>NW_023416310.1:37922500-38317500 GCF_014176215.1 Rousettus aegyptiacus
GGGTTGCTCTGAGCATAAAAATGTCAAGACCTTGGGGACCGCAATATATAAGGAGGGACAAGGAGAGGCCGTGTGCAGTGGCAGAACGAGAGCAGTCCAGGAGTCAGGAGTGGCAGGGCCAGCCCACAGACAGCACTGAAGGCCCATGCTGAGCCTTCATGGCATCAGAAAAAGGTGCCCCTTTTTCCCAGCACACACACAGTGGGCAGGGCACAGGCTGGACTTCAGGGTCCTTGCCCTGCCGGCCAGGCGCCATGGTGTAATACACAAACTGTACCTCCTTACGCAGCCTGCCACCAACCCCCGCTCAGGCTGGCCAAGTAACCAAACCACTATCTTTGAGCTTGCCTCCTCCCCTGCTGGAAAGGGACACAGAACTCTCTCCCTGCTTCTGGTAGGATTGTTATAAGGTACAATGTAATATGAAAACATTTCGAGAATGATAACTTTAATAACTACAGAAAAAACATTTGAGAACTTTTGAGTAATACAAAAGGAAATGTGCTCTCATTCTCTATGTGGAAATAAGACCTCCTTTCTTGGGCTCAGTTTCCTCACCAGAGACCCAAATTCTATGTCCCTTCTGTAGGGGGAGAAGTAACACTCCTGGCACCCAGCGGGCCGCATGCTGTAAGCTCTGATTATAGACTTACTGCTGTGTGGTTTTTCCATATGGTTTTCCCAAACAAGAATCCGGAACATCCGATCTCCGTTCTCCCCACGTGTGCACTGAACAGCAGGGGTATAAGAAGTTGGCTTTAACGGTATTTAATCTAAGATTCCCGATAGTCCTCTAAATCTGCCTCACCAGCCGGCACCCAAGTACAAAACGCATGGCCTCAATTAGCACCAGAACCTTCCACTCCAAGTGGGCCTCCTGCTCAGGCTCACCAAAACAAAAAAAAAAAAAAAAAAAAAGAAAGAAAAGAAAAGAAAAAAGAAACCCTCTACAGTAAAAGAGAATAACCTGAATCTTATCAAATATATGGGGGTCCCACCCAATAAAAGTCTGTGTTCAGAAAGGCAGAGTGAGTACTGTGATGCTTTAGGGGCAAAGGGAAGACAACCATGGGAAAGGGGTGGGATTCCTGGACACTTGATGGAGAGAATATTCAAAAGCATTTCTGTCTCAGGCAAAGGGGGAGAAAACAAATCAGTGAAAAACCTTAGAATTTAAAAGTATTTAAAAAGCACACGTCACAGTGGGGACAAACAGCCTCTTGGCTCTTCAAATCAAAGGTTTCTAGAATTCCCCCTTGGTGTCACTGAGGGTGGCAATGGCACAGGTCTGTCTATCTGAGGACATTTTAGAGGTGAGTCTTTCACATTTGACAGATACATTCCCAACCTAGGGAGTAGAGAGAGGCGCCACTGGGCTCTCTGCTGCAATCTGTGGGCTGCAAGGTGGAGGCACAGGCTTTGCTGGAAAGGTAGTGCTGAGATCAGCAGGCGGTGATTCAGTGACCTGCCCCCCAACACGCACACACATACACGCACACGCACACCCACGCACACGTGCGCTATAGACTACAGGCAGTGGGAAACTAATGAAAGAAGCAGGTTTTCTAAGCGGAGAGAGGGGGAAGGTCACTGTGAAGGTGACCATGCCCCTAAGAAAAGTCAAGTGCTGCGTGGGCCCACACCTGGGAATGAGATTCTCCTTTCTGCAACATTTTCTGCTACCTTCATTAGCATCACAGTAGACAGAACAGAGCGGAGGAGAAGCGGTGCCAGCCTCAAGCTGGGACTTCCTTCTCTAAAGGCTGAGCATTTTCTCCTGATACACAGCCACCTGCTGAGAAACCATCGTGGAGCAAGAAAACATGGGCTTTAGAGTCAGAAAAGTTTGTTCATTTACACAGGCCTCAGCTTTTCATCTTTAATATGGGTGGGATTCTTACTTTGCAGAGTTATGACGAGGCAAATGAGAAAATGAAAGCTCATGTGCCTGGCAAGGTATCTGTGGGACATAATAGGTGTCCAATACATGTTTCCCCTTCCCTCCTTCCTCCCTTCTAATGGCAAACCACGTCAGCCACCTCTTTTTTTTTCCCCCCCAAGAAAATAAACAGGCTCTTTATCTTCTACTGGACACAAAGCAAATGCCCACTTGTCCCCCCAAAAATAGCATTTGGGTCAGATTCTTACAGAAAACAGCTTCTGTTGCTTTAAATGGGAGAGGCTGAAGAGATGGGGTCTGCCTGCAACATTTCCACAAAGCCCTGCCAGAGTTCTCGGATCACACTGCGTCTACAGAGCTAGAAGGAGACAAAATGGTACGTTCTAATGAATGCCGGGCGGTCCCAAAGATGGTCATGTGCACTCTAGCCAGGTTCCTACCACCGGGCAGGTTGAGAAGCCCAGAGAAGGTGCTAGGAGTGGACTTAAAAGCAGCAAAGCCGTAGGACCCAGTAGTTACGCATGGAGTGCCATGGAGGGCACTGGGCCTTCTGCCCAGACTTTCCTGTCCCCAGGCTCTGACTTCTCCAAACCCTGATGGGTGGGGCTGTGGAAGGGACTACTTTGTTCCTGGTTCTCAGAAAATCTTCCCTTGATCCCTACTGCCCACCAAAGGAAACAGAACTTCTCTGTCTGGCATTTGAGGCCCTCTGCAATACCATCATGTAGATCTGTCTGGCCTCTCCTCTGTGAACCTCAGGCTCTAGTCAGGTGCTTAGATCCATATCACCAGAAGTGCCCTCTGCCAATCCTCAGGCCACCTCCCACATGACACTTTCTCCCAGAACTACCAGCTACACCCCAATCAGATGAGCTCACTGCTTGTCCTTGGTATTCCCATAGGAGAGCATCTCTTCGGGCACTCAACAACTTTTTAGAATAGTTATCTTTAATTTTGCTCTTTTCTACCCCAAACATATACACATACACACATGTACAAACACGGGATCATTCACCCTTCAAGGACAGGGACTGTCTCTCCCCTTGCACACAGTAGAGATTCAATAAATGCTTGCTAAGCAAATGTTCAAATGTATGATGATACCCAGAAGAACAGTCAAGCCACTTCTATCAGCACATGATAAATAGAGTGCTAACAAATTCAGGAGTTCTTAAAGAGGACATATTCCTCAACAGTGATTATAATTTAGTAGTAATAACAGTCACCAACCGCCAAGATAGCACTGGTCCAAAGTACATGATAGGCACAGTCCTATGTTTCCCAGTATTAATGTGTTTAATCCTCACGACAACCAAATGAAGCAGCTATTTTCATTGGTACCATATTAGAGATGGGAAAATAGGCCTGGAAAGCTTAGTAACTGGCCCAATGTCACATCTCAAAGCAAGGACCAGCCCTGGGCAGACTGGCCTCAGAGCTGGAGCTTCTAACCAGCACCCTAAATTGGCTCTTGGTAAGGCACCTGATGACCAAAAGGATGCTGATTAAGAATCCCTTCTCCAAATGAAACTCCTAAGTACCCTCAGGCTCACAAGGAGAGGGAAACATCACTGGGTTATATCTCAAACTGTCCACACCCACTGCAGAGCAGATGAAGGATGGTGCCGGGTTTTCTGTTTAAACTTATGTGGTAGAAATGAGGCGGCATTTGCCCTGGCCTAGGTCACTGCCTGCCCTGAATTTTCCCTTTGAAGATAATAGATCTGGTCAATTTTAAAAGGGCCAGAGGTGAGGTGAGAAACCAATAAACCCCTTAAAGTTTGGCTGCCTAACTAATCGGTGAATTATGTGCTCATCAATGAATCACAGAAATGAGAGATGGCGGAGGCCCCCCGGGTCACGTGCCCATCCCTGCAGCATGGGGGATTTTCTTTGCAGCATTTCTGTGAGTGCTTCTCCAGTCTAATTAGAAATGACCAAGCAATGGGGTTCTCACCATTGCCTCTTGGGGAACTATTCTGCCGTCTAAGAGACCTAATTATTAGGAAATTGATCATTATATTCATACTAAATTCTTCTCCGCACAGTTGTATCGCATCGCTTCTTAATTGTTCTCCTTTTGACCCTACCTCCTCCTCCCCCAAACAATTCCTCTTAAGCACTTCAATTACTTTTTCCCTCTGCTGATTCCCAGCCAGCCCACCAGGGAATGAAGTCAAGAGGAAAGAGAGAAATGAGCGATGGAGGAGGAAGGAACAGAGGCCTGGCAGCCCAGGAAGGTCACTGAGTCCACTAGAAGGCCCTTCATTTCACTCACAGGCTTCCTCCTACCTGCCAGAATCCACAGCAGACAGCAAGACACAGCACCAAGTCCTCTCCAGTCACTGATCACTTAGCAGCCCCTCCTGGTGGCCAGCCCTATGCCTATCGCGGTGTCCAGCAGAGCAAAAGGCATAGCTCAGCCTCTGGAACTTTTCTGGGCACATCTCACTACCACGGCAGCAGTAGTAGGGTCCTAAACAGGCTGAGGCAAGTCAGGCAGAGCAGATGTATTAGGGGAAGAGATAGTTGGGAGGGGGTTCCATTATAAGCATCATCCCCTTTGGCATAAGAATGTTGAAATCAACAAGTCCTATAATTTTACTTTAGGCAGGAGGAAACCAATTTCATTTATTTCAAAAAACCAAACCAAACTCCCAGTAACCCCCATACACGTCTGGCCAGTCCTACTACAACTGAACTAGTATCATGGAAGCTGGCCCCCTAACCATTGATCCTCATGGAGTGTCTGGCATTATGGTACCAATGGCCCTCATTACATCCTCTCTAAAACCCTAGCCGGGAAAGGAAACTAGGAGCAGAACCTCAACATAGAGTTGTGCTGGTTTTCCCAGAGGCTAGTGGAGTATGGAGATAGGAAATCTAGTCCACGTTCCATTATACGGAAGAATATGGGCACTATTTTGTAATTCACACTCAAAAAACTGTGCTACTGGCTGCCCAGGCCAAGCAAGAGGCTATCCATCTATCTTCAAAAGAGTGAGTTTCTTCTCATTTTAGATAACATCAAACATTCAAACATCCTTGTAATCATATCCTTACATATCTATAGTTCTTACAAATTTAAGTGCAAGCTTTTTGAATCCAGCAATCATGTCTTATACTTGCACTATGATTTCCCACAGTAAGCCAGACTACGGCCTAACATAGCAAATAAATCAGAAAGATTTACTAATGAATTACAAGATTTCGAAAGTGTGAGATTCAGCAGGAACACATTTCCTATCTTATTCATTCTTCCTTAATGCTTTTCTCATTTTATCTTTTGTACTTGACTTACCTCTTCCCTACTTTCCTCACAAGCTGCTTCTCTGCAGTGCTACATCCATATGTGCCCTAGTGGCCTCTCAGGCAGCTCCAAAATCCAACAAATGCCAGCACAGAATCAGAGAAATTTAGTGAACTTTAAGACCCTCTAGTCTAATTCCTTTCTCTTACAGAGAAGAAAACTGAGGCCAAGCAAGGGAAGTACCTGCCCAAAGTCACCTAAACATTAAGTTAGCTTCAGAGTAGGGACAATTATTTTTTTTTCAAGAAACGTATTGAAATACCTATTATGTGCAAAGTTCCACGTTAGGACCATGACTAAGAACATGACTAAGGTTGATTCCTGAAATCAGGGGGGATTAGAGAGCTGGGAGAATGGGGTGAAGGGTTAAAGAAGTACAAATTAGTAGCTGATAGATGGTCACGGAGATGGGGAGCACGGCAAAAGGAATGCAGTTAGCATTAATGTATTGGCTAGGCAGAAAACCAGAAGAGAAAAGAAGCAATTAGGGGGATCGTTTTATAAACTATATAAAGGTCTAACCAATGCACTGTATATTTGAAACTAATTTAAATAAATAAATAAATTTATTTTTTAAAAACGTTCATAGCCTAGTGGAATAGACTGAGATATATATATATCACTATCTCCAACACAATAAATACATCCTTTAAAAGAAGATTGGGTAAAGCTCTTATAAGATAGGGGAGAGAAAAAGGGAGACAAAGGAAGCCTCTTGAGAGAAGTGACATTCGACCCAGATCTTGAAGGCTGGAGAGACATTTTAGGGCATGAAAAAAACATGCTGAAAAAGCAGTTAGTAAGCAGTAGCTAGAGTCCCAGAGAGAGTATATGGTTAGGGAAGCAGGAGAGAAGACTGGAGAGGTGGATTGTGAGAGATGTTGAATACCACACTAAGGAATTTGAATCTGAGTTTCATAGAGTCAATGGGAAGTCGCCAACGGTTTTGATCAGGGGAATGACAATACCAAACCTGGTATTTTAGAAAGCTTTAAAGGGACAAGACTATAGGCAAGGCCAAGTGACTAGTTAGGGCTTACTTAATTTGTTCAGTCAAGCAATAATAATGGATTGAACTAAGTTGTCAACGAGGTATAAAGAGGGTCAATTTGAAAGAACATTTTGATGACTGATGCAAATGACTATATAAAGAGAATGAAAAAGAAAAATTCAAAAATTATTTTAAGATTTCTAATTTGGCTAGCCAGGTGAATAACTATGCCTTAGTGAAGAAGAGAAAGCACAAAAAAGAAAATGCGTTAAGGGGAAAAGTTCATTTTTTGCAGGAAATATTGAGCCTGAAGAACTGTATCAGAAGTTCAATGGGGAAATATCAGCTAGAAATAATGATGTAGGTTTCACCGGGGAATGTATAGGTGGTAGCTGATGCCACAGGAGTAGGTAGTCACTCAAGGGAAGAGTATGGTACAAGATGAAAAGAAGACCCAATAAGAAACTCGAGAATGAGATGCATATAAGGATAAGAAAAGTGAGAGATGCCAGAAAATGGAACTGAAGAAGCACCAATGAGGTGAGTGGAAAGCCAGAATGGAATGAATGCTTCAGACACCAAGAAGAGGAAAGTCAAAGTAACAGTGCTTCAGAGAGGCTAAAGAAGATGAAAACTTAGAAGAACCAATGAACGTAACCATTGGGAGATCACCAGGAACTCTAAGAGAGAACACAGTGCAGTGACAGCAGCAGAGGTCAGAAAAAAAATCAGATGGTAATGCTTAGGTAGCAAATTGAGGATGAGGGAGAGTGTACACCATTCTTCACACACACACTGGAGATTAGAACTAGGTCCAAAGAAAGGCATGGTTGAGAAAAGATGTATTTTTAGTTAAGAAGAGACTCAATATTCACAAGGAGTCAATGCAAAAGAGGAAAAGAATAATTAATAATGAGAATGCTAGAGAGTTAGTCAAGTGATGTGACCAAAAACAAAGGTAGAAGAATGTGGAACATCTCTTAAGGCGATGAAAGAAGGTAGCTGAATAATTAGGTATGTTTGGTGGCAAGATGGAAGTCAGTTGAGGAAATTCAAATCTAGCTACCAGTATTTTTTCCATTGAAATAGGATGTCATCTTCTATGTGTGAGTGAACAGGCAGATTGAGGACAGTGATAAAGGCTAGAACGGCTATGCCTAGTGGCACATGAAAGAGGTATCTAGAGATGGGTGAATGTCGGTGTCGGGACTAAAGTGAGGCCAGTGAGGCACTGAGGACACAATTTAAGGAGGATCTCATTCTCAGGGTCCAGCGAATGCAGGGCTGGCTCCAAGAATGAGTACCTCTTTAAATTTAGCATTCTAGGCACCTCACCTGCCCCATCCCAGTCCTGACCCTAGGATTACTAAACACCTTGTCATCTAGATGGAAATCATAGATTTTTAATGAGGTAGGTCATCCTGGTAATGAAATTTTCTTCCATGAAGCCCAAGACAAAAAAAAAAAAAAATGGAGACAGAGAGAAGGGGCAGTAGGGAGGGAGGGAGGGAGCTCGAGAGAGAGAGGAGAGAGGAGAGGGAGAAGAGAGAAAAATTATTAGCCAGAGATTGGAAAGAAGGATAAAACTGGAAGTCAAAGGAGTGCGTGAACTGAACTTGCTTGTGAGAGTATAGTTGAAATGGTTGCACAAACAAGGTAGGAATAGGAATGGAGTCAGAAGGGAGTGATAACTGCTAACATAAGGAAAGGTCAAAAGACCAAGAGCCCCAATGAGACCAAAGAACATATTTCAAGGGCATGAAAGAGTGGGGACTGATAGAAGGATCAGAGGTTGTGGTCAGAAAGGAGAATTTCAGAGTTCAGAATTTCAAAAATGGAGCAACTCCAGTTGATGACAAGGTCTAGTAGTTGCTATGGGAGCAGCTGCTAAAGTGAAGTTCAGGTGGAGGTTGTTGGAGAAAGAGGTGTCATGAGCTGTGAGGCTGAAGCATTAGAAGGGGTCCTCCATGAGAATGTGGCTACAATAGTTGCAGGGGAAAAAAGAAATCACTCTACTGTCCAAATACATGATTTTAATATAACCAGAGGGGAAAAAGACAATTTTTTATATCCACCCATCTGTCCTTGTAACTGAAGTCAAAGTAATTTTACTAGCATAAAGTACAGTGGACTTCTGCTCTCACATTTGTTTGTGGCTTTCTAGAGTAACTCCTTCATATTAAGCTTTTGCTAAACATCATTATATATCTTGGGATGATGTATGACTCAAAGTTTACATGCAGTAACATGAACATAATTAAGTGCTATTGTAATATCATCAAGAACAAAGCTTCTACCTTCCACAGCTAAAAACTTTCTTTTAATGCTGCAATAAAGCCAATATGTACAAGAAGAAGATTTCTATTTCCTATATTTTCTGCTCTAGTGTATGAAAAGATTTTTTCTGTCCCAAGCCCTATCTGCCATCAATGTATCAATTCATATTAAACTCCTTAATAAAGAAAATCATCTGATCTAGCAGGACTTAACGTCTTTTAAAAAGATGAATTCTAGTCATATATATTGGGGGGAGGGGGGGTACCTGATCCAGCATTTAAAGACATACAGATCTGGGACTGTAGTAAGCATACTTGACCTAAGAGTTTGGATGGAGGTCATTTATGTGGTGATGACCCAGGTGACCCAAGCTAATGATCACTGTTACAAGACTCCATCCATCAGAGTCTCTGCCAGTGCTGGCCCTATTCATTCTGGCTACTCTGTTCCAGGGGAAATTTTAAGAACATCTCTAAATCCCTTTCTACAGACTTTCCAAAGTGCTACATAAAAGAACACCAAGAGTCACAAAGTACCAGCAAAAAACACAGGGGAGCCCAAGCACGTAGCTACCACCATGGGCACAAAGGTTGCCATTGTCCCAGTGTCTACTATTGAAGTAATCGGCAGACATTTAATAATTATGACTTTATTGGTATGAGTTCAACTGACTCCCTCTCAATACAAAAAATATTAAGAATGTTTCAACTAAATGTCAACATTTTGGAGGGCCTGGATTAAGGGAGCATATCTTTGTAATATTTGGGAAATCCAACATAGGTTTAAGGTTGATAGACTTCTAAGAATAATGACATTGAATAAATCCTTTAGGACCTCATCTCTGAGATAGTTCCTTTCTACTATCTCTCCCAAAAAGACATACAAGAACCTCTCCTTTGCCCCAAACTATTCCTGTTCTTCAAGTACAAAGTCAAAGGGCGCCTCCTCCAGGAAGCCTTCCCCAGTCTTCTAAGTCTTGACACTTTTCTGTAGGAAACAGGAGTTTGCATGGATCAGGGACCCAACTGTAAAGTGAATAGCACTTATTCAGACTGTAAAAATATCCTTGTAAATAAATTAACATCTCCCAATTCCAGCATATACTAACTAGATATAAACAACAAGTAAAAAGAAGGAAAAAGTAAAAGAATGCAAGTCTTTAAAACTATATGAGCTTTGAGAAGCTACAGTTGCTTTTGATTTAAACCAAAATAATACTCACTCTAATGCTCGATTATGTACTCTTTTTCATGATGTTGACCTACATTAACCTTGAGGGAAGGACATCATATACTTCTTTTTATGTCCAAAAGAACAAAATTACATACTTAAAAGGTATATTTAGGAAAAAGGAAAGTCACACCCATCACCTAAATCCTAAAAACTCAAAGGTTTCTAACACCATTCTCCAATAAAAGGAACCAGGGTTCCTTGGAGAAATGGTCAATTCTAGGGCTAGGCAGGGAAAACACCATATGAG
The DNA here is from genome assembly GCF_014176215.1 of Rousettus aegyptiacus. Classification (NCBI taxonomy): domain Eukaryota; kingdom Metazoa; phylum Chordata; class Mammalia; order Chiroptera; family Pteropodidae; genus Rousettus; species Rousettus aegyptiacus. Next base: position 37,932,459 of record NW_023416310.1, read on the forward strand.
CCTAAGGCATTATGTAGTGACAGAAAGTAAGGCAGTACTCGCAGAACAAAATGATGGGAACATGCAAAAGGGACACAGAAGCCAACTTGAGAGAGTTCCCAATGATCAAAACTGTAACAATTCGAGAAACAAAATAAATAACGGTATATGTATTATAATCCAAAATTTAAAATATATAAGTACAACATATGTCAATTATATCTCAACAAAATAGGAAAAATAAAAATAAAATATATATCCACCAGCCCACACTAATATAAATAAATGATTGAGTAGATATATAGGGAGAAGAGCTAAATCTCCCTTACAGAAGTATCCCAAATAATTTATGTAGACACTCTCCCATCAGAAGGCAGAGCTTAATCCTCCTCCCCACATCCCACTTTGTGTAGGGCTGCACTTAGTGACTTGCTCCCCACAGAGTACAGTATAAAAGGGGTGTGAGGGGACTTTACAGTGGAGAAATCTGGCAAAAACTACCTTGGCCAGGTGATCAAGGTTAACATTATCCGTTGATAGCATGTACCACTGATATGATGTGATGAGAATGGCACTTCACTGCTATAATCTTCCTCCCCCAAACCCATAATCCTAGTCTAATCATGAGGAAAACATCGGACAAACCCAAATTGAGACATTCTACAGAATGCCTGACAAGTATTCCTCAAAATCATCAAAGTCATGAGAAACAAGAAAAATCTGAGAAACTGTCACACAACATAAGCTAAGAAAACAAGACAACTAAATAGTATCCTGGATAAGATTCTGAAACACAAGAACATTATAATAAGACTAGCGAAATCTGAATAAACTATTTTAGTTAATAGTAATGTATCAATGCCGGTTCCTTAGGTACTACAGTCATGTAAAACATTGTTGAAAAGGGAAGATGGACACTCACAGACACTGTGCTGTCTTTGCAACTTTTTTGTAAATCTAAAACTATTCTAAAATTAAAAATTTATTTTAAAATGTAAAGAATAGGAAGAGAATTGGTACAGAATATTATAACTACAAGGAATCTTAGAGGCCACCTAGGCCAAACCCTTTGTTCCACGCAGAAACCGAGGTCCAGAATAGTTCAAGGTTACACAGCTAGGAGAAGAACCAGAACCAAAGCCAGGTCTCTTCAATCTCGGTGCAGGATACTCCTCACTACACTGCACTAAGAAAGGATAGGTAAGACTCCTCTAAACAGGAGGTGAATGCTAACTTTGGAAGGCAACACCCTCCTTTGAATTGAACATTATGATTTTGTGTGTGTGTGTGTGTGTGTGTGTGTGTGTGTGTGTGTGTGTGAATTTTTGCATTTTATTTTATGAACATTATGGCTTTAGGGAAGGAGTGCGAGGAAAAAGGGACAGCCCTCCATACTGTCTGGTGTGGTGGGGAATCAGCACAGGCAGAGGCCGGGTCCTCTAAAATGGCTCCTGAGACAAAACCAGTCTGCATTTGTCATTAGTTTCAAAGGCTAAGAACATCTTATTTTGCATATTCTGCCTGTTTTCCTTTGGCAGAAAAAAGATAGAACCTTGGTTCAAAAATTAGTTGAGAGCCAACAGAAACAAATAGCAATAATGCTATTTCTATCAAAATAGCTTCATTACCATGCCCGTGTCTGATAAAAGCAAATGTTCAATTCTCACTCCAAGAAAGGTGCCGAAGGCAGCATCCCTGTACCTTTGGGGGAGAAAGAATCCATAGTTTAAATATTTTAAAGATGTCATCATTTTCATATACCCATTTCTGATGGAGCCAAACTGGGATACATATTTCTCTCCAGTACAATCTTGAAATAATCTAAAAAGGTAATAAAATAGCACTAGTCTTGGCCTTTTTTTAATGTTTGGTTTTATTTAAAAAAAAAAAAAAACAACACATGCACTTGAGAATGCTATAAAAATTTGCTCTAATTCTCACAGGGGAAAATATTGTTAAAGATTTAGAAAGCTAATGTGTATTGGCCATGGACCAGGCTTTAGGGATTGCATAAAACTATTAAAACTTTCCTTGATATTTTTCATGCATAAGACAATAAAAACTGCTCATTAAACTTGACAGAGACGAGTCTGTCGGCAGAAGTGCTCTGGTGCCCCAGTGTCCACTTGGACCCTAAATAAAGACAGAATCGAGTTCTTCACCTCCAACCAAGGAGGGGTGTGCCACCCAGTCTCGTGTATCTCCACACTCAGAACTCACCTTTGACAAGGCTAAATTTCCATCAGTGGTTGCTGATCAGCTGGGCATTCACCTTCCCATATTCCCTTTCCCCGACTCATTATAACCTGTAATCAAGGAAATGCAGAAGGGAATAACTACCCAAATGAAAAGATTCCTCAGAAGCCACAGAAAACAAACTCCAATGCAAAGAAGTTCTCTAGTGAGCACTGTCATTTTTGCAGGATATCATTTGCTTTGTCCAAGAAATGAATGAATGGGCCAAACTCCAGATTGGTGAGTCATGAGTCACTCAACTCCTATTGCCACTTGCCCCTTTCCCATGTGGAAGAGTTCCAGAAGTTTCTCACCCAGCCCCTGAGTCAAAGCAGTCTGTCTGTCCATGCCCGTGTCTGATAAAAGCAAATGTTCAGTCCATGAACAGTTAACCTCAATGTTCAATTTCCATTAGGTAATAAACATTTACCTTTGCACATCTTGAGGGTTCTGATGATTCACTTTTAAGCCAGAAAACTCTGGGCAGGGCGAGCAGAGCACATCATTTATAAACTTGCTTTGCCAAGGCAGGGTAATGGCGGGGGCTCCCCAAACCACTGCCACAGAGTCTTTTAACAATGAGCAGTGTCAACTGTCCACCAGGGATGACTTGAAATGTCTCTGCAATGCACACCGCCTGGTGCCTCCAGCCTGGCTCCAACTGAGTTTCTACCACTTACCAAGTACTCTTACAAAACAACCTCATGAATCTTCTCTGATTCTAGCAAAAGAGGCAGCTTCAAATAAATTAGGGAAAATTCAAGATGGAAGACAAAAGAATGGGAATCTTTAAGTAGAAATCTGAGTCACTTGCCCCTGAGCAAGACACTATAATCTTGCTAAACGCGCGCGTGGTCGCTCTCTCTCTCTCTCTCTCTCTCTCTCTCTCTCTCTCTCTCTCTCTCTCTCTCTTTCTCTCTCTCTCTCTCTCCTACTGAAAGCAAATCCACTTGTTAATGTTTGACTTTCCTATCTGGCTATGGAACGGGCTAGTAATAAAGGGCAGATAGATCAGTTCTTTTAGGCAGACATACCACCGATAAATCAGAAACAATAAAGCTGGAGACAGGCTTGCTGGGCTCCAGCTGGTATTGCTTATATCTGTCCTAAGCAATCAGGAATCATGAAGAAACTTCTTTTTGGAACGCCTAACCGCAAGACTTCACAGTGACCGCCTCAGTCCCACATGCCCATGTGCTGAAGGGGGGTGCCGGGGACTGAATACTTTTATTCTTTTTGACAAGATCAATCAGTCTCTCTGGAATCTCTCTGTGGCCCATTTCTGCCTAGCCCGCTCCCATCCTCCACTCCAGTCCACATCCAAGAAAGAAGTAACAAAACAAGGAGGCATTGCCTCCCTCCTTTGCCAGAGGCTAGCCAAACCTTGGTATGCTCTGACCCAAAGCACATCTCAAGACAGAGAGCACCGTCACTTCCAAGAGAATAAACAGAGGCACCATGCCCTGAAGTCTAAAAATGGAAAAATTACACCCACCAAATCCTTGTCGTCAAACAATGAGGTCTTGTACTCCCACCAGGTCAAGTAACTAAAATGCCAACAAGGTACAGGGGTTTGCTGATGCATGATCAGCCTGGGGGACCTGCAAACCATAGCCCCGGGAATAATGGTAGTTTTCTGGCCAGAACCAAGACCTCTTTCGCACTATGTCATTTCTGTCACATCTATGAACACACAAAGACATGTGCCCAGCCAGACCTGGTCTAGAAACATACTCTGGGCACATCCCAGCCTTTGTGAATAAACTGGCTTCTTCTCCATCCTCTCATTGTGAGGGCTACAAATGGTTTCTCATTTTCATTAATTACTGCAGCCTCTACCTATTGTCAGTCTTTGGAACCTGCCATATGGTTACCATCAGGTGCGCTCAAGTTCCTATTACGTGGCATTCCCGGATGCCCTAAATAGATATTGCAGAATCTGCTTGTGTTTTTATAGGACCACTTATATTTCAAAGAAGCTCATTCTGCTTCAAGTAATTGCTAAGGGGGGATGCTCTCTGTTCAGCACTGTGCTCTACTGAAACCCCCAGTGCATTCTAATAAATGTGGCTTTCCTTCCCCCCATAGCATTGTCACGCAATGGGTTGCATCCTGTACACTGTTGCCTTTGGGGAAGAGAAATTAGGAAGTGTTTTTCTATAACTTTAGGCAGGTGAAACATTGGGGAGGATGCCAGGAACATTGGTGAAGGGTATATCACCCCTCCATCAAGACTAGATACATAAGGAACTAGAGTAACCCAAAAAACTCCCAAAGAAATCATGTCAATAAACTGTTACCTCTTGTATAAATGAAGATATCCTTTTAAAATACTTTTATATCTGCTACTGAGCAAAATATAAGTGGCACCCATCTTTGTGCTTTGGCGGATACTATAAGAAAAATGACACTTCAATAGAAACACCTAAACCATGTAATGTGCTCACGGAACAGCCCAGTCCTTCCTACCTCCATAATTTCATTGCTTTCTGACTCCTGAGTATTTCCATATTTTTTAACAATCACAGGTATTATCAAGTTGGAAAATTCCTCTGTAGATCCTGACACTCTGGATGAGGTACAGGGTCATGTGGCTTGAGTAGATAAAGCCCAGTGTTAAATCCTAAAATAAACTTGGTACTTGATTGGGCATGATCTTCTACTGACAGTTGCAGTAGCTTCTGAGTTAATGGCCTTATTTCTAGTAGTTGCAAAGAGCCTGTGGGACCAGATTGATGCTGAACTTTATAATTTTATGATAGCATTACCATCAGTAGAACATTTCTAGAAAATTATTCCAAAATATAATTTTGTCAGTTGGTTTATATAACCACATGTACTTCAACGTCTATATTGGACTTGATTTAACATAAGATATAAACACTTCCTATTTCTGGATTTAACTTGAACTCACACTTTACAGGACCTGGGAGCCCTAGAGAGTGAACCATTAACTCTGGAGGTCCAGAAGTATGCATTCACACTCATACACACACTCCTCCGCAGTAATTAGGAGAATGGAAACATGGTGAAGTGCAGAATTCCGTTAAATTCCAGGGTTCTCTGTTTCAAATTATTTCCTATTATCCAAAGATTTTCCAAAATGCCCAGTATCTTCCTGGGATAAGTTAAATTCTATTTTCCAGCCTGAGAAAAGAAGGGTCATTGGAACAAGGCACCTTCTGTTATCCTGTTGACATAGCCTTCTTTAAGGAACAAGTGTGACATGAGCATATTGTATTCGTTTGCCCTTTTTTGTAGACAAACTTATAGGAGACAGGATGGTTACACCTCTGGCAGAAAGGTATCAAATGCACTCAGTAATTTCTCTGCTCTTGGTGACAAAAGTGGTGGTGTCTGGACTGGTCACTGTGGCCTCACAGCCATTTCATAAATAGAAACCAACCTCATTCAAGAAAAAATGAGTCACCACAACAAAAGTGTAGGTCAGTATCCAGGGCTTACAGCCACATTTCTACAAATACCTGCTTGTTCTCAGATAACACCTGCTCGGAATCTCAAACAAAAAAGGGCAGGGCTCCATTGATAAAGTCCCCTGCTCCAGGCTGCAAAGTGTGGCACAACCCTCCTGGTGTGGTTAAATGGAGATAATAGGTGGAAAAACTCCCAGAGTGTCCCAAAAAATTGCTTTCCCCAACATGAAGATTGGTTGACAGGCAGTCAGGGTAGTTTTTAGGTGTCTCCACAGCCTGTGCTGAGATGTACAGTCAGAATGTCCACAGCATGAACCCAAAGGGTAGGTTGTATTAATGGGACAGAATAAGTTCCGAGCTGGGACAATATCTGGAACGAATTACCATTAAGTATATAGTACTGTCTTGTCTCTGTTATTCTCTCAAACAGCTGTTATTGTAGCTTTCTAATTCAGATAACTCCAAAAACCTATGAAGTGTGTAGGTTAAAAGAGACCAAAAAGTAGTCTCTGAGTCCCCCACCTTCTCTTTTTCACATACTGGACTTCTGAACATGATTTTATTCTCATCAAGGTGTGATAGATTAAAGATGGCCAGGAATCTTTGCTACTCCTCCTACTAAGATGTAGAATTTAATCACCTCCACTCTGAAAATGGCAGGGTCTATGGCCCATGGCAACCAACAGAATATGGCAAAAGTGACACTGAACCAGTTTTCCAGGCCCAGGCCTGAAGACCCTGAAAACTTGCACTTCCTCTCTCACAGTACGCGTGCTCCTAGAGTTTTGAGCCAGGCTTCAACTAGGGCATTGCCAGCTGCCTCTGATGTAGCTACCCTATGCGGGCAACAACATCTCCCAAGTTTCTCAAAGCCACAGCTACAGTAAATGGGATCTCTGGTATCAGAAACAATCCAGGATGCACTACAAGCAAAACATGCCAAGAAGCTGAGACCTTCACAGACCGCAGACATGGCACATCTACTCTTGGCAAGACGACTCGTTATCCTTGAGCTGATTTCCATAAGATTGTTCAGATGAGATGAACTTGACCGTACCGAGGGGATGAAATGAGTGATAGAGATCATTAGGAAGCTAAGAAGGAGTTGGAGTCCTATGGCTGGTGGTGTGAAAGGGTTTCTTGAAGAAGTAGGATATGTGGGTGGTCTTGAGTAGGACTGAGCTAGAGAGAATTGAGTAAAGATAGTAATGTCAACAAACACATGCTACTAAGAGTAGATGTGGCTTATCTTATCCTCTTCTCTTTTCTCCATTCTTGATAAATGAACCTAGTGCAGGACCAAATACATAACAGGTATGCAAGAAATGTGACTTAAATCCAGAATCGGAATTGAACTGAATTGAACTGGAATTGAGCTATACTCAATAAAAATAATAATAATAATAAGCCTGAAATCCTGACCACAATTAAATGGAGGACCAGGTCTCCCTGCCAGTCCACGACAGGTAAGTAGTGGCCTCCAGTCTGCCCTGTGAGATACTTTCATCAGGGCAAACTGAGGTTGATTCACTTGAAGGCCAAGCCGAAAACATTAGGAAAGCGATTCTTGGCATCCTCCCTTCCTCTCCAGGCCTAGAACTTTCCCTTCCCAAGAATGCCTTCTCTATCTTGATTCCAAATGTCCTTCTCACCTGTCTTGCCTGGGATTTTATCTGTCCATTTTATAACTTCATTCTCACATCTAATTTAAAACTCTCCCTCCCCACCCTCCCAGGACTGGAGGTCAACTGCAGTAGTATGGAACAGAGAGACGGCTTGGCCTGGCCTTTGGAAACATGTCCTCATCTCTCCTTTGCTGGGAGACTTCGCCTCCAGTGTGGGGGGATGAAGAGGGGAAAGGGTAGTCCACTCCTGGTTTGGCTGAAATACTTTACAGTCGCCTCCTTGTTGTTCATAATTGTTATTCTAACTCATCATCTCTGGGCTCTCTTAGGTTGGATGAGGGCATCATCCTGCCCCACTGACAGGGAGTAGCCCCCTAACAGCAATCCTGAGTGCTATTACCACCTAATCAGGCCTTCTTTTCTAACTAACATCAGTCACATCTCTCCAGTGCAGCAGTGTCTGGAAGGTGGTACTTCTTACTATCCTCGACCATCCCTGGATAGCCAGGGGACCCATAGGCCATGCCAAGAGACATCTTCTCCAGTTCTCAGGGATGATGAGGGGGACCTGTGCACACTACCCTTCCCCACAGTCGTCCTTGCTCTCCTGGCCCTCATATTGGATATGTGGAGTGGCTGGGCTGATACTCTGAGCCAGCATCTCCCTGGAGACCCTGTGGAAAGGTGATAGCCCATGGTTACAGTTTGTCCTCAGCCTTGAGCCCAAGCTACAGCTCTAGGACCACAGGAAAAAGCACATCGGTTATTCTTTGACGTTTGTTTAACATATTGAAGTTCCAAAATTTGAAGAATCCCTTAGCTTAAAAAGTTTAAACATCACTGCTCTCACCCATAAAGCCTAGTGCTTAATCCCATGGACTCCTTATTGTTCATCACAATTTTAGTTAAACCATACCTCCCCATAATCTAGATAAGGACCCTGTCTTACCAATCCTGCCCCAGATCGTGCCCCTGTCACATGCCCGGCACACCAATGTCCAGAAATGATCCCATGGGTGGCTATTCTTCTTGCCGTCCATGTTCTGCCCCAAGGGAGCTCTATATGCTCTATGGATCTCCGCAGGGTCTTGCTAACAACATATTGGAAATGCAGCTTTCCTGGCCCACATGGACAGGTTTTTATCTATTTTCATCCTCTCCCTGCTCTGTTTAAATATGGTGTCTGTGACTGAGTTTCGTGTTCCGGAGGCACGCGGTCCAGAGAGAAGGAGCCAGAGTTGCTTCTCTGCCTTGGCGCTCAGGAAAGAGCAAATGGGGCTGCCACCTGCCCGGTCTGGGGACGGTTCCAGAACGGCTCAGGTTATTCACAGCACAGATCCACCCGGGGGTAAAAATACCATCCCAGAAGGACTCTCCTTCTAGCCACAAAAATACCTTTGTGGGTATAGAGAGAGACTCACAAAAATGACACCAGGTTTAGAAGAAATTGTCCCCTTGAAAAAGAACCAAAGTAATTAATATTGGCATTACAAAAGAGAAGAAAAAGAGATCCAGTAGAGAAGAATGGCCGCTTAAGAAGGGTATGAACTGAATATATAGCAAGAGAAGTATGGTTTATATTGCAGGAAGTTCTGACCATGAGACGTAAGGAGATCATCACAAGGTGTCTCCTTGGGAGATGCAGAATAGAAGACAAGATCAACTCTCCTTTGTGAGGTTTGCTCTGAAACCCAAGGTAAAGCTGAAAAGTTTTACTAACTACTCTTCAGTCTTGGACATATATAATAAATTTTATAGGAAGGCTGACTTCCTCAGTTTCATCCTCCTGACCTGCAAACTCATTTATACAAGCACTGTGTTCCACACATAAGGCCTAGGAGTGCATGAAATGAAGATTCCTCTGTCTTATTTCACAATTGGGGTCCAAATATCTGCTATTCACATTTCTCTACCTGACCTAGAACCAGTCTCACACTTTCTGAGCTGGCCTCATTCTAGTCCTTGAGGGCTTAAAAGGTAGTGTCTTCATATTTCACATCCCAACTTTAGAAATGATTACAAAAGAATTCATTACAAAATTCTATATAGGCTTTGACTTGGACTTGTCCCCAGGGACAGAGAATCTACCCTTAGGAGTCAAAGAATGACTTATTGCCAACATGGTTGTATTTCTAACTCACTTTGTTAGGGTAATGGACTTCTGAAAAGTTGTTCATCCTGTACCTGTTATCAGCAAAATGACTTCTTTAGCTCTCCAAAGGTATTCTGAATCTCCATATAAGTCCAGGGGAAAAAAAAAAAGAATTGTCCACATTCTCAAAAAGAGAGTAGAAAACAACCAATAAGCTAAAATCCAAAAACAAATTACTGTACAACTGGGTGGTTAATGTTTAAAGTAAACTGAAGCATCCCCTCCATGCCAGGCTGAGAAGCAGCGCTGGCTCCTTCCCTTGGATTGCATGCCTCAGGGACATGGAACACAATCCAGAAACCATACTGAAGCAGAGCATGAAAAGGATAAACATAGACAAAAACCTGCCCATGTAGGAAAGGAACACTGCATGGAACATGTACAGTATGAACTTACTAATTACTCAGAAATGGTGCCATCACGCATTCCAAGGTGTGTTCATTTCTCAGGCTGGAGTTTTATGACATTTTCATCTCTTATGAATACATGCTTATCTCTTGATTAATGTCATACAATATAAAATTATGAATGCTAAACAACAGAAAAGGAAACCACTTAAGCCATTAAAACCCGGCAAGCACTCTTAGGCTCAAAGCGCCCCTGTTTCAAGAATACATTCTTATAGCAGGTAGATGACTCTGGGAGCCACAGCTTAAGATGATGTAATGGTACAACTAAGGGGACAGGGGAGGAATAGTTCCAGCTCCCAAAGATCAATAAGTAAAAATAGGGTCATATGGTAAAATGCACAGAGTTCTATTGTTGTGGAAAGCTCTGCGGTTCTTCCTCTTTTTGTTCCATCTGAGGAATTAGTTCTAGAACAAAGTATTTCAAATATCAAACTAACTAGAACAGCTGTTGCCAGTTCCTCTGCTTTGGTAGCCCATCAAATTCCAGTTCCAAATAGACATAAGAAAATTCTTTGGCAACATCTTAGGATGATGCCCATGAACCTAGTAAATAAAAACAAACATATCAAAACGAATGAAACCTAATACTATAGTGTTTGCTATGCGCCAGATGCTGTTCTAAGTGCCTTATACTTGATTCTTATAACAAAGTTATGATATGGCTACAATCATAACTACCATCACCCGGACAGGGGAACAGGCTGCTCTGTTGGCTGAAGGAGCTGTGGGCTCCTGGAAAAAGTGCATCTCTCTGCCTACATTCTGCCCTTCTGTAATAACAATAACAGCTAAAAATGATTGAACATCAAATGTGTCAGACGCTGTACAATCAATCTTTACAATAAACACAAAGCTAGACATTGCCCCTATTTTACCTAGTAGTCGACTGAGGCTCATAGAGATTTTTTCTAAATACCTCAATAACAAATCTAAACTGTTGCAGAGTTTGGATATGAACCCAGTCTATCTCATTCCAAAATCTTGACTCTTAAGTCCTACTCTTCTACCTCTTGGGTACTTCCCATCTCTAGTTCACTTTCAGTTACCACGGAAATTTAGCCTCTTAGGTTATTTTCACCAAGTTTAAAAGCCCTTCCTGAGGCTGAAGATGGCCAAGCGGATTGTTCCCAGGGAGCCCAGTGGCACCGTTGCCATCCGTTGGCCTCAGCCACAGCTGTGGTTTCCAAAGGAAATAACTCATGCAGCCGTTGGTCGCACCTGTCACTCACTGAATCCAGGACTTGCATCAGAACACTGGGGCCCCACAGGGAGAGAAAACCAGCTAAGTCAAACTGATGAGCATCAGAGCAGGTCACTGTGGGATTTGTGAGCCTGCTTCCTTCGATCCGAGATCATCTCCACTGTGACCTATGCTGCTTCAGAAGGTCAGGGGGAAATGCGCCAGACCTAGGACATTCTAGATGTGAAGATGGTCCATCCCAATGCCCTGAACAGGCTGAGGTGTTGGCAAATTGGCAGTTATCTCAGTTAGGTTAAGCACCTTCAAGCTTCCTTTAATTAAAAAAGAAAAAAATTGGGAGCTAATGCTCAAGAGAAGAATCTAAATAATAGAGTCCAATAAATGGCCATTAAGAACAAGGGTCCTTCCTGCAGTCCCAGAAGGACTTGTGAAGCAACAGGAGTTTGAAGAGGACACAAGAAAAAGGAAATATCAGCGTAGTATGTGATGGTGGCAAATTCAAAGGAAACTAGAATGAATAGTGCCAATTTGATTCAGTTAAATGCAAAATTCTATAAACATTAACAAAGCATCAGCTAATCATTTACACCTAAATGTAGGGATTACATACAAGAGTTATTGTACCTGCATCTTCTTATATGCTGACTGAGAAGCCAAGACATATGTGCTTGTCACCCTTAAATAACAGGAAAGGCTGGCATGTGAGTAAGTGCTAGGATGAGTGGTAAGTTCTGTGAAAATCAGAGGATGGAGGTATGTGTGTGCTTAGATGGGCAGAAAACTCTTTGTGGGTGATGTAGGATTTGGTCTGGGGCCCAGAATTGGTTCTGTACAATCTAGCACTCAAATCTTCTCTCACTAACCACGGTCTCCAAATTTACCTGCATAGATGTCAGAAAGAACCAATAGCTGTGCCCTAATTCTGAATTATTTCTGTTCTGTGACAGGTGGTTTCCAACACTGCCTTCTTATGGAGCTTTGAATTCCCTCCCAGGACTCAGCCTTCCCCTGTGGATACAGAAAATCTTTAGTTCTGCACCCTATAAGCTCAGTTAGCTGCTTTGCCATGTGATGGTTTTCTGGGGGTCAGAAACAGAAGGAAAGGGGAAAGGCCTGGGTAACTGAGTTACCAGGATGTCAATTCTTTTTAGTTGGGGAATATTCCAAAACTAAAGTAAAACTACATAGAAAAAAAAAAAAAGAACTTCATTTTTATCTTGAAAATATAACAATTGAGATGGATTTAGCCATGGTATCAATGCGTAAATTTCTTGTCTACCTTTGTGCTATTTAAACTATAAAAAAGACAGAGTAATTTTTAAACCCTTCTTAGAAAAACAAATGGCATGGAGAAGGTCCCTATAATCCAACATCTTCCTGTACTGAGCCAAGACTATCCTCCATCATCCTTGATGATGAGAAGGCACACTGCTTGAGGATGGAAATGTCTAATGACTTTAGAAACAGTGGGTTAAGATGCCTTCCCCAATAATTTCTCATTTGTTCTATACATTTAAAAAATTACTTTACTTTACTAGATTTCCTATATGAATCCAAAGAACCTAAAAACGAGTTCATGCATCTCGTCCCAAAGTGTTTTCTTGAGAGGCTCTGAAGCTACCCAAGGACAGCGACACATATCTGATTATAAAAAAAATTCCAATATGTTGTGGTTTCTCTCATAAGGCACTGAGGTTTTATCAGCCTCTCTTGAGCATCTGATAATCTTTTCCTTGGAAGAATGTGGTGGTCTGATTGCCTTAGCAGAATATCAGCTCCTCAAGGACAAACGCATCCTCAAGGTCTTCTCCTTTTTTTGTCCTCCAGCACCAAGTGCAATGTCTGGCACATAAGTGTTCCACATATTTATGTTTAACTAAACAAATCATCACAGCAGAACCAGAAGGCAAGACCCAGGTTCTGGGAGAGAGTATAGGTCAGGACATGGGTGTTAGGCATGACCGGATATGCTGGGGCTTCTTCCTAATTTTGGATTCTCTGTCTCCTTGTCAAGCCCTCCCTGATCAATAATCCAACCTTGGGATGCAGTCAAGATGAACTAAAAGGTTCAGCAGACTAACCGAAGGCTGTGGTCTCCTCCCTATTTACACAGAGCATAGCACCATTTTGGTACTTTGTAGAAACTCAGCAATGTTTATCGTATAAAAATTAAAAAATAAAAATAAAAAATTCACCTAAAATATTTCAAAGGCATAAAAGCCAAGGAAAATAAATTAAAGAATAGGTGGACCCTTACCACTGGATATTCTGTGGCCTTTTCTAGGACGTAGAAAATAAGCCAAAGCTTTGCACTCTAAGGCCCTTCAAAAACCAGTGTGATGCCCGAGTACCAAATCCTATGGACAAGCCAACTACATGGTGCAGAGCCAACTACAGTTCAACTTGTCATCCTCTACTTTTACTACTATCTCAGGCCTGGACTTTCTGAAGGCCTAGTACCAAAGAGGACTCAACAGTGAACCCTTGGAGTCCCCTAAAGAGGGAGTCTTTAGCTGGAGGCCATCATATGCTACAGAAGGCCCATAAACTCTCCGAAATTATCTTATGTGTACATGCATTTTCCTGGGAAGGGCCATGCCCTGCATGAGTTTCTCAAAGGGATCCGGGACCTGTGTAAAGGGTTGAAAACCAGTGATCGTGATCAAGTAACCTAGGTATTTTAAGTTTGGTCAAAATCATCCACTGGGTAATAGGCTCAAAATGTTCTACATTAGAAAGGAAGCATGGAGTGACAAAAAGAGCACAGAATTTAGAGTGAGACCCACTTGAAGGGGACTTCCAACTCTGCCACTTAACAGCTGCCTGACCTGGGCAAGTTACTTAAGCCACCTGAGCTCCTATATAAGAGAGACAATAATGCCTGCCTTCCGGAAGCCACGAATGCAGAGAAAACACTAAATAAATTTAGGTTCCCTTCCTTGCTTCACTAGTAGTCTCCCTCCTGCCCACCCATGTTCCTTTCTTTTCTTTCCTTTTCCTTTTTTCTCTCTTTCTATCTTTCTTTCTTTCTCATCAATACTTGGAACAAATGCCCCTTTTCAAAGAGTACAAATCTGTCATCGGACTTACCTAAGCAGTGGACACGCTATTGCATGGCCCGACAACATTAACCTTTCACTGAACAATATGAAGAACATTAATGGGTTTTGCAGTATGAGCAATACTAAGCAGTAAAACTTTTCCTTCTCTCTGTTGTTTGTTATTTTATATAAACCAAACCTGATAAATTATGAATTACTTATAGGAGATTATAATCACTAATGGCAAGCAGAGAGATGTGTCCCAAGAAAACAAAAGGGATGAGAGGAGCTTATTATAATTTTTGAAAACATGAGCACCAAAATCTTATGTTTTCACAAAGAAAGATGCTGTACAATCAATTCTAATAATATCGCTTAACATATCCCAGAGCCATGGGCTACATGTGCCTTCACAACTCACTTTTGCATAACAGAGTTACTCAGAATACTTCTCATAGTTTTGGGGGGGAATTTGGCCTTATAGATGCTTTAAAGTTGCACTACATGAGTCATGTAAGACTCTCCTCTGTCCCCTCCATCTGTGAAGAGAGGAGGAGAGAACGGAACAGGGGATGGAGCCAGGGTATCCGAGGGTGGGGGGTGTAGGGAGAGAAATGGTGAGATCTCATAGCTTGCCAAAGATTATAAAAGTCCAAAGGTTGATTTTTTGGCATCGGTTTTACCCAAGTGGAAAATTCCCAATTTTCTCTACTTGGTCCTTTTTCTCTGAGGAAATGTACAGTTTTGTTGGACTCAAGCAAATGTATCTTCCTTTCTTAATTTTCATGTTCTGGATTCAATACTAATTTACATCCACATTTGTGCCGGAGATTTTAAAAATCTGCTGTTGTTTCCTTCCCAAGCTGTAGGGTGGGGGAGGGGCATGCAGGGGTGGGGTGGAGAGGTGGGGGGTTGGGGGTAGGGTTGAGCATGAGGGAAAGGACAGAGGGAATGTGGTTGGGAAAGTGAGGAGGGAGAAGAAGAAAGAAAAACTTTACCCGGTAAGCATTTTCCATACTTAATAATTTGATTTTGAAGGCTAGTCATATCAAAGAGCAAAATATTCAATATTGTTAATTCAGTTTTGCAAAATATATTCTTAATTTAAAAATGATTTTGCTCCAGGTGGTAGTGCAGTAATAAAGCAGTTATTGACCAGATCTTATTGATTGTAGAGTCTGCGGGCAAAGAGCACTGACCTTGCTCACACTCTTATTGCTTCCTCCCTCCCTGGCCTTCTTCATCTATGCTCGCTCAATAATATATTATTAATATATATTTTTAGCAAAAACTGTATGTTACAAGGTTAAGGGCTTCTTAGTGATTTTTTTCAAGCTACTCTCTGCCTTTGAGGTGTTAGAGGAAGAATAAACGCCATAACCAAGTGTCTAGATATAAATGGCTTTCCATGAAAATACTTCACCCACCACAGAGAAGCAAGTTGTCATCGTCTACTTTTTTTTTTTTTTTTTTTTTTTTTGGTCACATAGGATGGAAAGGAAAAAAATCCCTAAACCAAAGGGAGTTGTAACAGATTGGTCATAGTGTGACTGTGGAAAGGAAACCACACCTTAGCTGTAAAGACCAAATTCAGGACACATGTACATCCTTTCCAGAAAAGTAACTCTAAGCTCCAAGGAGAGAAACCTCTGGTCATATCAGATTCAATGACCAGCAGTGTCCAAATCCTTCTACTCCTTCTAACAGGTCTTTCACGAGGCTTGTCCCAACACCTTCACAACCATCTTCCTTACGTCACAATCAGACAGAATATGCAGCAAGTGCTTACTTTTAGCATTTGCAGCAAGTGCTTACTTTTAGCATTTGCACATAAACCACCTTTCATATCTGCCTGGCTTCTTTCCAGGTTGATCTTATTTCCCTAATAAATGTGTAAGTCTTTTGAAGGCATACACTATGCCATATGCTCCTTCACTATCCATTCTAGGACTTCTAGGACCTGTCATGTGCCAGGTTCATAATAAGCTTGCAGTTAAAATTATCAAATTGGAATGTAAATGGTGCACAGGTCTGTATTAAACTTCCTTTCAAAGAAAGGAAGAACACAGAGCTTAATAATGCAGTTTGCTTCTGCCCTTTGCACTGGGAGCCCCTCTAATCATATGGTTTGCCTGTCTCCACATGTGTGCCAGGTGAGGGAAAGAAAAGCCAGGTACTATTGAGTCTATTGAATATTGCAGAGAACTATCCTACACTGTTGCATCATGAGGTAGAATGTTCAGGTGGTTTGCTTTCATGTCATGCTTGAGGAAAAAGGAAAGAACAATGATCACACCTCCCAAACACTGAATTCAAAGGGGCTAGCAAACCTCCAGGCTCATAGAGAGATTAGGAACGAAAAGTGAACTGAGAGTGATCATCATCTGCCACTTCTGAGTGTACGACATCACCCACATCTCCTCGTATTGCACTCATGAGTGTGGTTCTTCCTCAGATGGCAGAAGAGACATGTAAAAAAATATGAGTTTCTCTGGTTTCCTTCACACTGCCTATCCCCAGGCCTGGGCTATCTGTTTCTATAAAGAAAAGTCTGTCCAAGAAAGTCACTATTCATAAAGGATAGAAACGATGGAACAGGATCCAGATCTCTTACTTGCTGCTGGTTTCACTGCCCACTGAGAGAGGACAAAGAAGAGGACAGCAGTAATGCAGTGACGGAACGTCACAGCCTAACAAAAACAGCCCAGGTGAGCAAGGAAGAACGCTGGCCTCTACCTACTAGCTGTGTGGTCACTGGCAAGATACTCATTCTACAGGTCCCAGCAGGCATCGGCTGCTCACTCAAAGAGTTTAATAGAAAAGAACACATAAAAGTACTTTTTACTAAGATGTGAGGAGGATAAGGGAACCAACGGGGAACAGTAAAGGGGCTAGCATCGACAGGAAGTCTTTAACATCATAAGTCTGAATGGGGAAAGACGGAGCAAAGGGGCTGCTAGAAAACAGTAGAAAGTGTAGGGGTGGAAAAGAAGCCACCAACAGCAATGTTGCTATAGAGGAACATGGGCACTGCCAACACCACTAGAGCAGTAATAAGCCCTAACCTCTGCCGCCTGGTGCCTTCTAATCTCATGTCAGAGCCAGAAGAGAAGAGAGACTGGACGATGCGGTCTTTTGACGTCAGCCAACCAAGGCAAAAAGCCAGGCAAAGCAGAACAGGGAAATATCTCTGGAAGAGCAGAGATGAACAGCCCCATCTTTGGGCCTTATTTTCTCCCTTCTCACATAGGAATAATTATGCAACCCTATGTACCACACAGGGCCCTTGTAAGTATCACATGTAATCATGGCTGTAAACACACTTTGTTAAATTTCTAACCTGCTGCAGATCCTGTGTTGGTGAGGCACCTCTGGTGCTCGCTGTGGAGTTCTCTACCCGAGCCCACACCCAGGCCAGGCCCCCCTCCTCCCAACCAGAACCAGAGTGATGTGACAGAGCAGCACAGGGCTCTGCAGGTGGCAGGGAGAGGGGGAAGCTGCACACACAAGGAAATAATAGAGACTGAATTGTTTATGCTTGTGGGAAAGGGCGCATGAATATGGATAAAACCCTGCACACATTTTGCTAATTACCCAGCATCACTGTTAAAGGAGAAAAGAGCCCATTGCAGATTTTCAAGCCAATTCCATCCTG
This sequence comes from Rousettus aegyptiacus, assembly GCF_014176215.1. Taxonomy (NCBI): domain Eukaryota; kingdom Metazoa; phylum Chordata; class Mammalia; order Chiroptera; family Pteropodidae; genus Rousettus; species Rousettus aegyptiacus. The sequence continues at coordinate 37,950,191 of NW_023416310.1, forward strand.
TCGAGCCTGCCTCCACCTATGTACACACGGTCGCTCAAATCACCGCTGCCACAGCCACCACCATTATTTTCTTTCCTCTCATGTATATAACTGGCAATGCTCCCCTGAATTTAACCACGTGGACCTATTTGAGTTAAACCAAATTGACAGAAGATTCCAATCCTGCATCATACCAGAGAGCTCAAGAAAAAGTCCCACTCCGTGATCCTAGTTTGCAGGCACTTCTTTCCTACAATTTCCAGAGTCAAAGGCAACCTTATATTTAGCTCCACACACAAAGATATAAGGTGAATCAATGAGGAGGAGGGAGCAGGGGCAAAGAATCACAGTTAGATGGAGGCTATTTCTATAGGAAACCAAAATTCTAAAACAAAAAGTAAAATTAAAATAAAAAAAATCCCTATTCTTTTGTTTCCAGTGTCAATTAAGGCCCCTTTCTTTCCCCTCCTTGTATCGGCCAAACTCTGACCAGATGTTTGAAGTCATGTAGACCCTGCTCTAAAGAAGGAAAAGATAGTGAATTCTAGCCTTGGTGTCCTTGCAGCTCCTGGACTTCTCCCAGAAAAAGAGTCCCAGGAAGATGTCTGCTGACTCACCCTTGAACATCATTAGGGATGGAGAAGTTTAGAGATGTGCTCAGGGGAAGAGCTTGTTCAGGACGGAGACATGGAGGGAGGCACTCGAACCAGCTGGCCTTGGTCCTGAAGTCCATCACCAAAGGCTGCGGGGGGACAGGCTCTTTTGTCTCAAGATCAACCAAGCTAAAGGGCAATCAATAAGCACCGTACTGAGCTACATGCTTTAGGGCAATCACAAAGATGTAACCTTTTTACATCATTACTTACATTTGTTCTCTGCAAGCAAAGCAGCCACAGATGCACTAGAAAGACCCTGGCCTGCAATTCTGGAGACCTATATTCTTATATTTTCTCTGCCTCATGTAGCTGTGTGATTACAAGCAGGTTATTTAGTCCTCTGGGCCCCAGTCTTAGAGTTCTCTTCATCTGAAAAATTTTAAAGTTTGGCCTTAAGAGTTCCCATAGTTCTGAACAACAATAGCTCCATGGCTAGCAATGCCAGTAACTAACATAGACTGAGCTCTTCCTGAGTGCCAAACACTACTTTACACACTTAGCTCAATATTTCTCAACAACCTTATGAAATAATTGTTATCACCCTCATTTAATAGATAAGAAAACAGACACAAATTAATTATTTTCCTGAGTTGGTAAGTGGTAGGGTGGAGATTTGAACCCTATGATAGCATACTGATAGTTTAGCGAAAAGTATGGACTTTTTCCAAAATGCTATTCTATCTGGACTCAAGATAGAATAGTCTTAATAAACTTAGTCTTTTGTTTCTTCCTCTATACCAAACAGCTCTTGACAGTTTCTGGAAGAATTCTTCCATCTCTAGATTAGTATCAAAAAATAAAAAGGGGTGGAAGGTACGCATGACCCCAAATATCCAAATATGTTCTGACGGATGTACCATCTTCAGTGGACTGATATGGGCAAAATGGAACTTAGGAAACATGGCAGAGACCATAAACTGGGATAAATTGAAAAGTTACTCAAATAGCATCAAAGAATAAAATAATATAATAAAAGTAAGCATACAAAGACATTATATTATCAACATTGGTAGCTTCAAGTAATAGGATCGCTCCTCCACCTCTCCTTTCCCCACCACTGCCCCTACCAGAACCACCCATCCAAACCCACACTGCCTCCATGTGCCAAATGGGAAAAGCATCCTCTAAAAAACACAGTCTCCCTAGGCCTAGACTGACTGCCATATTTCTGCATTGGACTTTGCATCTAACTTTTTAGTAGGGGAGGAGAGAGCTGATTGGATTATAGGAATACAAATGGATTAATTTGGAGTGGATTAGATACATCACAAAACATAAGTTTGACGTGCATTAACATAAAAATGTCATAAAAATGTAGATGCTGAGGCAGAGCTTATTTGTGATGCTGCTAATGCATTGTTACTCCAGCAAAAGATGTACACAATATTTACGCTGTATCTGACCACATAAAACATGTCGTATACATATGCAATTTTTCATTATGTAAAGGGAAAAGAGCCAGAGGGCCCTTCAGAATTCCAATTCTTGAGCTTCTGATTTTCCCTTCTTTCTTTAATCTTTTTTTCTTTATTTTCAAGAAACAAATACGGTTTTAAACCATCATTACTGTATTTTGAACAGTTAATATTTCATATCGTGACATCTCTACTCAGAGGTAACAGGTTTAGTTGATTACTATTTGTTTATAGAGCCGGAGAAACCTGCAATCACAGGGAACATAGAAGGATTGCAATTAGATCTATTGGCTGAGAGCTGCACCTCGCTGACCCACGGTTAAGTGGTTAGCGCTATCAGAGAGAAAATGCCTACTGGCAGCTGGCACATCTGCACATAATAATATGGGCAAAACTGACACGGCCACTAAAGGCTGCTGCTCTCTTCTTTACCCAGAAGCCAAAAACAGATCATGCTTTCTAATAGTGCATCAACACATTTCTTCTGAATTAGCATAATCATGTGAGATATGGGAGGAAGCGGTACATCCTGGCTAAGCTGCTGTGAATTCTTCAAATTAGCCAAATAGAAAGGGATTTTTTTTTCTCCCACAAACCTGAGTCTATATTGCCTTTTCAGTAATCTAGAAGTTGAATTCTAGATTACTGAAAAGGCAAAGGACAGGGAAAGAGCAATAGAAGAAAGAATTAATCTGTTTTTAACAAAACAGGTAATATCCCATGTATGACAGCATAGACACACAACACTTGAGGCAGGATTGGGGAGCACTGTGGTAGAGGGGAGTGGTGAGCATAAATACACAAACAGGAGTCTATAAAAGTGGAAATGACGACGACGATGATGATGATGATGATGGTAACTGATTTTAAGAGTTTGTTATATGCCTGGCAATACATAAAGATTTTATAGGATCTAGCAACTCTTCAGGTCAACACTTCTATACCCAGACATCCCAGCTCATCTTTCTCCACCAATCATTATATAGACCCCAAAACAAACATGGTTGGGCTACTCAACTGGAGACTTTCTCAAGTATAGTGAGATGACCATCAGATAGCAAGCCAACCGAATTCTCCTCCTACCCTGGGACAAGAACAGGTATCCTAATGCCCTCTACTCTACTAGGAGCATGCAGTTCCCAGGAATCACAGCTTCTCTTCCTGCAGACAATGTCTGTGAGACTCAGGTCACATCAGCATGTACAGCACCCTTTCAAAGATTTAAAAAAAAAAAAAGGCACTTATTCTTGGCAGACTAATTAGAACAAGGCAGCTCAATTAGGAAAAAAATATAGAAGGCAAAAGATAAATGAAAAATTGGGAGAAAATATTTTTTAAATGTACTAACTGTGTACGTAATTGGTTGAATAAACTGTGGTTGATGCACACAATGAAGTACTATGCAAATATTAAAAGAAGCAAGCAAACAAAGAAAGATCTGTATGAACTGAAATGGAGAAATTTCTAGCATATACTATTAAGTGAAAAAGAAGGTTCTGTGTGCAATTTTTTTTTAATGAAAAAGTGGGGAAGGAAATAAAGTACACACAAATCTGTTTTTTTTTAAAAAAAAAGGAAACAAAGATGATAAATCATAAAATAATAAATTTGGTAACCTACCATTCCCGACTAAAAGAAATCAGGGAGCTCTGTGGAAAAATGAATGATTACACGGTTGGGATAGAGAAAATACAAGCTGAGCCTGGAACATTTTCTCATTCCAGAAAGTGAAAAAGTTTAAAAACTGATGGTGGCATGTCCAGAAAACACGGGCGCCACTTGAAGAAGCTCCCCAATGGTCAACATCTGATCATTTGTGCATGGGAATAAATTAAATTAGAATCCACTGTAAATAAGAATGACTCCATGAGTCCATACTGATTTTAAACAAATGAGTAACAAATGAGGGAAAACAGAGGGCTCTTCCCTACAATAGAATGCTGACTAATAAATTTGGAGGAAGTGGTAGACTGGAAAATTGCCATACTTAACCATCAATGAACAGACCTTTCGATAGATATTAAATCTGATGGTCAAAATTGAATGAGTTAGAGGTTCTTTATATGCTTAAAGTGTTTCCCCATAGATTTTGTATTAGTTACAAAGGTAAAAAGAGTAACTATGCAGTAGAGAAACCAGACAATACCTTGATTGGGTTATCAAAGTTAACATCAACAACAAAGGTCAAGACAGACATCATGTATCTCTGGATGTGTTACTCTGATAAGTATACAACGTCATTGACACAGAATTCTGGCCAAGAATGTGCTATGTGAATCTAATCATGAGGAAATATCAAATAAACCCAGGGAGTTTTATATTCTATAAAATAACTGGTCCATTTTCTTCAATGCAATAAAGACCAAAATAAAAAGGTCTATTCCAATTAAATGAGAAAAAAAGACATAACGACTAAATGTAATTTTTAAGCCTGGACTGCATTCTCTACTTGAGGTAAAAATAATGCTATGAAGGATATTATAGATAATAATTAACAAAATTAGAATATAAACTATAGGTTAAATAAAAGCATTACATTGCTGTTAAATTTCCTATTATTTGATAGCTTTATTCTGGTTACATAAAGGAATATCTTTGTCCTTAAGAAATATACATTGAAATATTAAGGCAGAGTATTGACACCTACTCTCAAATGATTCAGAAAGCACTACAATAGAAGACTGATATAAAACAAATGAGCCAAAATGTTAAAAAATTATCAGTCTGCATAAAAGGTGTATAAGTGTTCTCTGCATTATTCTTGCAATTTTTCTCTAGTTTTGAAATTATTTTAAAGTAAGGTGTTTGAAAAATAAAATGTGCAAGTGAGGAAAAAGAAAGAGTGCCCTCTATAGCCCCATATCAACATTACCACGGCTGGATTTCAGTATGACACACCCCTCAGCCAGAGTCCTCGCCTAGAGCAAACTTTGTCCAACCACACACAGCGGCCCTGGTGAGGGGCACCTCCATTTTCCCGGAAGCTTCTCTGAATACTTCTGTCCTTTAAAATCAATCTCTGACCAGCTAATCTTCAACCTACCATAGGGAGGGAGCAGCATCCTAGAGCCAGTTTCCTATCTTTCCTGCAAGGCCTTAATAGCATGGTTTTGTACTTCTCTACTCTGGGAATTTTGGATGGCTGCGACCATGTCTTATTCGTCCTTATATCCCAAGCGCTTGACACAAAAAAGATGCCCAATAAATGCTTCAGTACTGAGTGGAGCTAGAATATGTTGACTGGAGAGGATTATCAGTGTTAACAAGTCAAGGGTGCACACCCCCACAGAAGCCTCAATTGTGCTCATGCCGGCACTCTCTCCCAAACATGTGCCAGGAAAATACTGGAGTGACAAGCACCATCAGGATGTCTCTCCATGATGACTTAGACACTCCTTTGGTGGATCTGCTGTATTTTAAGCTAAGCTTGTAGGTTAGAGTAGAGGTAGAGAGAAACTTTAGCCCCTTGCAACTATTTACTCTAAATGTAGGGAGCGAGCACACTAACAAAATAGTTCAGCTTTCTGGAAGCTGGAGAAAAGAAATAGGTTTGCAGATCCCTCCACCCAATGAATTACTGCCCAATAATTACAAGGGGGAAGGGCTCCAGTTCCCACAGACTATCAGAAATTCTAGAGCTCCAACTCCAAGCATTAAGATTATGTGAGTTTTCAGATTTTCACTCTGACCAGGTCTGATCAATATAAATTAGGGCCTCCACAAACCTCCACACCTACAACTGCTCTCTTTGTCCCTTAGGAGCCTTGCCTCACAGAGAGTTGAGAAAACACAGTAACAGATCACAGAGCAAACTTCTTCATCTGACTGAGGTCTTTCCTTGGGATTCTTTCCCAGATCCTAGTCCTGAGCTACGTAGGAGTTAATAAAAACAATGAGCAATTGGAGGGAAAGAATGGTTCTTGGAGAAGAATCTGGTACTGACAAGACCAGAAATAGCATTAATAACACTAGACTGCTCTTTTTCAACAAGGATATGCCACTACAAATTTGACTGGACCAACGGCATCTAATTCTACTGCCTAATCAGAGACAAGAGACAAGTAAATCCTGAGTCAAATTTCTCTTGGTGGAAGCCAAAATATGCTTTTTCTATCACTACTTTGATCATTTTGAGGTTACACAGGAATCACTAATTGTGCAAGAAAGTAGCTTCCTAAGACAGTTTTGTAATTTAGCTGATGTCAGTTGGATGTTTTCCAAAGCCTAGAACCCAGAAAGGACATAACAGTGGTCTTGAAAAGTTGAGTTATTCAGAGAGCTCTGTCAAAACACCTAGTTCCTCCTGGGATAGTTTTAGGGGAAATTCTTAATTGAATGGAGGAAAAAATAAGCCCACGGAGCCTTTAATAGAGCTAAAACCTCCTTGGAATATCTCTGCCACCAACTCTGGCTTGTCACCTGAGGGAGAGGAAAGCCTCAACAGAATAAAAAAATGAATAGACCCTAACAGTGATTTTGATGAAAAACTAATTAGGAATATAACAAGGAGATTATTAATTCCTGCCAGAATCAAAATTACAGACCTTATCATGTTGGAAACATGAGCACTAGAAAAGAACAACTCTCAGACCACCCTTTGAAAACTGCCACCTGGAAGGGAGTGAATGAGGAATCTGAATGCCCTGGCATTCAGAAACATGGGCAAGCAGAAAGGTTTAATACTAAAGACAATAAAATGCCCAGACTTTGGAGAGGTCACAGGAATGAGAGGTTATTACACTGTGTGTGTGACCAGAAGAGAGTCAGAGTGGGTGACAGAGGGCAGAACTAGAACTGGCACTAGGCAACTGTTGACTCAAGGCAGAATACTGAGAAGGAATCAAACCTCTGTAGAAGGCAAGTGGGCAGAGGAACTCCAAGACTGCATTCCTCTACAGGGCATCAAGAAAAGCATGCTCTTAATTCTGCCTTAATGTTTTCCCATAGTTAAACTAACCAGATTTTAGAGTTGTTGTTGTTGTTGTTTTTTCCTTTCCTTTTCTATAGGGAAATTTTGTAATTACATCCCAAATGAGACCTGAAATAAATTATATGGACTTCATTTCTAAGGTGATAAATACTTAGGCTGACTTGATTTAGTCCTTAGCCCAGGGACATAAACAAGAAAATTCTTGTTTTGGACTTGGCCAGGATAAGGTATAAGACAAAACTGAAGGGCCACTTCATTAGCCACAGAAATCCAGTCCTCTTTAAAGTTGGACTGGACTCTTCACTCTACTCTGTCCTCACATGCCTCAGAAAATGTATCTCTATATTTTAACATTATTTGTAGTCTCCTCTTTTCCCTTGCCCCAGGATTAAGAGCTGGACAATGTTATAATTTTCTGTTACTAAAATTTTTATTTCTCTAAAGTGGTCATAAATGCTGGCTTAATGACAATCCAGAAATACTCTATATACTAAACACAAAAACTTGCTATGAAAATTGCTTAGTTTATTTTTGTTTATGTTATTGAGTTCTTGCAAATGACACAGCTGAATGTTTATCCTACCATAAGGAAATGCATTTTGGTATTTGTATTTTTTTTTCTGGAGTTTTTTTTTTTTAGCTTTGTTTTAAAAGATAAGAGCATTAAAGAGGAAACTTGAGTGCATACACACACATATCACACGAAAACACAATACACTCACACATAACTCTTAATTTGGAGAAAAAGTTATTCTACAACCTTCCATAATTTTGTTTTCTGCTCTTCCATGAAGATTAAAATTAAAATAACTTAAATTAAAACACAAATTGAGACACACTAGACCTTAACCATTTTTTTATATACTGCACCCAGACCTTTTCCTAGGTTATCTGTAGAAGACCCATGAGCCTCTACCCCACCACCGCATAACACTTCTTGGAAATGGCCTTCAGAGCAGGCTGTCCTGGACAAGAATGGATAGAGACAAAGAGGCCCAGTAAAGAGCAAAACAAAAGGACCACAAGAGAAGGGCAGCTCTTGTTAATAATGTTAAGTTATATAAGACTCCCAAAATTATAATTGCAATAGGCAATTTAACCAGATTTCACAGAGACTGCTGTGAAATGGCAATTAAATCTAGATGAATGAGTAAAGCAAATAATGGAGAAATAGGATATGAGACATATGCATGTAAGATCCCTTACTTTGCAGTCAGATATACTAAATGAGAGCTTTGGGAGTTGAACTAATAATTTAAATTACACACCTCTCAGCCACTGTTAGAAGGTCTGTCTGCACTAGATCTCGACTGGAGTATTATTGAGGCCTCACTTCATCTTCTCTTTGATGGGGAAAAAAAATGAGTGCCCACATCATCATTTTATTCTCCTCTCTTAAAACTCAGTAGAGTGTACAGGTGCTACATCAGGTTCTGTTTTTCTAAAAGATGTCTCTTAGCCTCTAGCCCTCCAAACCTCACAACACCAATATTACTAAGAGATGGCTGCTGGGCTTCCAAAAGTTGACAAAACCCATGGAAAAAGTCCCAGCTGAACTCTCCTTCCTGGGGAGCAACATGCAATTAGGGCATGGAAGTCCCTTTTGAACATTTTTTGAGTAATAAATATGGGCTATATCATTTTTAAAAAAGGACTTGGAACGAAAAAAAAAAAAAAAAACCATACTGACCACAGATCTCAAAGAAAAAACATCAGCAATTGATGGCCCCAAATACCCAATGAGCAGTTTCTATCTTTGTAATTCCCAAGATTCTGGTCATGTGACATTTTGGTAAAGGTAAATCCAATGAGGCCATAACTATTGAACAGCACTAGTAGTAGATTGCAAAGAGTATGTTTATGCTCTGGGTAGAACTGGTTTCAAATACTGGCTCCTCCATTCCCTGGTGTTTGTGGACATTACCTCTCTGTAGTTTTTACCTCTGAATCAAAGATAATAGTATCTACTTCACAAAGTTGCTACATGGAGTAAACGAAACTATGCATGCAGTAGGCACACAATAAACACATTCCCCTTACAGAAGGTGATTAGAGCTAGTCTCTGGGAGGATCCTACGCTTCCACAGACAATGATGATGCAAACACTTGAGTCGGCACGCTGGCTGAGAAGAAGCATTAGTGACCCTTCCATAAGACAGAAACCGAGGCACAAACTGTGGGACTAAGACCCAGATATTTGATCCTTTCCAATCATGGGGCTATGTCACAACCACAAATGAAACTGCTCAGTACTCTCTGTCTGATGCTGGAGCAGGACATCTGGGGCTGTGGGATGATGCATGGTTGCTTGGTTGGTGTCTCTCTAATTTTTTTCTAATGCTATATTATATTTAAAATAAAAGCAGGAGAATCTCACGTTTTAAACTTTAGTATGTAGTTAACTTATACAAAATGCTAGAACGGCATTATAATATTCAGTCTGGTAGCTTACCCAAGAGTAGATTACTTTTTTGACAATTTCACAACAGGCCCCTGTGGTTTCAGAGTGTGTTCAATGGAGCCAGGAGGTTCTGCAAGCCTAGGGTAGGGGCAGCTGAACTGACAGGGACCCAGACCCCTGCTTCGATCCCAATCTGAGCAGTTCTCAGACCTTGAGATCACCAGAAGGGGCTGGCCAATGGTAACCAGCTGAGTCCAATCTTAGCCCATATTTCCTCATCTGTAAAGTGACGAGGGTGGCCTATCCTTTCTAAGGTCCCTGTCAGCCCAAATCACCTTTCTAGCCACACATTGTTTTAACAAACTCAATTCCACCTTCTTTTCTCAGTAACTCAGGTTTGAATTGATAAACAAATCCAAAAAATGATGATGCTTCTAATCTTCCAAAGCATTGGGATCATAAGTTAAACTATTTTTTCCTGGTTGATCAAAGAGTTAAAGCACACCGCAAACATGTGTATTGGACTAGGTGCTTCACCCTTAGTTCTTCATTAAATCTGAATACGTGGAGGAAGAGTGGTAGGAAACCGACACATAAGGGCTGTAGGTGCTACCCCCAGGGCTGAGCACATTATTATACCACCACGTGAGGGGCGTATCATCTTCCGGTGCCTACAGATGCCCCAAATGCCAAATATGAAGCATAGCCACAAACCAAAGGCAGGTCCAACAGTCTCCAAAGCCCAAGCTTTTCTGGCCTGCCTGCACTGAGTTGGGACAGCTAACGTGCAAAGCCTCAGCAACATGACGTGGAGCTGAAATCTACCCTCTCTGGCCCTGAACATTTTCACAATAAAATTCCTCAGGTCAAGCCTTAAAGTTCTCCAAGGAGCTTGCAATTCTACAATTCAGTGATTCTCTGGTCAACTCAACTCAAAACCCACAAAAAGTAAATGTACTAATTATCTGTGAAGTATAGTTCATCTCTACATCTAACCGAATTTCAATGCTATCTGATTCTTTTTCATCCCCTAGCTCTTCTTCCTGGTCCATCCCTGCCCCCAAATAAGAGATAACCTCCAAAAATTTGAATACTGCAGAACAATTCAAATTAGTGGAATACATATTGCTTAGCAATTTACTTTACCATAAAAAAAGCTGGACAATGAGCTTCCGGGAGCTTCAAAATCAAGTGACTTGTTTCTCTTTTCACAGCTAATCAACTAGGGCTCAAGGGGGAGTTATTTGTTGATCTTTGAGTGTAAGGTGGTGTCCTCTCTGGCCCTTTCATTTCAGAAATCAACCAAAAGACCTGAGAAGTTATTGTATTTCTGGGACTTTTCTTTGTTAAAAAAAAAAAGAAAGCGCAAGAAGATATTCAGCGGAATTAAAGAGAGGCATCGACGTTTCCATTGGTAATCTGGTCCGTGTGTTCCCTGCTACTGAGCATTTTCAGAAGGCCTGACTGTCTGGGTTAATTGTTTAATGCTTTTAGTTAGAATTAAACTTTGCACCTGCTCTGACAGTGATAAATTAAATGTGCTCCTTTTCCAATACTGTTGCCCTCTTTAAGTAGAGACCAAGAAGTGTATCTCCCTTCTTCCTCTGCGTTTGAGGAATCTCTGCTACACTGTAGTGTAAACCAGCATAATTTGTCACCAGAGCTAGCGCCAATTAAATTGATTGCGTTGGACTGAACTCTGGGACCCCTAATGCAAGCACTAAGGGAAAAATGGGCTCTTTTCTGCCCATTCCCCCATGTGGCACTTAGGCATAGCTCAACAGTGGAAGGCTTTCAAGGTTCAAAAGGGTTTTATTTTCAAAAGAAATGGGCATTGATCAGCTGCATTTAAAGGCAAAGATAATTCCAGAGCTTGAAGGCTGGATTTGTGTTTAAGGTCTAAATCTCTTTCTTTAACCTTGGGGTGGGGGGGGCAGTATAACATAAAAGCAACAAAGAGATTAAGATTACAAAGGGTTTGCAAGTGTAAATGATGCAGTGGTATTCTCCAAACATAACACAGCCCCCATTCACAAGCCCAGGCACAGGCCAGCCAGCATTTGATCTGTTGGTTTTACACCTGTAAAAACAACTTGTGTTTATTTGTCACTCAGCAAACCATTCCAGGCAAGAAGGGGAAAAAGGAAAAGGAGGAGGAGTGAACTTGCGCATACCGCAGAGTTCAAACATGCCTTCCCTAAACACACTGAAAAGCAAACACGCTAAAGGTCAGCATGGCAGAGACAATCAGAAAATCCCCTCTTTTTACACCTTGCAGGAATATCAGGATCAGGACACTCTGTTCCAACCCTTGGCCATGTCTCTTATTATCCCAGCCTCTGATGCTTGAATTTGTCATGTCATGTCCTATCAAGGGAGGTTGTAAATGAGCTCTAAGCTAACACCAGCCCCTTCTTGTTACTTTACTTATGAGCTACCAGTTATGTGTTCTTCCATCTTGCCTTGTAGCTCAGTGTGCTACCATCAATCCTTAGAATAACACCATTTGAATAAACTCAGATATACATCAAGTCTACAAAGTTGGAGACTCAGCCTCCATATTCATTGATTCTATAACTGAACATGGAGAAACCAATGGTGAGTGTGTCCAGTCACTCAAGTTTAGATCTTTCTTCAATCGTTCTTTCTCTTTTGGTAACACAGACCTTCTCACATTAACTCTATGCCCTGTCTTGTCACACATTAAAGCCTTGCCAGAGACATCAAGCCTTCACTGTTAAACCAGGTGGCAACTAGAGAGTCTTCCTACTTCAGAGAAAGAGGGAAGAGACTGATGTTTATTAAGACTTCAAGGCCAGATGAAACACCTGGGCACCCTGAGAAGGTTAACGATTTGGTATAAACCTAGGTGGCTAAGAATTCAGGACTCTTTTAAAATAAGTGAACAAACAAGAATTCACCATTTATTTAGGAGAGAGACCATGTACCAGTTAGAATAAAGTAGAAAGGGATCATTCAGATGGCAGCTCCCTGTCTCTCAACCTTCAAAACAATTCAGCTCTGGCCCCAAACCTGCATACTCCACCCAGAAAACAAAAACCTGTAGTGTAGTGAAATCTAGTAATTACTGAGTATGATCTTTGGGGGTCTCATTCCTTTCCCAAGATTTGGTCAGAGTACTTCTTTTAACCCTACACCATAATCTCCCTGATAAGAATTCTGAGTTTTAGAAAAGCCTATTTTGGTTCATTTCCAAGGATTTTTTTGGTCACACCAATACTGTATTAGGACCCTATACTAGTTTTCTGTGCTATGTACCAATTACAACAAACACAGTGATTTAAACAACACCCATGTATTATTGCCTCACAGTTACTGCATACCAGAAATCAGGGTACAGGTTAATTGAGTCTTTTGGTCAGGGTTTCACCAGACTAAAATCAAGGTGTCAGCCAGGTTGCAATCTTATCTGAGGCTTGAGGTCCTCTTCCAAGCTCACTAGTTGTTGGCAGGGTTTGGTTACTTCAGTCTCCATTTTTTCACTGGCCATTAGCCACAGATCACTCTCAGCTAGTAGAGACCACCCTCATGTACTTACCATGTGGCCTCTCCATAGGTAGTTCATAGTATTGTTGTTTATTTCTTAAGGATCAGCAAGAAAATCTCTTGACTTCTTTTAAGGGCACATCTCTTTAGGTCCAGACCACCCAGAATAATATACCTGTTGATTAGCTAAAATATAACTGGATAGGAACCTTAATTATATCTATAAAATATCTTCACTTTTGCCATAAACATAATCTAATCATGAGAATGCTATCCTTTCATATTCACAGGTCCCACCCATAATGAAGCAGAGGTGATTTAATATGGTATGCACATGAGGAGTAAGTAATATTGGGGCCATTTTTAAATTTTGCCTACCATAGGCCTGCTTAGAGACTACCTAGGTTTATCTACTCCTTGGCCTAATGCTTATTCCAAGCCTTATGTTAGAAATGCCATATACTTCTCCCTGGAAATTCTCCCCTGATTAAGTTCACAATCAAATCCAATTATTTTCATAATTTCAATTTTTGTTTGTTTATAGATTTACAAAGAAACCGTGGGCATTGCGGTTTTGTGAGTGATGGGCAGCTAACAGCCAGAGATCCTCCTAGAGGAAGATATTAATAGGCCTGGGGAAGTGGTCTGGTGTGTATTTATAAAAGGGCATTATGTAGACCTTGCTTCATGCGGATTCCCTTAAATGGGAACATGCCAAAACACCAAGCTTTCTCACAGAAATCATGCCAGTAGCCTTTTCATGAAAGAATGAGAGGGGGGAAAGGAAGGAGGGAGATAGGAGAAGGAAGAAAGGGAGAGGTGAGAGGAAGAAGAAAAAATAAAAAAGGAGGAAGGAGGATGAGGAAGGGGGGGAAAGGGAGAAAGAAGCAGGATGGGGAGAAAGAATGAGGAGGGGGAGGTGAAAGAGAAGAAGAAGGGAAAAGAAGGAAACAGTAAGTTTGCTCTGTTCTCATCTAAGGCATCCTTATCGGACTGCAAGGGGAAATATTCCACGTATCCATTAACGAAGGAAAATAAACACTTCCTTCAGACCTTAAGAACCATTGATCCTAATTACCACTGCCTATCCTTCCAAAATACTGCTTTCAACAAGTCAGTCTCCTATTCAGAGACCACCAATGGCATCCTGTGTCCTACCATATCAAGTCAAATTTTCATATCAACTTTACCTGCCTCAGTCTGGCACTAAAACCTATCATCTTTCCTACTATCTAATAAACCAAATTTCCCAAAACTAGTCCCCACAATGCCTATAACTTTTTGCTGTCCCATAAACAAAAACACACATTCTTTTTTGTCACAGTCAGCGTATTAATGCCTTTAATTGCCCTTCTTCCCTGCCAATACCATTCAATTTAATATCCTTATTTTGTTCACCATCTGAAGGCCCAAATTCATTCTAACCTTCTCCAGGAAAACTTTAGAAACTGACATGAACCTTTCATCTTCTCTAAACTACAAATTTTACAGCCCGAATTTAATTTAATTCTCATCGGATATCTTCTCTTGCTTGCTGTTCCACATATCTTGTTTTCTGAGATGGTACTTTGTGTATTCTAGAACAGAATTTTTAAATCTATGGGGCAATATCTACTAGTAAAATGTGAAATCAATTTAGTAGTTTACAACCAGAACTTTTTAATTGAACTTGACAATAGGATAGGATAGCATAGGATAGGGTAGAGTAGGGTAGGGTAGGGTTGGACAGGATAGGATAGGATAAGAAAGGAAAGATCAGTATATTATAAATAACAAGAGTATTTGGTTTTGTGAAAATTTTGCTTGGATATGTATTTGTGTGTGTATGTAAAAACGGAAACTTAAGTGTGAGGTATTGTGTCATGATATAAAATGTTTTAATAATTATGAATTTTCTTTAAAAGATAGTTTTTAAAGCACTAGAATGCACTGAAAAAAATCAAAATGTACATTGCTGAAGTTCATTCAAAAATTGGAGCACATTAGAAAGATGCCAAAGAGTTCTACAGAAAGTCAGACAGCCTAAAGCCCTGAGACAGTAGTGTGAACTGCCTTTGCAAGCACTGACGTAGATCTTGCGTTTTCATAGTCTACTAATAAGAAGAGCAATAAGTAGCATTTATACATGCTTTTATCATTTGTGAAAGATTTAACATGCTTTATGTCACCAGTATTACATAAGGAAAGCCAAGCAGACCTTTTTTTGTAATTCCCTTTGTAAAGTATGAGGCTTGAGAGGTTAGTTGGCTTGTCCAAGACCATATTGCAAGTCAGTGTTAGAAAATAAATTCTAATCATCTGACATAAACCCCAAGTTCTTTCCTGTATCTGTTTGGAAAATTACAGACTGGTTCATCTCAATGCTTTCCATCATTAAGGCTCCAAGGCAAATTCCCCCTCCTCCAGAAGCCTGCTCTGATAGTCCTTTTGACCTAACCCACAAACTTCTTGCACTAGCCAGCATGGTTCTTCCATTGGTCCAGGTGGGTAGTGTTTTCTCTCTAGTTCCATTACAAGCCCTTCAAAGCCGGGAGCCATGACATATTCCACTTGCTAAATTTTCATTTATTGCTTAATTTAAGAATGGCCTCAGTCTCACATACCAGATTAGGTACTAAGGAGAAGAGACTAAACTTAGTGTGGGACCAGGAATGGTCAAAGCAAGCAGCAAACCTGAAGCCCAGTACCATAGGGCCCCATCCTTGTATTCGAACCATCAGGCATTCGATGGGCACCTATACCAGTAAGCACCGTAAGAAGTGCTGTGGCACTGACAGCTCTGGGATGCAGACAGGTAGGCAAGCAATCAACTATAATGCACAACAGAAGAAATGAGGGCTGACTTCAGGCACGAGACACTGACTGTGGAGAAAGAACAGTTGGGGAAGGGAGGGTGAGAGAAGGTTTCACTGTGAAAGTAGCATCTGAGCTGAACATTGAAAATACATAAGGATGTCACCGGCAGAGGCTTTCAAGACTTGCCATTAGCTCCATTTGCAAGATTCATTTCAGGCTCCCTGGAGCTGCAGGATCAAGAGCGACAGTGATTAAAGCTGATTAAAGCAGGAGGTCACAAGCAGCCCAGAAGGACCTGCCCTGCTCTGCTTCAAGACCTCTGCCAATGTCTAGGCTACTTAAGGTCAAAGATTTATCCCTGAGGCCAGTTCTCCAGGTCATCCTGGTGGTCAGCTCCAAAGCACAACAAGGAAGCCTCACTCCTGGGGAGCCTGTGAAACCAATTGTAATTGGATTGCTCTTTTCCACAGTGTAGACTGTATCGACCAGCAGCCCTAACCTGTGACTGTCTGGAACAGGAATGAGAGGATAAGCCTTTCAAACCCCTCAGGATCAGCTCAAAGTCATGCAAGGCCACTCACTAATCAGAGCCAGGTGGGACACATCCTTGAGTAAGTTGTTGTTGTTGTTGTTTTTTATTTTCTTTTTTTTACATCATCAAGTTAGCAGAAGGGAGTTCTTTCCCCCACCCTCAACTTGGCAGCTTTTCTGGTTGTAAGATGAAATATTTGCACGTTTCTCAAGTGCCTCAAGAAACCCTCAAAGGAGAAGAATCCATCCACTGATTTTTGATCCATGTGGACCCATCACGGAGATTCCTCAGGCTCTCTTGTTCACCTGTGAGTGTAAGTAAAGGGGCCACCCAGATCCTCTTTGTCTGAGAAAGGCCAAGGTGAGCCCCAACTGCAAATATTTTTCCAAGGAAGGGTGTGCAGGGGTAAAGGTCATGGTGACAAAATCTCAGACTCTCTCAAAGTCTCCCGATCAAGTATGCTGAAGGTGAAACCTGCTCAGCTAAAGATTATTCTGTGAAAAGTTGCCACGTGCAGGCTGAGGGGATTTCCTCGCCTCACTTCCAACAGAGCAGGCAAATGCCACATAGCGGGATCCAGTCCTGTCTCTCTTTTGCATTCCAGAAGCCTGAGCTGTTTCCACAAGTCCCTTTGGTCATTACCACAGACTCATTTCGGCTCCTTTTGGCCCCTTTGGCCCAGGATTTAAGATTTCCAAGGTGGTTTAGAGTGTGAGTTAAGCTCCTTCCCATAGAGAACCTCCTTCCCTCCCCACCCCAGGGAAGGCAGATGGATTACACC
Source organism: Rousettus aegyptiacus (assembly GCF_014176215.1). Taxonomy (NCBI): domain Eukaryota; kingdom Metazoa; phylum Chordata; class Mammalia; order Chiroptera; family Pteropodidae; genus Rousettus; species Rousettus aegyptiacus. The sequence continues at coordinate 37,967,188 of NW_023416310.1, forward strand.
CATAAGAGAGATGAGAAGACTGAGAACAGAGAGAGATCAAATGATCTGGCCCAGAACCAATCAAGAAAAGAGAATTCGTGTTCTGAATTACCTTTCTTATGGTTAAATCCTATTTCCTGGGGCCAGTTTTCCAAACCACATGAAGATCTGAATTTGTATTGTAGGATAGCAGTATTCCTAAGAGGCTTTTTGGGAAGACTGTATATAAATCTTCTCCATGAAGACTTCTTTTTTCAAAATAGCACCTTTTGTTTCTCCCTGATATAAAAGTAATAAATCTTCATTGAAAAAAACTGGAAATATAGAAAAGAAAAAAATAAAGATCGCTCCGTAATCTAATATGCAGAGATAACAACAGTTAATGTTTTGGTAACCTTTTGTTGTATGCATGCATATATTTTTTCCAAACTAAGGTTATACTCCTATGTGCCTGAGTAGTCTGCTGCTTTACATATATTATTCTACTATATTTCCCCATGTTGATAACTATTATTGTGCAGTATCACTTTACATAACTGAGATAGTGAATTATAGGAGTATGCTATAATTTATTTTACCAATCCACTTTTTGGACATTTGAGTTGCTTTTAAATATTTTTAAATGTAAAGAAGGCTGTGGTGTAAATGCCAGCTATATTAAGAATTAAGGCAATACAGTAAAACCCCAAGCCAGACTTCATCTCTATTTATTGATTCATTCTTACTTTCATGGAAATGGTGCCCTAATGAGGTCTGGTGTGTCCTTCCCTGGACCCTTTAATGAACAGGATATATGGCCCACACACCATGATGGCACAGATGCCCTCAGAAAAGGCAAAGAGCACTAGACCAAAAGTTGAGACACCTGATTCCAGCCTATAATTCACTGTGTGACCTTGAACAAGTCATCTACCTACCTCTCCAAACAACACTTTCCTCATCTATTAAATATGAGAATTGAACTAGATGACTTTAATATGCCTTCCAGCCCTAACATCATGGTCCTACAATACTGTTGCGAGGATAATACTTAAATAGTGAACTGTATAGGACTATCCATTATCAACAGTAGATGGTAAAAGTCAGAAGAGCAGTTCTCAACTGTTGGGATTTCTACCAGATACGGTGTATGTCACAGGCAAATTGTTCCTTATAATAATTTATGGTTTGAAAATTATTTTGTTTTAGTAACTGAGGAGAGATTCACAATTTCCCTGTCACTTCCATTCTGACATGCTCCTGAGAGTGAAAGAAAAGTGAGTAGATTTGAATATCATGTGCCTGGAAAAGCACAGAACTTCGCATCCACAGTACTGAGTGGACCCCTCAGGACTCTGAGTCCTCGTGGTTTCCAAAGTGCCTTCAAAGGACATTACTGCTCCTCCCCGCCCTCTCCCTGCTCACTCCTCAGGGGAAGGCAGATAAAAACCACCTGAAAGATAAGGAGCCTGGAAATAAAAATGTTCTTTCTAGAGACAGTAAAGGAGCCTATCATGGCTCAGGACCCTGACCCTGGGCCTGCCCACACCAGTCCGACATCACCTATTTGTTGTCTGATCTGGGCAGTCAGAGCCAAAGTGGCCACTTGGCTCACATTCAAACCTGACTCTGCTCGTGGAACCCATGTTCACTCAAGTGAGCACGGGCATACCCTGTATGGAACAGGGGAGGGGAGCTGCCACCATAAAGCCCTCCAGGAGGCTGCTGTGCGCATGAGGGGCTGGCTTCTGATCTGTCTTTGAAATATGCAGGGTACATTGAGGCAAACACAACTCATCTCCATTTCTGTGTCAGTAAACTATTCCTGAAAGGTTCAACTTCTAGTGAATCATCCCCTCCAAGCCAGCTAGTATAACTGTATTTTATCCCAAGCTGAGACTACAATACAGAGCAAACTAAAGAGAACTGGCAGTAACAAGCAATAGAAAGAAAAAAGCCTCTAGTGCGGAATGACACACAGATTCAAATACTCCAAAATTACCACCAGCACCACATTCCCAAAGGGACCTCAGCTTAGGAGGGAGAAAAATTCAGTCTCAAAGCAGCCATAACTGTCTCTATATATATGTATATGTATGTATGTATGTACGTATGTATGTATGTCTGAATGACCATATACACACGCACACACACACACACACACACACACAGATACACACACACAGACCACACGCATATATATACATATATGGCATGTGAGTGTGTAGCAGGAAAAAGGCAATGGCAAGATTTTCCTGCCCAGACACTGCACTTCTCATTCAAAGCCCAGCTCTGGTCCATAAAACCTGAGACCCTATGAGGCTAAATTCCTCTTCCTCCTTCAGGAAGGGCTCCACCCCATCAGAGGTACATTTCTGCCGAATCTTAAGAGATCATAAGCTGGGTGGCTGCAGAAAGTTTCCTGATCGTTTCAGAAGGACCTGGATATTTGAGAAAGAATAACTCACAATTAGTCTGCCAAAAATGAGGAAGACATTGAGGCAATTGCAGGGAAAGATAGGCCAGTCCCAATTTTTCCTCCCACTGACCCAGGAAGACAGTGTAGACAGAAGCTCAGAAGACATAGCTCTTGGTGAAGTTCTACCAGGAACTCGATGCAGGACCTCGGATAGTCCAAAGACTCAGCGGGTTCAGCCCTCCTGCTTTCCAGTCTGGAGACCGTAACACCTGCCCCCGTCTACCTCACAGGTCCTGCTGATGCTGCACATGAACACCTCCAAGTCAGCCGGCACTCACGGGCCCTCCCCATGTTCCTGGGACTACAGATGTGGGTACTGCAGGGTACCCTGACAATCCAGTACATCTTACAGATGTGTGCGCCAACAGCTTACAGTATGGGGCAACAAGTCTGACGTTCAAAATATAAAGGCGTTTTAAAAAAGAAAAGAAAACGCTTACGCATGCAAGGAACACAGGAGTACTGAGGAAGAAGACCAAGACCAAGACAGCTGTGGATGCAACAAGGAAGGGCCCACTGCATAGCTTGGTCTGTTCCCCCCGCAGATAGCTCTGGTTCCACTGTGCAGTATCTTTCCATATGTCTGTCCACCTCTTCAAACTCTTTCAACTCTAGGGAAAAGCAGTGTCTATGAAAATGCTTTGGAGAACACAAGCCCATTTTCCCAACTGTATCAACTGACCCTGCAGTCTTTCATGGTCTCAACGGGCTCTAATACACATTCCCATTTTGGCTTTCAAAAATCTGTGCAGTAAGTGGTGAGAGACCAGACTTTTCAGAACCTCAGCATTCATGTCACCAAGGCAGAATAGGAAGATGGTCAATAGTTCATTCTCTAGTTGCATCTCCTCACTTAGTAACTATGTAACTGAGGCAAGTTATTCATCTCTCAGATCTCAGAGCCTTAGTTTTTGTACGTGCAAAATGAGTACAATAACTGTACTGCTTCACAGGGTTATTCTGATTTATGGAAAATAATACAGGGAGATAATAAAAAGAATTAAATAGAATTTACAGTGTTTATCCTGGTGTCTAGCACAATGTGAACAACTACTTGATAAATTAAGGCACCTAACTGAAATATAAGACTGTAAGTTGTGTGATCTTGGGCAATCTCCTGTGATCTTATGACCTTGGTGTTTCTGAAGTTCAATTTCCCTGTCTATAGAACTTGATTGGATTAGGTCAACTCTGAATTTCCTTTCAACTCTAACATTCTGTGGTTCTAAGCACATCAAAGCCTGTGACAAAGCATCTCAAAAATCGCCCTTCAACCAAACCTTTCTAAACACCCTCGACCTGCCCAGCACCACCCTAGAAACAGAGGAACCCCCTCAGGACTGCAGAGTTTGAAGAGGTGGGCAGACATGCGGAGAGATACTGCAGCACAACATGATCAGAGCTATCTACACAGTGGGCCAGACCTCACCCCAGGCTTCAGTGGTTCTCCAAGCAAGTACCCTGACCTGTAGCATCAGCAGCACCTGGAAGCTTGTTAGACATACAAATTCTCAGGCATGCCTCAGACCTATTGAATCAGAAACTCTGGGAGTGGGGCCCAGAAATCTGACTCTGAACAAACTCTCCAGGTGATTTGGGCACATGCTGCTCTAGGATAACAGAGGAAGTCTCTGTGGTTGGCAGTTAGCCCTTACTATCACTTGGCCTTCCTCTTCTCAGACTATGAAAATCTAAGCTGGGACAGCATGGGAGGCTCTCTTCCAACTTCCCTGTGCCCTGTTTCCTTGCCCTTTGGTCTCAAGAATGAAGAGTTATAACCAACTGGAAGCTGTGGCCAGACCTAACCATGAGAAAGAGTGAGCTTTCTACATTCCCACCCTCCAGTCCTTCGCCAGATGGTTCTCACGGCAAGACAAAGCCGTGTCCCAAGAACGTTACCTGGAAGCCCCACAGGAAGGGTCTGAAAAAACAGATGAATTTCTGCAGGGACCAGATGAAATGTGAGGTCACCCTGAGGGACAGGTCTGGGGAGGAGGGAAGTGTTTGTGAGCAGCGGAGGCCCTGTCCCCAGCTCCGGGTGTTCGATGTCTCCCTGTCTTGCACCTCAATAGCACACAATCTGTCAGCCTAGCCCTGTACTCTACCCCAGCTACAGAAACGCCACTTGAGGAGGGCTGCACTGCCACCCTCCTACATTTCTTCCTCAGCTGTCTCCTTTGTGTGTCACGAGGAAGAACAAAGCAGAAGTCTGTGTTTTGTTTATCTGAGATGGGGCAGTGCTTTTTTTTTCTAACTTAAGAAAAACTTTTCTACATCTGGATACATTGCCAGCAGGCTGCAAACCCTATCGGAAATGTCGAGCAATTACAAGAACCCCAGACCCAGACAGCAACCTGCGCGGGGTGGGCAGCAACGAAGAGCTTCAAAGCACAGTTACCTTCCTCCATCCCAGCCCTCAATCTCTCCTGCTAATTCACTGCTCTTCTGTCTCATGACCTTCAGTGAAAGATAGTGAGCTGCTTTCAGACCCTTTTCTGGGCACAAGGCAGGCATTCTGGGTGACGGTTCCACACAGTGGACTTGGGTTCTTTCACAGAACACCTTTCTGGCCTCCTAGTACAACCTGACTTCCAGCCACTTCTAAACTCAGCACCACAGAAACCCCCACGGACCCCACCACTCTTATCTACCTACGCCTTCAGCTCCTCTCATCTATAACTCAAGAGAAAATAGAACAAGTAGGAAGGGTAACAAAATAGTCCATACTGAGATGACAAAGTGGTGGTAACGCGATAGAAAGAGAGGACATCTAGGTACTCAGAAACAGGAGATGGTACCAGTTGAGAAGTCCAACTTACCTTCACGCCCTCTAGCTAAAAGGCATGGCCATCACATGTTCTTTTTGAAAAGCTGTCAAGCATATCTTTGGAGCTAGAGAAAAAGTGATGATTAATACAGAAGAGCACCCAACGCAACATTCTCCACCACCTGTTGGAAGTTGCCTTTACCAATTCAGCTCTACTCTGCATCCTGGACAGCTGTCTTAGGAGCTGATCTCAACCTCTAGAGAGCAAAAGTAGACAAGGTCTTCAGACCTGTGACTAAATGATCAGCTTAAGCCATGAATAACCCATTACTCCAGCCCAAAAGAAGTTAAAGCCACTTATGTATCACCTCTCACCCAAGCTCATCTTAATTCTATTCAAATGTTTCAAGACACTTGAACTAAAACTAAGGTGACCATTCGGCCAAGCAAGGACAAAGTCTTTTCCACAGATAATAAAGAAACTGAATTGTTGTTTAGTAACATTGTGCTCTAAATGTGAACTACCTATTTCTGACAGTTCTTAAACTTGGGAGATAGGTGGCTATGAAGGTCTGAAAAAAATATCTTCGTGACAGTATTGTCACCTTGGTGTTTAACTTTTTCAAAAGACAATTTATAATTTGCCCCTAAGTTTCTTCTTCTTCCTCTCTTTCTTCTTGTCTTCCTTTCTTCTTCCTTCCCCTTCATTTTTCCTTCCTTTCTTTATATTCTTCCTTCCTCCTTTTCTTTCCCATCCTAAGAAATATAAGACTTTTGCAAGGAAGAGTGATTACACAGAGATTCACGTGGCTAAACTTTTATGCATTCCTTTCTCTTAAAAAAAAAAAAAGACATTCCTAAGAGAGAACTAATGAAGTCCTATATCTCTGATGATAGTGATGCAGCAGTACAAACAAATTATAGTGTTCAGAAAGTCTGAGAGACTGAAAAGAAATGCACAACGTGTAACACCAAATTTGCCTGTCAAGGTTTTTTTTTTATTATTATTACTGCTTGTTTCATTTTATTTTATTCTTTAAGCTGATGTTTGCAGCTATTTGCTTCACTATAGGAAATTCCAGATCCCAGAATACTGATTTACAACTTCAATCACCACCTGACAAATACAGCCTTTGCTAAGTGAGAGCTGATCCATAACAGGTATTTCAAATTTTCATAAGTCACAACATATCAACCCTAAAGTGAAGAGTTTAATTCACGGAAACAATTTTCTGAGATCAGCAAATATTTTTTTATAAAAGAAAAAAAGGTAAAGAATAAAGGGGGGAAAAAAACATCCTATAAAGATAACTTCTTACCTGAATATAAGACCCTCTGTTGAAATATAGTGAACTCTATAGTTTTTATTATTTTTATTATACCTATCTCCCACTCCCCAGGTTTAACTTTTATCTTTCCCTGCCAAGATAGCTTTCCAGGAACTGATAGAGTAGAGCTGATAGTCTTAATGGAACACCCAGAGTTAACCCCTAAGTCCCACAGCTTCTGCCATGGGCTACTGGCTGCTTATTGTCACAAACATTGTGTCTGAGCCGCTCTGACATCCTCCTTCAAATTTTCATGGAACTTGAGACCATTTCAGCATTGAATTATTAACTCAAATCTATTGTATTTGTGATCCCCCCAACACTCTCCTCCCCCCCACAACCCACCCCTCCCCTCTCTCTCTCTCTCACACACACACACACACACACACACACACACACACACATAAAAGCTGCTGCTGCTGCCAAAATTGTTAATCCCGAGTCTGGTAGAGAAGTACAAAGATGAGAAATGCCACCCTTTCAGTAAAAGTTCTTTCTTCTCGAGAATGCTTTCTACATTTCTAAAAACAAACAAACAAACAAAAAAGCATAATATTTTTACTTCTTTCAAAAAATTCAATTGCACCCAGAAAATTTATGCATTTACCATTGAAACCAAAATGCCTAGACAATTTCTACCTCACATAGGAAAAAAGAAACTAAAAATTTGAATTAAAAATTTATTTGAAAGATCCTTACCAAGTTATTCATTTGAAATATATCTGATACATTTCTTATGAGAAAATCCTTTCTGTTCTATAAAAAAAAAATGTTTATTCTGTCAAAGTAAAGCTTTATAGCATTATTAGAATGGCTCACTTACCTAAACTTTAAATATCAAACTTGGGACATTTTCAGGTTAGGGCTGTGGCTTTCAATTTGCTTATAAGAACAAATATTTCTTCCAATGAAAACTTATCAAAATCCTATTACACAAAGTAAAACAGCATGGGTGCTTCTGTGCCCTCAAATTAATCTGAAAAAAAAAAAAAAAATCACTGTGCTAAATATCATATGTTAAAGAGCAGCACCTAATGGTAGAATCCAGTATTGCAGGCTAGCTCTCTTAGGCATTGGAAATATTCCTGGCAAAGAAATCCTAAGAAGGGCTAAGTTTTGAGAGCTTTGAATATAGAAAAAAATAATAATCATAATTCTCCAAAGTAAAAGGTATTCTTTAGTCTATGGTAGGTAGAGATAAAGGAGGTAATAATAGAAAAGTACAGCCAAGGTCCTGAATAATTGCAAAAGCACAAGCAATCTAACTCCAGGAACCCACAGATCTTGCCCCCAAGTTAACACTGTCTTCATATAACATTTTCAACTCATTATTTGATGACTTTTTTATGGATATCCAAGTAAAATTTTGTGGAATAAGTTTTGGAAAATGAGATGTGATATAAAGCCTATTTTGCTAAACAGCAATTATTTTGAAGAGCAAAAGGCACTGATATCAATTACTCATTAAAATAGAAAGATAAAACAAACACGGTGCAAACTTACACCTTCTGTTTTATTTCTATTTGGCTTTGAAATGCAGAGCCAGAATTTCACTGCACATGGAAACTTCTAACTCCACAAAACTCAGGGATAAAAATCATTAAGATCATTTAAACTTATAAAAAAAAAATTATTTGACTACATTTTGTGGAGAGGCTTCATCGATCCTTCCTAAAACACAGTCTATACAGACAAACCATTTTAAATGAAAGTGACCTTTTCAGAGAGTGGAACCTTTGGTTACTCACCTACTGATGAATTTGTAATGTAAACTTTAAGTAACTAAGTAGTCAAACTGTTGAAAAGCATCTTTAGATAAAAACAGAGATACTCAGATATTTCCCTACCCTGAATCCTGCCCAGCCTATCTTGTGAATTAGTCTGAATGTTGGCAACCAAGTGAGTAGAAGTACAGGGAGGAGAATTCTGACTTCCATAAATAAGCCATGATTGATTAAGCATCAGTAGATTATAAAGATCCGAACACTGTGGCATAGTAGATTCAATGAAACTGAAACCAGAAACTAAAACTTTCATTTTCAAAAGGGATCTTTATTTTCTCCTAGATCATAGTGTTGGATTAAGAGCACTCCAAACCTGAGGTAAACGCTGTGCTCTCCTTACCCCATGACCATATCAGAATTACAACTAAACTATGGAACAACTATCACTGATGACTACCTGAAGAGCAGCTGAACAGAAGTCCTATAACTAAGGATATAAAGATGGCATGACAAGACTGGTAGGAGGGGCGGAGATGCAGAAGCGACAGGCCCCACATTCACGTGTGGCAGTAGGAGACAAGATGGACATCTCAACTGCGGAGACCCCCCCTGAGGATTAAGGGGTCCCAGCCCAGACTGGGTTCCCCAGCCCAGGATTCTAGAACCAGGAAGAGAAATCCCCACAACTTCTGACTGTGAAAAACAGTTGACATTGTGGCTGAGTGAAACAAAGGGCTGATGTAGTAGACCCAGGCATTCCTCTTAAAGGGCCCATGCACACAAACATACTTGCTGATGGACTCACTTGCTCTGAGCTCCAGAGCTGGGGCAGCAGCTCAAAAGGCACCAGGGACATATGGGGAGGAACTGAATAGTCTGGCTTCAGGTAGAGGGCTGGAGGGGCAGCTCTATTCAGGCAAGTGCCATTCTGCTTCTTTGTGGAGCCCTCCCTAAACCCAGCCTGCATGCGCAGGCACAGGTGGGCACCATGTCTGAGCCTCCATCAACCCGCTAACATTGTTTACTCTGCCCTGGTGATTCCCTGAGACCCCACTGCATTCAACTAGCAGGCCAACTCAAGCCACTTCCAGTGGCTTTTCCATACAAGCAGAATTTCTCAGCTTGTACTACAAACTTTCCTAAAATCTCTCAAAGGTTCACAAGCTTCAAACAAGCAGCAGTGGGCCACAACATGCCCCATACCCCTTTATAAGTGGCCCCAAGCCCAGCACTACTGGAAGCTAGCCTCGGTTCGCAGCTTAGCCTCTCCCAGGTGCCTCCAAGCCCAGCACAAGTGGCAACCATTTGCAGATAACTTTGTAGCCCACATAAGGTGGCCCTGGGCAGGGTACAGGCAGCGACTAAATTTGGCCTATAACAGCAGCCCTCCCAAAAGGCCCCAGAACCAACACACCTGATGGCCAGCTTCAGATCACACAACAGCACCACCCAACCACCTCCACAAATGACACACCCAAAGAGTGGATTTGGCAGGCACTAGAGCCCAGCTAAAGCAAATCCTACTCAGTAGGGTCAGCCCCTGCTCAATAGCTCCCCTGCTGTAGTCAGAGCCATTCCTCACAGCCAATCAGCCTGAAGGTTAATTCCCCAATTGATGTGCAAATAGCAACCAAGACTCAACTACAACTGGAGGGCACACTCAACCCACACAAGGACCACACCTGGAGCACCTGGATTAGGAACCCAGGGAGACTGCACCACTGGGCCCCAAAGGACACCTACTATATAAGGCCACTCAGCCAAAACCAGGAGATATAGCAGCTCTACCTAACACATAGAAACAAACACAGGGAGACAGCTAAAATGAGGAGAAAAAGAAACATGCCCCCAAATGAAACAACAGAACGAAACTTCAGAAAAAGAACTAAACAAAATGGAGACATGCAATCTACCAGGTGCAGAGTTCAAAACAGTGATTATAAGGATGCTTGATGAACTAAATAAACTTAGTGAGAACTTTAACAAAGAGACAGAAAATATAAAAAAAGAACCAGTCAGAAATGAAGACAATAACTAAAATGAATAATACATTAGAGGGAATCAACAGTAGATTAGATGAAGCAGAGGATCAAATGGGTGATTTAGAAGGTAGCACAAAACACTGAAGCAGAACAGCAATAAGAAAAAAGAATTTTAAAAAATGGGGATAGTGTAAGGGGCCTCTCTCTGGGATAATGCCACGTATACCACATTTGTATCATAGGTTGTACCAGAAGGAGAAGAGTCAGAGCAAGAAATTGAAAACCTACTTGAAGAAATAATGATGGAAAACTTCCCTAACCTGGCAAAGGAAACAGACATACAAGCCCAAGAAGCCCGGAGTACTAAACAAGATGAACCCAAAGAGGCCCACACCAAGACACATCATAATTAAAATGCCGAAGGTTAAAGACAAAGAAAGAATCTTAAAAGCAGCAAGAGAAAAGCAATTATTTACCTACAAGCTTCCTTATATGTAATATTGTCATGATTATGTATGGTGTCAGATGGGTACTAGACTTATCAGAGAGATCACTTTGTAAGTTACATAAATGTCTAATCAGTATGTTGTACAACTGAAACTAATATATGTCAACTATAATTGAAAAATAAAAAATTATTTTTAAAAAATATTCCAAACCTGGTATAGAGTTCTATTTTGTGAATTTCCAAATAAAAGAAATATATCTAAATGAGGGGTGGTTGTGTTAGTTTTTATTGCTCAATAACAAATTATAACAAATAGCAGCTTAAAACAATACTCGTTATCTTACAGTTTCTGTGGGTCAGGAGTCCAAGCATGGCTCTACCGGGTCCTCTATATTATAGGGCCTATAAGGCTGCAATCAACGTATTGTCAGGAACAGGATCTGATCTGAGGCTCAACTGGAGAAGAATCTACTTCCATGCTTATATGGTTATTGGCAGCATTCAGTTCCTTATAGACTGTTTCACTGAAGGCTTCAGTTTCATGCTGGATGTCATCTAGATACCACCCTTAGTTCCTTGTCAAATGGCCCTCTTTACAGGCAACTTACAGCATGGCAGCTTGCTTCTTCAAAAGCGGCAAGGGAGAATGTTTCTTAGCAAGACAGGTGTTACAGTCTCAATGTAGCAGAACTGCAAACATGTAATCACACACACATGTTCACCTTTGTTGTATTCTATTAGTAAAAGTAAGCCACCAATCACTCTCTCTCCCAAAGGAGAGAATTATATGGGGTATGGACAGCAGAAGAGAGGATCACAGGAGTGACCTTGGAGTCTATCTAGCACTAGGAAGCTAACTCCGACTATGGTTGCAGCTATCTGGAGTGTGACATTAGCAAAGATTCTGAGCCTCATCTCAGCTCCTTCATTCAATAATATCTGTTTTTTGAACACATACTATATCTTCAATAAATGAGGGGTATATAGTAGAGAAATAGTAGAGAACAAAACAGATACAGACCTAGTCGTCATGCAGTTTAGACTCTAGTAGGTAGAGACAGAAAATTACTTAATTAATTAATTAACTGAATCAGAGAGTTCACAAGGGGCTAGTGAGAAATATTATACCTTAGAGTTGAAGAGATTTTGAAATCTACTTCCTTCATGCCCTCATTATTGAGGCTGTGGTGATACAAATGTAACAGCCAACTAAGGGGGCAGCAATTTCACTACAGCCCCACTAGTATCATTTATGAGATTTGTAAACTTAGATGGATCAATTCCCCAGTCCAAGGCCCAGTTTTTGCAATGGTAAAATGGAGAGAAAGCTGGAATAAGTGGTTGCAGTTCTCTTCTCTAGGTTTAATCTTCTATGCCTTTTACGGGGAGATTCTGCATAAAAACAGGAGCCAATCTTTTGAATGCTCTTCGTTAAAAAAAAATTTTTTAACTAAAATTTTGTTAAATTGTCACATATTTCTCTGATATTCAAAATATTAAATGACAATGCATCACAACATACATAAAAGAAAAAATGCTTTCCTAATAACTCCCCTCAAGAGAGTCCAATTTACTATCTTTAACCAATGACAAGCAAGTTATTTATTTTTCAAGGCAAATTTATATCTGTTGTTAGTTATACAGTACTTCTCATTCGTTATAATTTTGACCTCTTTTGTAAACCTCCATCAATGACTTGTGGAGAAAATGTGCCATGATAAATGTCTGCCATGAGTGAGAAAGAGGGATGATCTCACGTAGTAAGTAATTATCATTCCTATCGTAGATACTTCTCCTTCCACACCCTAAAGAGGAAATTTAGAAAGAAGACAGACAAACACCAAATCCATGCTGAGAAAACTTAGCTGAGAAATTTACACTTGCAAATATACATCTACATTACCTGAACCAGGATAAACAGAACTCATCTTACATTACCACCATCGCAAAAGTAAACTGTATAAAGTTGTAAAATATTCATACCATGCTATCAACGTGATCAGGATTCTAATGCTAACCTTCCTATCCTTAAATGTAGTTATTCAATAAACATCTTTCTTTAACTCTTTCATCTTTTATCTAGGTCCTGCCATAATCTGACCCCCTCTGTGAGCTTATGCTAATGACCATACTGTCATAACTTGGGTAATCCACTAATTTTACAGACAAGACTTGATAAGGAATCATTTCAAGGAAGCATATTTGTTCACCTTCTCTTGTAAAATCTCTACGAATAACAATGGTGTTCAAATCAGAAAATAATAGATCCCTGGCTATTTTTTTTTAATTGATAGAAATCTCTTCAAATCTTTAAACCAATTCAAGTGCAATGAATTTTTTAAAACATTTTAAAACTACTTCTGTATTTTTTTTTCCCAATGGAAAAGATTTTATTCAGATTTAGGATACTGGTGTGGTTGGTTAATTGAGTCTAAAAATAAACCCTATTCCATTTCCTATGCATTCTGAACATCAGGTATTTCAACCATTCTTTAGATGAGATTTTTCTTTACCTTTTTCTTTGTTTTCATTGAACATCTGTCAGTTTTTCAACCTTGTTACTCAGCAGGGATAAAAAATTTCTCAATCTGTTACATCAGGGCAGTACTAATATCTAAATAAATTTTAGGTAGTCTAGTAATACAAAGCTCAGTAGGGATCAGACTCTTAGCTATAAGAATAAAAAGTTATCTAAAAATAATGTGTCAACTTTTCATATGCAAAAAGAATCTTAAGAAACTGTAGCTACAGACATTTTGCCATAATCATGTATTTAATAAACTTCTATTGAAAGCTTTCTTTGGGCTAGGTCCCAAGGTTTGTATTGAAGATGCAGCTGACCCTATTCTTGCCTTCAAGAAACTCACAATCTAATGTTTTCAACCCACACGCATTTTCAAATTATATTTCATATTACTCAAATAATGTCTCCAAAAATCACATCATTAAAATTCATGTTTGATAAATCGAATCATTTTGAATATGCCATTTAAGTAATCCTATGGTGTGAGGAATCTTTTTATAATGTAAGTAATACTTCTAATTTGGTATTTAGATACTGATATCTTGAGTTTTCTCAAAGTTGTACGTAACTTATTTAATTAGTCATACTGCTATGATATGTTGGAAAGAACACTTAATTTGTAGGAAATAAACTTGAAATTAAGTTCAGCATATTATATTAAGCAAATTATTGTCAGTCTCAGTTTCCTCATTTGTAAAATAGGGAAAATCTCACAGGCTTGATAGGAAGAGGAGATGTAAAATAGTATGCGTGGCAAGCAATATCCAATATGGCTTCTCCTGATCCTCACCTCCTGGTATCCATACCTTTGTAGCATCTTCTCGCACACTGAATCAGGATCCATCTACATGGCTAATGGAATGCAGTGGTATGTAATTTCCAAGGCCAGATCATAACGGGCATTGCAACATTCACCACCATCTTTCCTTACATCACTCATTCTGGGGAAAGCCAGCTGCCATATCATTGAGATACTCAAAAGTCCTATGGAGAGGCCAATGTGAAAAGTAACTGAGGCAACCCAATGAGAGGCCTATGAGGGAGCCATCTTGGAAGTCCATCCTCCAGCCTTAGTCAAGCCCTCAGATGACTGCAGCCCTAGCTGATGATCCACCTAGCTAAGACACTCCTGAACTGCTGACCCATAGAAATTTTAAGTATTAATAAATATTTATTATTGTTTTAAGCCCCTGGGTTTTGAGGTAATTTGGTATGCTGTAACAGATAACTAATACAGATTTTGACAGTTCTGTATAAATAATAAGTAGAAAAGTATGTTGAAAAGAATACCCTATTTCAAGCATCTATTCAACAACTATCCACAAATAGACTTCTCTGAGCCCAGTTTGGTGCTGGTTCTGTAGGCATGAAGAGTGAGCAAAACACAGACTCTACCGTTGCAGAGCTTATAATGTAGCCAGGAAGATAGACACCTAGACAGCTAATTTATTCCAAGAGGTCAAGGAAGGCATCCTGGAGAAGAAACTTTTGAAGCTAAGACATTTTTTGAAATGAACAGGAGAGACAAAGAATTGCCTTTTTCCTTTAGTCAGCAAATTTGGAATAAATGAATTTGGCATTAAAAAACTCAGAATTGTCAATACCAACTTCCACTTACTCTTTCAGCCAAAATTTGTTGAATACCTACTATGTGCCAGGAATTCTTCTAGGCTCTGAAGGCTCATTAGTAAACAAGAGAGACAAAAATATCTGTCCTCATCATTGTTCTTAAAGGAAATAAGAAACTACACTTACAGAGTTGATAGAATAATAATAGCTAAGGGTACAGATTTTGGACTCAGACTGAATGTTCAAATCCAAACTCTGCCTCTTACTCATTTTGTGACCCTGGCCAAGATTTTAAACCTCTCTGTGCCTCAGTTTCTTAAACTGTAATAAAACACCTGCTGCCTATCGTACCCTTAGAACAATGTCCAGCACATAATAACAGCTCACTATATTTTAGCTATTTTGGATTTCTTTTTGATCGTTCTTATGAAGCTTAGGACTTACCGTTCTTCACTCACTTTCTTCTGTTCTAAGTTGAAGAAAAGACACAAGGTTAAATTTAAGATACATGAGATCCTCACAAAGTAGGTCATTTCTGTTTAAGCATAAAGTTGACATTCTCAGTAATTTATTGCCTGAATAATTCTGAAACACAGAAATGCAAATGTGCAAGAGTTCTAACCATGCTGCAGATGGAACAATGCTGCTTATCCAAGAACTTGTTTCATCTGTTAAACAACTGCTAAAAGAGGTTTTTTCTATACAATACTAAAACAACCTGTTGAGAAATAAGAAATTTAGTATGGTGTAGTCCCAAAGAAACTGCCTTTATTTGAAAACAACCTTTAAGAATAGTTTTGCATTGGATCAAATATTTTGAATGAATAAATGCAGACTAAAATAATAATGTCAGCTCTGAGAACAATAAACTCTAATTTCTTTCTTGTTTCCTTTATCCTATTCATTTCTCTCCAGCCCAGTTCTGAATGGAATAAGATGGCGAAGAACGAATGGTTCTTCAAAAATGTTTCTTTGCTGGATATCTTACTAACAGTTACTCCAACAGTTTCAGGCCCCAGAGAGTAGCCAGAGCTGGAGTGCTTCAGTGTAGGAAAGACAATCACAGAATTGTAGACACTAAAGAAGAAAAAGACCTTTAGGTCAACTGTCCATTTGTGTCAACTCAGTCCTGCTCCCCTAGCATATTCTCAGGGGCTTTTCACAGGTGACTTGTAAATGATTCCAGTATCATGGCCCTGCCACTGTCCCCCTGGAGAGATCATTCCACCACGTAATAGACCTTTCTGTTAGGTTATTTTTTTCCTTGATATTCAGCCCAATTTTACCTTTCCTTAACTCCATCCCATTATTCATTGACATATTCTACTAGACCAGGTTAAGCATTGCTTTTCCTCTTCCAGTATCGATACCTTGTCAGATTAATTATGGCATCTGCAGCTTCAGCCAGCTATGTTCACAAGTCTAACATGGTAGCATTTAGGCAGACAGATCCTGGCATGAATGCCTCATCTAGAATTTTACAGAAACAATGCCGCTAACTACGAGGAGACCTTTTCTTTTGTGTCCCTTATTACCTACTTCCACAGCTTGCTCAGGGTTCATGTGGTAAGAGCAACAGTGTTTGATATCTTCACTTTTCCCTCAAATCCTTCTCTTTCTCTCCATTCCTTCCTCTCACTCCACAATGATCAGAAAAGACATCAAAAGAATTCCTCCCACTTTAAAATGACAATTTACCAAGACACGGTCTTTTATGTCCCAATAATGGATCTTAATATCTCACCCCAACCTTCTGGAGTGACAGCTCTGAGAAAAAAACAGTCCTATTCTAACTCCTTATATGGTCTTGGATTTACAAAACTGAGTAGGACATGGTTTCAACTAGACTTTATTCATATTTGAAATTTAAGAAGCTAGGTTTGTGTGTTGTTTTGGGGAAAGCAGTAAAGTGTGTATGTGTGTGTGTGTGTGTGTGTGTGCGCGCGCGCATGCATGCATGCACATGTTTATCTCTGTAAAATAACTTCATGATTTATAAACTTTGTTAATTATTTTTTTGGTCATGAAAAGTAGCGACTGCTGAAAGAACATTTTTTTGGCACATGCTACATCCTAAAAGAAATTTTGCCACATCCTAAAAGAAAAACATTTTCTATCACAACTCAGTGCAAAATATAAATGTACTTATATACATATGGGTATATAATAATATATACATATATATAAAATTAAAATAAAATTTCAAGAAACAGTATTTATCCTTAAGTACTGTATAATGTATTCTATTTTCTATTTCATCTTTTTTAATTATTTAAAAAGACTGTCCTCAATCCATTAAATTAATTTTACAACCCACTAATCAGTCAAGATCAAAAGTCTGAAAAACTCTAATGTAGAGGCCCTTCCTTCCCCCTCTGTACCTGGAGATCAGCTGATGTACAGAAGCGGCTTCTGCTCTTGCCCTCATCCTCACTGTGGTCAGTGGCCAGCCCCTCAGGAAGCCTCATTTCACATGGAAACAGGTAGACTTCTATCAACTGCCATTGGCAGTTCCTGATTCCCTGACCTCAGCTCCCAGAACTGCAGGAGACAGAGGTTGAGATCACGAAGTAGAATATCAAGCTGAATCACAATGCCACTTTCTCCCAAGGGGCTCCAAGCCCACCAAACACACTGCATGGATCAGGAGTGGTGGCAGCAGATGCAAGAGTAGAGATAAGAGTCTTTCTGAGATTGACTTTATAAGCAACCTCCAAGATATAAGCCCCATGAGGTGGTCAACATTTGGCCATTCTGTAACACCTATCAGTAGTAACATTCATGGGCATAAAGACACATCCCCCTAAAAAAGCTTTTAGCTAAGTAATGTCTGTGGTATAATGATTGAGGTCCTCATGGCCCCTTTTTAAATATTTCCTCTCTTCTCAGGATGTTTCTGTCCCCTTAATGTTTATTTCAACTACATTATGTGTAAGAACTCTGGGAAGTTGCTTTTTTAAAAGCTTTAAAATACATTTCTCTTAAACTTTCTTTTTGCTTTGGTAATTAGTTTCATTTACTGGTTCTCCTACAACAGGTTAGGTAATACTACCCCTCTAGAATGATGACTTTCCTTTTAAAAGGAAAGGGCATGATGGGCCACCTGCAGCTGAGTACAGTGAAAGATGCTCATTTCCTTCTCAAACCATCTAAGGATAACCGTGGAAGCTGGAAGCCCAAACTCTCCCAACAGTAACATACAGGACAACCCCTTTTCACGGCTATCTGCCTTACTACCTTACAGAGGCCCTTATTATGGTGTCTTCAATGAAGTAACAGGAACCTGATTAGTCCCATTTTGAAGCTAAAGAACCCAAGGCTCAGTGAGGCTGAGCAATTCACCCAAGGCCAAAGAACACATGGAGAAACCGGAATTTAACCCAAAGCTCTGAATCCAAAGCTCACTCTCCTTTCTCTTCAAAAAGACTGCCTCTCCATTGACGCACATGGATTTGACCATCAAAAAAGGTAGTGGTTCTACACTTAACATAAGGACTCATTACTTAGTTTTTTCATGCAAACACACTTGAGAAATCGAAACTGAGGTCAAGGTTAAAACATGGTTTCATGACTACATTTTCATTTTAACCACAAAATGTATGTAGTATATGTAATAAATTGCATGGAGGTAAACTAGAATACTAGAGAGGAGGCATGACATACTTAAAAAAATAGTCAAAAACATGTATTTTTAAAAAAATGAATAAGGAATTTGCTATATCACTTATATGTGCAATATAAACCTAAAAGCAACAAATGAACAGGACAAACAGAGACTCATGGACAGGAAAAATAGACTAGTAGTTACCGGGGTAGGGAGGGGGAAGGTAGATGGTGTAAAATGGATCAAATATGTGGTGACAGAAAGAAATCTAACTATAGGCAGTATTTTTTTTATATAAATTTAAGGAAAAAAAGAATTCTTTGAAAAAGCAAACTGTTAGACACATAAATGTTGAATAACTATGGTGTACACCTGAAACTGATACAATACTGTATGTTAGTTATATTGTAATAAAAATTTAAATATACATATATATAAAAATAAAACTTGAAACCTATTAAGATATATTTTCCCTGCTTTTCTGTACAATGTTAATTCAATCCTTCTATTTTATTTTTGGTATATAATGTTGATGAGTTTCATAGAAAATCTAGTTGATATTTTGAATTGAATTGTAATGAATTTATTGATAATTTCTTATCATTTATATCCTTATAATAATAATAGATGTTTCCTTCTATAAATAAGCAATATTTTTCTATTTATTAAAAATATTTTCTCCAAAAAATTTTAAATTAAAAAAGAAAAGGAAAAGCAAGCTCAGAATGAATTCTTGTAATCTGTGACAATACAGATGGACCTAGAGGATATTATGCTAAGTGAAGTAAGTTAAACAGAGAAAGACACATACCATATGATTTCACTTATATGTGGAATTGAAAATGCAAAACAATTGACACACAAAACAGAGATAGACTCATAGATAGAGAGAACAAACTGTTGGTTGCCACAGGGGAGAATGGCAATGGAACAGGTAAATTAGGTAAAGGAGATTAAGAGTTACAAACTTCCAGGTATAAAATAAATAAGTCACAGGGATGTAATGTACAGCATAGGGAAAACAGTCAATAAGGTGATAACAACTTTGTATGGTGACAGATGGTTACTAAACTTAACATCGTGATCATTTGTAAGGTATTTAAATGAAAGTCACTGCGTTGTACATCTAAAACTGATATAATATTGTAAGTCAAATTTAGTTCAAGAAAAAAAGAAAAAAGAAAGCTCAAGCTCACTGAGCATTTGAAATATTTATTTTTATTTAAAGAATTAAGTCATATATGAAATATCTATTGTATAAAGTATAGCTTATTTTCTTTATAAACTACACACACACACACACACACACACACACACACACGTTCATCCATATTTAAGCCTATTAGCACTGGTCTCAGAATTGGTAATAATCAACATGGCGATAGCCACAGACACAGTTCTCTACCACTCGAAGTTTATGATTAAAGCCAAAACCCCTGCATTAGTGCTGGGAGGCATGCCCCTTGCAAATGGTAAATGATGCTCCCTCTGGTACCATGTGGTCCTCACTGCCTTCCTTCCAAAGGGAGTCTTAAGCTGTTTTTTTCACCCTTATAAGCGCCACATAGGAGACACTTCAGTCCAACCTTTTCTGCTGATGCCAACATGCAAATGCATTTATATACTCAAAAAGCCTCATTAATCATTTCAGCTTTAATGGAAATCTAGATGGAGAGACAAACTAGGGATAGAGAGTGAAGAGGAAAATGAGTGGCCAAGGAAATCTGAGATGGAATGCTTCTATCACACATTTCACATTAAGAGATTCAGCAGGAGTCAGACTCTAGCACAATCCAGGCATTTTCCAGCCAAAGACACTGACTTGTGATTTTTATGATCTCAGGCCTCTTGATCACTTTAAAATAATGTTGACCTCCCCCTACCCCAATCTTTTGAGCCTTAGGATATATTTGGGTTAATAAAAAAAAAATGTAAATAGATTGAGAGCTTGGTTCTTGTGAAGTAAGATATTTAACTTCAAGGTAACCTGTCTAGACATATGAATAAAGTCTTTTTAAACTGGAAGGCCCACCATGGCCAAGATAGATTTTTCCAGGGCTGTCTTGTGACTGAATAATTTTCCATGAGCTCAACTCACTTGATGAAACCATTTTTAAAATAATAAATAAATAATCACACTCACCATATGGAAATCTCTATAGCCACCATTTAATTTTCTGCCTCTCTTCTTTCTATCACAGCTTTCCATAGGTAGTATGCAGAGAGTTCCAACCTGAAAAAGCTGGATTCCTAGGCTATTTTTCTAGCTCACCCTGCTGAGGCTGTAACTAACTAAATCTATAGGGATGGTATCACCTTGGGGTAAATTTAGGGCAGCACAATGATGCGGAGGGCAGTGCAGGCGTAAGGAGATAACACCAACAATTCCTACTGCCCTGAAAGGGCAAGAGTTCCAAGCCCAAGAACCCATGCTTCAAGGCCCAGCTCTCTACCTCTTCTGGCCTATCCTTCTCCACATGCACCCTAGACCCCAAAATGTCCTGCCCAAATAGCCTCAGCCTGTTTCTAGTGTCCTTCCTCTCCTGAAGGCGAACTATGCCATCACTATACACATGCCTAGGCCAAAGTGGTGGAGCAGTGTTTGTAGAGAAGGTAGATATGAGTTTGGTGGGTACCAAAAGTAGATATGTGGACTAAGAAAGCTACCCATTTTTTCATGGGTTCCATGCTCAGTGTGGGTCAGCACTGGGGATTGGGAATAGAAGACCTACAACACCCCAGACCCTTATGCAAAGGCAAGGACCTTGAACCCGGAGATTCCACCTTGCCCCCGGGAAAATCTGGGAGCAAGAGAAAAGAGCCATGAGGGAAACATCTTGGAAGTGAACAGAAATAAATGATTAATGCCCATGGCTTTGAGCTTTAAAATATGTAAGCTTGTGTGAAATGAAAAAGAGGATAAAGATAACAGTAATGGAACCAGTAACAAAGTAAAACAAAGTATGAAAAAAAAAAAATAGTGGATTGCCTCAGACCAATCATAGTCATTCGTGTGCAGTACTGCTTATCATTTGTACTTAATTAGATACATCATAGTCATTCCATATATATAATATGCATATGTATATAGAGAAAGATATAAAAATTGCAGCTGCAACAGAGATACCAAAATACCAGGAATAGGAAAATCCAAATTAGGTACTAGACCGCCCTATGCAGAATTTTCTAATTAGTTTCATGACTCTTTAGTCCTTTACCACTTGAAGAATATGGAAGACTAGAGAGAAAGAAAATATTTTGTGAAAACTTCTTCCTTTAGAAGAAAACAGGGAATTCCACCTACCCCCCCCCCAACTCAAACCTAGTATTGGGGTAAGGAGTGGGAGAAAGGGATCACTTGGCTAGCTGATACAAGTCCTCTGTTGTTTATACACAGAGTGGATATCAGGAAATCTAGAAAACAAGAGGCAGGCCAAGGAGCTGCTTCTACCAAGGAGGGCACGTGGCAGGACAAAGAGTACCCCTGCACTTCCCACGGAGCCTGGTGCCTGCCTTAAAAGCACACACTCCAGAGCCAGACTGCCCAGGTCTGAAGCTCTGACACTGAGCAGCTGTGCAGCCTTGAGTAAGTTGCTGAACTTCTCTGAGGCTCATTTTCTTCTTCTGTGAAAGAGATAATAAAAGTATTTACCATACAAAATTGTTGTGAGAATTAAATGAGTTAATATATGTAAAGTGCTTAAAGTAGTACCTGGCACAAGATCAATTCTCTGTCACTGTATGTTTTTAAGCATATGGAGACCCCACAGAAGATAGAGCCAGCCTAGAACCATTTTAAGTCCTGCCTAAGAAGACTGGGGTCATGTGTGAACTGGATCCCTGGACAACAGGTGCTTAGTGGAAAACAGTCGGCCAAAGGAAAGGCATCACCCATGTCAGGGGCCAGTCTAGCCACAGGGTGTGCAGCCTCTGGCATCCCCGTGAAAGCACCCACAAGGGAAAGAATCAGCTGAAATATCAGCCAGGCCCAGAGATTCTGAAACTGGCTTACAACAGTGCAGTTCCCACCAAGACTTTTTATGTTCTGTTCCCTCCTTTCCTCCCATACACTAACCCCGAAGGGGTCAATTACAGCAGCCAGTCAGAGGGCAGAGAAAATGACCAAGAAGGAGAGAAGATGGGTCTGGAAATTCCACTCACTCCCAACCCCACCACAAACGTGCGACCCACAAAGGGCCCTCACCCTACATGAAGAGATGTGACCACTTATCATAAGGGACTCTAGATTATTTTATTGAATTGGGTATTCTCAGGACAGTACAAGACAGGGTTTTCCAGAAAAACAGAACCAATAGGATGTATATAGATACAACACACACACATATGGCTATGTATGTATAGAGATAGAGATATATAAAGATTTATTTTAAGGAAATGTAGAGGCTGACAAGTCCAAAATCAGCAGGGTAGGACAGCAGGCTGAAGACCCAGGGAAGAGCTGTTCTTTCAGCTCAAGTCTAAACGGAACCTGCTGGCAGAATCCCCTCTCTTCCTCAGGGGAGACCAGTCTTTTCCTATTAAGGCTTTCAACTGATTGGATGATGCTCTCCCACAATATGGAGACTAATATGCTTTATTCAAAGGCTACTGATTTAAATGTTAATCTGATCTAATATATATATATATATATATATATATATATATACACCTTCACAGAAATATCTACAGAAATATCTAGAATAATGTTTGACCAACAATCTGAGCTCCGTGGCCTAGCCAAGTTGACACAAAATTAATTATCACAGAGAAAAATATGTTTCATGGTGATGTTGATCGTATTGCACAAAACAGGTTTGCTTGATGTACTGCATTTCCATACAAACATAACACACACACAATTCACTGTGTGCTTTACATGTTAAATACTGTACATTACATCCCTGTGACTTATTTATTTTATACTTGGAAGTTTGTACCTCTTAATCTTCTTTTCATATTTTATTACTAATGTTACATAGCTTTCTACTCATCACTAGTAGAAATTAGAATGCACATAGCTTGTTTTCCCAAAGACATCATAAGTTCTGTGTGGAAAGAAAAGCTCCACCTTCTGTGTTTGTAACACCACCCCAGGTGATAGCATGTGCACAGTCTACACTCAGGGTGGCTCATTACCCTGCCTTTTTGTAACAGGAATTCCAAGCCTGCATCTAAATCATGTGACTGAACTTTTAAGGAATCGAGTTGACAAATGTGGGGTCCCTGGATAAAGAAGTCCCCTCTACTTTAACTTGCAGGCAAAATCAGAAGCAGCAGCAGCAACAACACAAGAGGCTAGAAAGGAAAGTGGAGGCATCCACCACATTAGCTGTTGAGTCATCCACAGAGTTTTCTTCAACCGTGGTCATGGAGCTTTATTTGATTCACAGACATCTACTGAGCATCTGCAATACAGCAATGCCTATCCTCATGTAAGTTATCACCCTTATTCTTGGTTATTAGAAATCTACTGGACTAATGGGCTTCATTTAGCACCTAGCCAAATTCTGAGTATAGCACAGAAACTCGATAAATACTTTTTGATTAATTATTAATAAAACTTTATTGTAGGGCACTAGTGTTGTTTTTCCATTTGCTTTCACATTTATAATCTCATTTTGATCTGCATAGCTATTAGGGTAGGAGTTATCCAACTCAAAAACAGGAAACTAAGGCTCTGAAAGGTTACATCCCTTTCCAAAGTAGGCACAGAGCCTACCTAGAACGCAGGCGTCCTGACTTGCTGCCAGAGTTCTTCGATGGCCAGCCCTCAACAACATTGCAGAAGCCAAAAGAGTTAATGTGGGTGCAGCCGCAGCAGCAGCAGATGGCTCCTCGCCTGCCTATGGAGGTGACTTTGAATCCTCAGGAATCTTTCTCCTCCCTCATAGTGAGGGAGCAGACAGGCAGGCACTGGCTTTTAAGGGCTTAGTTTATAATGGAGACACACTGTACTTGCCAAAGGGCCCAGGGCTCCGGCACAGGACTTGAGAGGCATCCTAGCCTCTGCCTGCAGGGCCCCTTGGGGTTCCACCCTTGGAGATTCAGTTCTAGTTGGCACACATTGTAACTTCTCCCTAGGTCATCTAAAAGACCTTTGGGCAAAGTTAATGCTTTTTTTCTTTAAGAGCACACAAAGTATGCACACAAACACACACACTTTTTTTGAAATTATTTACATATGACTATTTTTTCTCACTAGACTCTTGGACAACAGTGTCAGAACCTCCCGCTTATTTTTATATTTATATCTCCAGCACCCAGCCTGAGTAACATAGAGATCTGACAAACATTTGTTGAAATGGAAGGAGTAAAATATTAAATCATGAACTCTTCGGTCTGAATTAGCTTGTCATGGGTCTTTAGTGCAGACAGGTGCTCTGGGACAACTGGAGTCCCAGTCTCATGAGGGTTATGAAGCAACAAGAGGAAGAAGGACTGGCTAAGAACAAGTCCCCAAATAGACAAGAAAGGCCCACCCCAGAATCCCAGATTCCAGAATGGAGTTGCATTTTACTGCAGGTCCCTTCAGTTCCATTTCAAACATTAGCATTCAGTACACAAGAGTTAAAAAATCTGATACCAAATAAGCTCATGGGGACCATCAAGGCATTGAGACCTGGGGTGGTTCCTACAACGTCTACCCACGCCTCACCGTCCCCTCCCACAAACGTGGGTTCGAGGAGAAGATCTGATTATTTTTTTTGTTCAGAGACCTGAGACAGAAACAACTGGTGCTCCCTGAGTGGGCCATGAATGTCTCCGCAGCAATAGCGGGGGGTGCTTGTTTTCCTTCTCACCTCCAGGTCAGCTTTCCCAAAAGGAGTATGAGGCTTGGTGGAATCTGATGGGATTACTCAATACTGAGTGGAAAAGTGAAAGAAAGAATTTCCCTGTGCAACATATGGGAACAAGATTGAGTTCTGAATAAATCAAAACTGTCTAGGGTTTGTTTTACAGACACAGGCGACTTTTTTGAGAAAGGGAAATATACGGTTGCTGTTCTTAGTTCTATTGCACATTGTGGCATTTTTGGATTCTGTTTCTGTTCATTTTTATTGATTTTTTTAAGTAGTCTAGTGTTTACTATGTTCCCAACACTGCTCATATATTATCCTATTAAATTTCCCCATTAGATTTATGTGTTAGATATTATTATGTACACTTCCTAGGTAGGGACATTGAAAAGACATATTAACTAACCCAAGATCACCTAATGGTCAGGACTCCAAAGTGATCCACAGTCAGTTGACTCCAAAACCCTTGCATTTTCCAGTATTCAAGTGGCCACTTCTTTGTCCCACCATCTACCTTCCCTGCTTCAATAAGCCTTTTTTGACGACTAAGTATAGAACATTGATTCCCTGGGAGAGAGATGTCTGTGAGTAAAATCTAATAGCTCTGTTTCCTTCTAAATCTCTGTAAGATGGTGGAGACAACTGCCTTGGGTTCCTCTACCACCATATATTATGTGGGATTTGTACCACAGGAGGCTACGGTTGAAGTAGCATTTGCGGCCAAAGGAGGCAGGAGTGGGGAGGTCATCTACAGAGGGGGAGCGCCCAGTAGCAAGGGCAGCAGAGCCCATAGGGCAAAGCCCACCCAGCAGCCATGACAGAACCAGGAGGAGAGAAATAGGAGCAGATCCTAGGCTAGCTGACCAGACTTGGGTGTGCACACACGGGAGACCGCTGGGAGCCTCAGGAATACTGGGGAGCTTAAGGAGGAACAGAAAATGGTAACATACGAGATACATCACCACAGCATTTACCAACTTATCTTGGTGTTGAATGAGTGTCCATCTCTCATTCTGCTTCTTCTAGATAGAAAAAGTCATAGGGGGTCAAAAAAGAAAATGAATCTGCCTAAGTCCTCTGTATCCTACCCACCACTTGTCCACCACAGAAAATTGCAAACATCTGATACCTACTGCCTCGTACTCAAGATATGAACTCACTAATGGTTAGGGACACTGTTAAGGATACTGTGCTCAGCTCAGGGAAAGCAAACAACAAGAACAGCACAGAGAGGGGAATGAGGAGGACATGGGGAAAAAACACCAGCCTGATTCAAGTTAAAGGTGAATATTAGGGAGTGCTGAGAAATTCAGTTAGAGAGGGAGGGTAAGGCCAGTTGATGGAGACCCTTGAAAACCAGAAGCAGAGTTTAGACTTGGGGCAACAAGGCGCTCAAAGGTCTGGAGCCAAAGCTTATATGTCTACCTACTAATCAGTTTGTGGGAAAAAAATTGCAACTTCAAACATTTGGATTCTTAGGTTCTCTATGATGTTAAATGACCAGTTGAAAATGTGTTCTCTCAACCAGTTAATTTAGTTAGTTTTCAGGTTTTCAGGTTCAGTTTGGGGAAATATTTTAGGACAGGATATAGGTTTGCTTCTTGTTGATTTAATTGTACATATATAATATTCGTGTTAAGCCTATTTTATAGGTGAGAACTGAAGACCAAAGAAATGAAAGGAGCTTTCAAAAAGGTTTGACCACACACTCTGATCTGTTTTCTGGACTAAGAGTCCTCACCAACTCTGCTGTCTTCATGTGGATATTTGAGTGAGTAGTCTGTCTCCAACCAGACTATCTGTGCAGCTCTCGGAGACTCTTATAAATAAACTCCTCTGTTTCTGGCTTCACTCTCTTCATAAGCCCCCAGGTACTGAAATCACCAGTGAGACATTAATTAAGATTTCTCAGAATTACCACACTTCCTCAGAATCTGCTTTAAACTCCAAAAGATTCCTCTGCAATCTGCTTTATTCTGTTCTTTCTTTGGCTTGTGAGCAAAGTCTAATAGGGCTAAAAAAGAGAGATGAGAAGGGAGGAAGGAAAGGAGGGCAGTTCTGTTTCATTGAGTTAGGCAGCCCATTTACCTCAGTTTCCCCAACCTGGGAGGAAGCAGATTTAATGGTGTTTATTGAGCAATTTTACTTCTAAATTCCTTTTAAGCCTTTTGAAAATACAGTTAAAATGGCAGAAAGAAAAACAAGAGATGGAGGGGAAAAAAAGAAAAATGTCCCATGGTTTTAGCTCTTCTCTTTTTCCCTACGGAGAGAGCTTCCAAATAATTCATGATCACTTAGAACATCTGCCTCACCTGTTACAAACGCCCTTCAAATTGGCTTAGAATTTTACTACATTTTCAGCTAATAAAATTCTTCTTATTCATAGAACATGCTCTCCAGGTTCAGGATGCATGGCCTGAATTCCACTTCTGAAACTTGCTCATTGTAGGTAGCTGTGCCATTATAGGCTGATTATATTTTATAGATGATTTCCTTTTTCCAAAATAGATGTTCCCCATGTCTTGTCTCCAAGACACAGTGCCAAAGGCCCAGTCCTCATAAGCCATTAAATAAGAGCCAGTGAGAACATGCATAGTAAAAAAGACAGTATACACCTCCATGTGGATTCGAGACAGAATTTTTAAGGTGCTTTAGTTATTATGATAATGACTTGATGGCAATATTTCTAAAGGGGGAAAAAATAAAGATTTTTAGGTACTTTTATGGTCATGTGTTATTACACTAGTGAGAAATAGATTTTTATCCAGGTATCAGCACCTGATTATAGTAATAACAATAATAATAATGTTATATTTTTACAGGCCTCAAACTCCAAAGGCCCTTGAGTACTTCATATCATCATCATTATTGTAACTCACCGTTAATTATACATGGACAGTCTGGGCATGTAAGTAAGAATGCTTGTCTATAATCTGACTCATTCATAATGGTAAGATCAGTAGTTCAAATCCTGGGAAGGATGCTGACTAGCAAAGGCGGTTGCTGCCTCACAAATGCTTCATGTCAGCAGGAACGAAGCCAGTGGTCCTATAGGGAAGGGGAGGTTGCAATAACCATGTCGCTGCCATATTCAGGTCTAGAAATGAGCCTCTGAAGGACTGGCCTGAGCTGGCTAGTGATCATTTGTTTTGAATTTTCCAAGACTGTCCCAATTTCAAATACTTTCCTCTCTTGACAGCACATTAGTTTTCTAGGGCTGCCGTAACAAAATATGATTATTTGGTGGTTTAAATAACAAAAATTTATTTCCTCACAGTTCTAGAGGCTAGATGTCCAAGATCTAGGTATTGGCAGAGTTAGTTTCTTCTGAGGCCTCAGTTCTCGGCTCGTAGATGGCTGTCTTCTCCCTGTGTTTTCACATGGTGCCCTCTCTGTGCACGTCTGCGTCCTATTCTCTTATAAGGACACCATCTATTAGATTAGAGCCAACCCTAATAACTTCATTTTAACTAACTTAGTTATTTCTTTAAAGACCCTATTTCCAAATATAGTCACCTTCTGAGAAATTGAAGGTGAGGACTTCAATATATGAATTTGGGGTGGGGAGCGGGGGAACACAATTCAGTCCATAGCAGGCAGTATCCCAGTCCTGACCATATGACCCACACCATCCCTTCCACACAATCTCCAACTGAAATCTAGCATTCTAGTTAGGGAAGCAAGATGTAGAACTCCTGCCCATGATTTTCCAACGGCTCCTTTCCCATGGCCTCCATTCAAGGTTAAGTCCAAAGTCACCTCCTCAAAGAGGCCTTCTGTGACTCCAGAAACTAATATTGTTATGCATCCCACACCCCAATCACATTGCCCCATTTACATTTTTCATAGCACTTACCACTATCTGAAACAAGGTAATTTGTAGTTTGCTTTCCCACTGGGCTCTAAATTCCAAGGCCACAGAAACTGTATCAGGGTTTATAGTTGTATAACAGGGCCTAAGAAAGAACCAAGCACACAGTAGGATTCAAATATATTGTGGAATAACTGACTTGAAAGGACAGAAAGAAGAGAATTGATAAAACATGAATGTAATCTTCCCAGGGAAAGGTTAATAGGCTGTTTCCCAATAGTTTTCCAGAAGGGCCCTCACTCTGGGTGAATATACCAAAACCCAGTCATGAAGGCTTAGAGGCCAGATTTTTTAAGCACCCAAAAGACAAATCTATCATGCAGAGGAAGACACACATTATACCAAGGCTCACCAGGCTGATATACTAAAGGGGATGCCATTTTAGTAATTCACA
The DNA here is from genome assembly GCF_014176215.1 of Rousettus aegyptiacus. Classification (NCBI taxonomy): domain Eukaryota; kingdom Metazoa; phylum Chordata; class Mammalia; order Chiroptera; family Pteropodidae; genus Rousettus; species Rousettus aegyptiacus. The sequence continues at coordinate 37,996,633 of NW_023416310.1, forward strand.
CTGAGCAATAACTGTCCCAAGGACTGGATACTTAAAGTACTTGTGACCAGCACAACCCACCCACACAGGTGGGCCTACAGGGAAGGCCAAACATAATTACAAGGTGAGGTAGTATACATAGACTACAGAAGAGGAGACTGATTAACTGAATATTTAATCACATCTAGCTAACTATTCTGATCTCATAGTAGGAAGATGCATATTCCAGTGGCAAGTCAGTGCTTGCCAGAGCAAAACCAGCATTTGCTTTAAGGACTTTCTTTTTTCCATGTTTCTGGGGGCTGGCCAATTCTCTTTCTCACTGATGCATTCTTTAGTTGTATTAAAACATTTAGTCCCTTAGAGCCAAGTCTTGGTCTGAAAACCAATCTCTTTTTGGAGGAGACTTCCCACATCCCTGCCCTGATCCATGTCAAAAGCTTAGCTCTCAAAGGGCAATTCTTCATTCTAAGCCCTAACTATTGGAAAAACCAGAAATATAGAATATGTAGTCAGCATTTCTTCATTCAAAAATATGTATTGAGCACCATCTATGTGCCAGGTAATAGGGACACAGTGGTAAACAAGATAAAGATCTCTCTTTCTGGTGGGGGAGGACAGTAAACAGACAAAGTAACAAGCAAGAAAGTTATCAGGGAGTGATAACACGCTATAACAAAAATCAAAATAGGGTAACATAAAAAATGACGCCCCTTCTCAACAGAGGAGACAAAGAAGTCAAAAACAGTGACAAAGAAGCAATCTGTATCTGGACCCAGAGGAAGAGCATTTGCAGTAGAGGACATGACAAGTGTAAAGTCCTCACAGCAGACCACCCTTGGCAATGAGCTTAAAGGAGCAGCAAGCTGGCTATAGGAGCAATAGCAGGGTATGCAGAGGAAACAGAGCATGTAAAGGGGCTTGGAGCATGCAGAAGCCAGACCTCCCTGGGCCTGGTAGTAAGAGTATGGTGGGAAGCTGGGGAGACAAGAGATCTGATTTACATTTTTGAAATATAACTCTAGGTGCTGTGTGGAGAATGGATAATAGGGGACAAAGATGGAAGCAGAAAACCGGTTAGGAGACCACTGCTGTAGTACAGGAGAGAGATGATGATGGTACACACCAGGTGGTAGCAGTGAAGATAAAGAGAAATGGACTGATTCAGATTGGCTTGAGAGGTAGAGCTGGCAGTTAGGTTTGAGGTGCCTCTTAGCCAAGTGGAGATGCCAATTTGGTCATCAAAGAGAAGAGCCCAGAATAAAGGTAGAGTTTAAAATTAGAGATATAAGTTTCGTAGCAATCAGCATATAAATTGTAATTAAATCTGTCTGCTTAGATGTAATCCCCCAGGAAAGGAGTATAGATTGGGAAGAGACGTAACCCTGGTGTGCTCTAACATTCCCATCAGAGAAGATTCAGCCAGCAAGAAATTTCAGGAAGAAGTGGACAATAATCAGAATGGAGAAAAATCAAGAAGATGAGGTGTCATGGAAACCAAGAGAAGAAATGTTCAAAAGGGAGGGTATGGTCTATTGTTTGGAATATTTTCTAAAAAAAATAAGTAAGATGATGACAGAGATTCAATATTAAGATCAGCAGTAAAGTTGAGAAGAGCAGTTTGGGTTTAATAGTGACCCTAGAGCCAAACTAAGGTGAGTAGAAGAGAAAAGGTGCAGTAAGGCAGTATAAACAGTGTTTATGGACAGATTTTCCTTGATTGGTTGAGAAAGAGAAAAGAGAAATTGGAGAAAGAAGTAACTTCAAGATGCAGATACTGGTTTAAGAGGTAGGTTTCAAGAATATGTTTGCAAGCCTGATCAGAAGGACTCCATTAAGAGGGAGAAATCAATGACGCAATTCTTGAGAAAGCCAGAGATGAGATGTGGAGCACAGAAGGAAGGGCTGGCCTTTGTAGAAGCAGGGACTCACGGCCCAGTAGGAGGGAAGATAGAATATAGCTAAAAGTGCAGATAAGCAGGTAGAGCGGAAGAGATGCAACTAATTTCTTCTATCTTCTCTGGGAATTATGAGGCCACGGTGCCAGTGAAAAAGAGGTAGGAGGAAAGGAGGAGAGAGAGGTTTGAGTCAAAAGGGAAAATGTAATAGGATAGTTATACATTGAGAAAGGTACATCTGTGATCTGAGCTCATGAATGTAGAATGAGCCCAGACAGCACCAAAGGCATGATTGCGAGTGACTATGACCGCTCAAGGGAAAAAAAAGAAAACAATGACCTAGAGTAGTCAGGGCAGGCTTCCTAAAAGAAGTGGAACTTAATGAATGTGTATGACTTAGATCCCTAGGACTAGCTAGGCCTTCCAGGTGAGAAAAATAGTAAGAGCAAAGGACAGAAGTAGGGATGAACAAGGTAGACCATTTTGGCTGCAGGGGAGCAATGGGAGACAGAAGTGGAAAGAAGGTTAAAGACAGAAAGCAGAGGGTCTTACGGAATAGTGAGAGGTTCTGAAGGGCAAATGGCAAAGCTAAAGCAAGACTTCAGATGAGCACGGCACTGCATGTAGCACGGATTGGAAAGAGACAAGACGAGTGGCCACATAGTTAAGCGCAGGGGACCAGGATTGACTGATCACATTGGTACAAGTTGGGTACAGATGAAGCAGACTCCTGCCCTTAGGATGACACTTTTATCCACCTATCTTGTCCTTGAAGATTTTATATACCTTCTGGGGAATGTGAAAAGCTAAGAATATTTTCCAAGATTTTGTTAATTTTGAAGCTCTCAGAGGATAGGCATTAGGATGAGTCCATCCTAATGCCTATCCTCACTGAGGAAAACAGTCCATCCACTGAATGCTCATGGCCAAACCGACATAGCAATAACAATGGTAATGGTCAATACATTGTCCTTGAAATATGCCAGCAATACGCTAAGCCTGCATTACTTCATTCAGTCCTCAGAACAACTCGAGCAGATGCTTTTATTATCCCTACTTATGAACAAGAAAACTGTACCACAGAGCAGCTGAGCAATTTGCCCAAAGTTACCCAGCTAGTAAGAGGAGGAGTCAAACCCAGGCTGGAGTTTCAGCCATGGAACCCTGCCCACAAGGTCCTTAACCAGACAGTTGGCCTTGTGGAAGTAAATGCCACAAATGGGAGAGACAGCGGCTCCAGGTGCAGCAGGAAAAAGTAGGGCCCGAATTACTTGTGGCCAAACTGAAATGCCCAGGGTGTGTGGGGGGATGATCACAGACAATGGCCCTCTCCCCTGAGGCCAGGCAGAGACCTCTCAGCTGCAGAGGCCCAGAGAGAAAAGTAGAGAGGAAAAAGAATCATGTGAAGTTAGATCGATATACAAACCTCCCTGTATTCTCATTATAAAACCTTCTCCACAAAATCATCTACAGGAAAGCACCAAATTAAGAACTTACTGTGCTATCCTGACATCCAGTTTCTGAAGTGAAGAGATTATAATTTATTGATGAGGAATAGAAGTGGGAGATATATCCTCTGAGGACTAAAAGACTTACTATTTTTGTTTGGTTGGCTTTTCCTGTGATTTTACTGATTTTGTCCATGTTTGGCTCCTGACCACCAAAGACTGAAGAGGTATCAGTTTGTCCAGGACACACTGCAGAGCCTTCCAGAAATGTAATGGATAAATGTACTTATGTTAGTTCTTATCACTCTGGGCCAGCAAGCTTGATGGTGGAGTATAAAGTCAGATCACTCCAAATATGTTCAGAGAAAAAGAAGATGTAATGGAAGAGTTTATTTTGTTTCTCCCAGTAGGTCAGTTTTAGAATCACAAAGTGCTCTGGGGTCACTTGGAAAATAAAGAAAACAGAATGTATCTGACTGCTTTCCAGGTTGGGAAAGCAAATCCCCAAATCACACAGAACTAGGAAGGATTTGGTTTCATTAAAAGCAGCCACTGGCATTTGGCCCCTGAAGATGAAAGCAAAAGCCCCTTAAACAGGCTTGAACACGAGTTGAATTTCCGGACAAGTCCCCAGGGTGCCAGGATGGTTTCAAAGGAAGGCATGAACATCCACATCTTCCCGGAGATTTGTAAAAGCAGAACAGTTCCAAACACATCGATCTCAACCTCGTGGAAGAGAAAAGGGGATGAGGAACCAACATGTCAGGTAGCATAAAGACTCTTTAATTTAATACTCATAATAACCATGGACATACTATTCCCATATTACTGATGAGGAAACTGAAGCCTCGGCAAGGTTTGGTGACTTGCTGAAGTTCATGTAATAAGTGGCAGTCCCAGAAACCCTTTCTGACATCAAGGTCTACGCTCTTTCAATCACTTAATGAAAAAATGAGCATTTCCAGATCAGTGGGTCAGATTCACGCCAGGCCTAGCCTCTCAGCTTACCATACATAAATCAGGCCTTTGGCTTTCTACTTTAAGTTCACCGAAGTTTTATGTTTTGCTCCAGCCTAGTTCCCAGAGCTGACTATGAAAAGCCTATGTCTCAGGCTCAATGTCTGGGTGAGAAATCTCATTTACTAATTTGGGTGTTCATAACAGCCTTCTTCCAGAAAGGAGAGAAGCTGGCTATCTAGGTTCTGTAAAACTCCATGGATAACAAAAGGGGTCAAAAATAAAGCCAAAAAAAAAAAAAATGTATGCCCTAATGATACATGCTTTTATGTTTGTTAGGCCACAGATCTGGGGTTCTGAGCTTTCTAGCACTGATCTAAAAAAGGGTGAGAGGGACAGAGGAGAGCAGTGGGGGGAAGGAGAGAGTGGGGAGAAAGGAAGGAAGGGAGAGAAAGATGGAAGGAGGTAGAGAGCGAGGGAAAATTAATTTGAAATTCACTATGTCTGCAAATTAAAAAAAAAAAAACACCATATAAAATAACACTATTTCCAACATCCTTTTAATACTAGACTAAGGGTACACTACATAGAGTCATTTCGTAAATCAGCCCTTATGCTTCAGAACATTTCAACGAAAGCAGTTCTTCAGGAAGTCAGGGCAATGCTGTCTCCTAAGTGCACTGCTTGTCTTTCTTAGAGAGCAGTCAGCATTTCAGTTTCAGAAGCCTCAGTCTAGTCTCTTCCAGGAGACATCTAATACTCGCTCTTGGTCGAAAGGAAGGTCACAAGAAAACGTGCACAGATCTACCTCAGGAGAAAAACATCAGCTTTCTGAAGTTAGATATCGTCCCCACAGTTTTCATGGCTAAAGTGATTTGGGAGTATTCCTAATGGCCCCGGGTCACATCCAAGGGGGTGAAAGCACTTTCCCTCCCTTCAGGAGCAGCTCTAGGTCCTAGGAAAGCCTGCTTCCCAAGGGTCTATCTGAAGTTCCTACCTAAACCAGCACTGTCTTCCGTGACCTAGATTCTGCTTTTAAAGGTTCTAGAAATGTGATTTTTTTCTCAACATTCTCTCTTGTGAAAGCTCCTGAACCCCAAAGAACAATCTAATTTGTCAGATTTCCAGCCTGAGTTTGTAGGCCCAGTGCATATCGCACACCACTTCATTTCCTGCTCTGAAATTATGCACCCTCCTTCCTCTCACTAAGCCCCACCTGGAACAACAAGGGAACAAAGAGATCCTCCCTGTCCCTGCAACAGTCTCAGCCTCAACCTCTCCACTGAACGGGGCCAGGTCAGAGAGGTGCCAGAGTGAGGAGCGCTGGAGACAAGGAGTGTCAGCACGCATGACTCCTCATACCTGTTGTTAGACAAGGTTTAACAGAACCCTCTCCTAGTCTGGCCTCCTGCAAGGTGTGCACTTCAAAAGGTGAATCTGAGTGCCTTTTCTAGCCAGGGTTTCTGAATGTCTCCATACTGAGAGGTGAAGCATTTGACATTTGGCTGCCATGCTGTTGTGAGCACATCTGATTTTGCACAAGGCATGTGGAAATCAGAATGTACCTGTCACAGGTGTCAACCTCTGTTTGACGGGTACAGATCTGGAGAGTGGTCACAACTTGCTGTTCCTCGTTGCAAATATCTCTTTGTGACCTTTCATCTGCAGATGGGCAGGTGCTAGCCTTTACATGCTAATGTGTCCCTTTATATTCCATGTTTCCTCTCAGCTCTATGGCTATATGATGGGGACTCATGAGAAACAGTAACTGGGAGTAAGAGCTGTTCTAAGACCACATGAAGCATGCTTGGAAATGGCACTGACTTTTTCTGGCCAATAGGATACCAGTGTAAAGTTATAACATTTATACAATAAATTAACATGTCAATCACTTATGCATTTAAGAATATATGATTCAATATCACTTAACATTCTGATTTTACTATTTTTTAGATGTGTCCTGACTCATTTGATGAAGGATTATAAGTAGCTATTATATTTTATAGAGCACAGGCAATTCTACTACTGTATTAAGTTTTCACAATACACATTGGATATAATGACCTGATTACTTTTTTAGGGACACAATTTTTCATTAAGCATACCACCGTTGGCAAAGAATATAGTTGTCTGACTGGCTGGCTACTCAAATGGCATCATGTTCTTTCTTTGATGAATGGTGGCTAAAAATTTGTTAGACCTATGATTATTTAGCATTTTCTCAATGAGTTTGTAAGAAGGGATTTCAATTTTGATTTACTATATAATCAACTTGGCTTATCAAAAAATGTATTTATAGCCATTAAAATTTTCACTGAAATTTCTAACCAAAAATAATTACTTTGTAATTATATTTTTTTGTACATCTGAAACTCTCTAAAATCAAACTTTCACAGATGAACATAGAGAGTCATAGCCAACATCTGCTTACCTGGAGCAGAAACCACTGGAGCCACAAACAGGAAGAAACACTTAAGTGGTAATTTTGACAAATTGCTGGAGGCTGAATATGGACTACCAGAAGACTGAGAAACTCTGGGGAGCCACAGTCTTAGTGGGATCCCAGGTTTTGTGGGTTTTACCTCTAGGACCCCCCAGCAGTTTCTCACAATGAAAAGCCAAGAAAGATTTCCTCAGTGGCTATGAGAGGAGGAGAAAGTAACCACTTGGAACACATCAAGAACATTTTCCATAATAAAATGTTATTCTCTAAGAAAAATTTTGCCTTACGCCATATAGAGCTTTATGACATAGGAGAAAGGTCAATTACCAACACCAGCACCCTCTAGCTTTCCTGTCTCTCCTAAGGGGGAAAGATAATGAAACACACTTATTGAGGTCACAGCCCAGGATACACGTCCACTAAAAGATTAAGATTTTATCTTAAGATTATCTAACACCTTCCCTCCCTGACATCTTGCTACCACATCAACAGACTCCAACATAATAACAGTGGATTACTGTTGAAAGAGTTGCAAGGTGCAGACTCTACTCAAGGAGGAATTCTTAAGGAAGCCCAAAGAAGATAGGAGAGACAAACACAAGGACATCAGAAGAATCTGAAACTCCTAAAGCTATAGCACACATAATACACAGCCCATCTTAACTAGATTAACTTAAAATCTCACACTAAAGGCCTTTCACCCAAGTTCTTATTACCCAATACATCATGTTGAGCTTTCGACAAAAAATTATAAGATATGTTAAAAAAATTTTTAAAGGCAAGGAAAAAAAAACATTCTGAAGAGGTCAAGCAAGAATCAGAACTAGACTCAGATATGACACAGATTGTGGAATTATCAGACAGAGAATTAAAATGACTATAATTAATATTTTGAGGGCTCCTATGGTAAAAGTAAAAACATGATAAGGTGAGAGAGATGGAAACTCTGCAAGAATAAGAAATGAATATTACAAATCAACAATACTAAACAGAAATGAAGAATGCTTTTGATGGGCTTATCTCTAGACTGGACACGGCTGAGAAAAGAATCAGTGATATTAAAGATACACCAATAAAAACTTTCTAGATTGAAATACAAAGAGAATAAATAATGATAAAACAGAAATCCAAAACTGTGAGACAATTTTAAAAAGTATAACATAGGAATAACTGGAATAGCAGGAGGAGAAAGAATAGAACAACAACAACACAAAAAAAACGATAGTGCAATGAAGTAACAGTAGCCAAGAATTTAACAAAATTGATGATTAAACTGCAGATTCAGGAATGTCAGCGAACACCAATTAGGATAAATTCCCCCCCAAAAAACTCTACATCTAGGTATATCATATTCAAGCTGCCAAACACAAAAGGAGAAAACATTAATTAATTTAAAAAAACACCTCACCTGTAGAGGAAAATGATAAGCAGCTAAAAAGTTACAGTAAACTTCTCATCAGATCTATGTAAGCAAAATGGAGGGAAAGATTTAAAGTGCTGAATGAAAACTACCAACCTGGAATTATATGTCCAACAAAATGTTCCTTTAAAAGCTAAGGAGAAATAAAGACTCTCAGACAAACAAAAACTGAGAGAATTCATTGCCATACCTGTGCTATAGGAAATATTAAGAGAAATTCTTCAGGGAAAGGAAAACTATACTAATCAGAAAGTCAGATCTACATAAAGAAAAAAAGAGTGTAGGAGACAGAATAAGTGAAAGTAAAATCTTTTTATATTTTTTATTCTCAACTTATCTAAAACATAACACTTTGTTTGAACTAATAATAGTAACAATGCATTGGGTGATTGTAGCATATGGATAAGTAAAATGAATGATAGCAATGTCATAAGGTACAGGAGGGAAAAATTGGGAATTCCTTTAAAAAGTACCTTCACTACACATGAGGTGGTATAATGTTATTTGAAGTAGACTTAAATTAGTTGTAAATGTGTATTGTAAACTCTAAGAAAAATAAGAATGTATATGCTAAAAGAGGAAATAAAGTAAACCACATAAAATGCACAGTGAAAACAAGGGAAGAAAAAAGAAACAATAAACAAGTGCAACATACAGAAGTCAATCCAACTCTAGCAATAATTACTTTAAATATGAATATTGCCCTAAGTATACAAATTAAAAAGCAGAGATTGTCCAAGTGAATAAAACAAACAACATATTACTGTAGATTGTCTATAAGAAACTCACTTTTAATATAAAATCTCAGGTAGGTTTAAAAGTAAAGTGACAAAGACATATGTACCATGATAACACATATAATAAACAAAGTTGGAGTAACTATATTATTTTCAGACAAAGCAGACCTCAGAACAAGAAAAATTATCAGGGACAAAGTGGATATTCGGACGCGAAAATCCTTAACATTTATGTACCTAACAACAGAGTGTCAAAATACATGAGGCAAAAACTGATAGAATACCAAGAGAAATAAACAAATCTACCATTATAGTTTGAGGTTTCAACACTCCTTTTTCACTAATTAATAGATCAAGCAACCATAAAATAAGTCAGGAAATAGTTGATCTGATTAGCATTATAATCACCTTGATCAAATTGAGATTTATAAAATACCTGACCTCAAAACATTAGAATATACATTCTTCTCAAGCTCACATGGAACATTCACCAAGATAGACCACTTTCTGGGTCATAAAACATACGTCCATAAATTTAAAAGAATAAAAATCTTACAAAATATATTCTCAGACTGCAATAGAATTAAACTAGAAATCAAAACAGAAAACCAGAAATTCCACAAATATAAATGGTTTAAATAACTCACTTCTAAAGAACTCATAGATCAAAGAGGAAGTCTGAAGGTAAATTAAAACATATTTTGATCTAAATGAAAATAAAAATACAACTTAAAAAATTTGTGGGATGCAGCAAAAGCAGTGTTTAGAGGAAAATTATGGTGCTGACTGGACATATTCAAAAAGAAAAAAAGATCTAAAGTCAATAACCTAAGCTTCCACCCTAGGAAACTAGAGAATAAAGACTAATTTAAGCCGAAAGCAAGTATAACAAAAGAAATAAAAATTAGAGCAGAAATCAAGGAAATTAAAATAGGAAAACAATAGAGAAAATTAGTGAAACCAAATTTAGTTCTTTGAAAATACTAATAAAATTAATAAACTTCTAGCCAGGTAAGAAAAAAGGAGAGAAGACACAAATTATCAATATCAGAAGTGAAAGAGAGCTTATTACTACTAATTCCATGGACATTAAAAGGATAATAAAGGAATACTAGGAACAACTCTAGGCCAACAAATGTAATAACTTAAGATAAAATAGACCAATTCCTTGAAAGAAACTAACTAAATTCCATACAAGGAGAAATAGGTAACCTGGATTGTCTAATATTTACTAAAGAAATTGTTAATAACCTTCCAAAAAAGAATGCACTATGCCCAGATGGTTTCGCTGATAAATTTTGCCAGACATTTAAAGAAGAAATTATACCAATTCTCTACAATCTTTTCAGAAAATAGAGGCAGAGGGAAGACTCCTAACTCATTCCATGAAGGCAGCATTAACCTAATACCAAAACTGATAAAGATGATATATTGTGATTTACAATAAGAAATATATATATTTGTTCTGTGTCTCAGTTTCTGGCACAAAGCTCCTAAATCTATTGGAATTTCCTAAGTGCTGAGAGAGACAATAAAGTGTCTTTTATTATGTTAATGAGGTAGCTTTTGGACAACAGGTAAGGATGGAAGCTGGTTGCCCCCAGGAGAACCAACCATGTGATCACAGCCTTGGAACTTTCAGTCCCACCCCGCAAACTCCAGGGAGTGGGGAAGGGCTAGAGACTAAGTTCAATCACCAATGACCAATGATTTAATCAATCATGATAATGTAAGGAAACCTCCATAAAAAATGAAAAGGATGGGGTTCAGAGAGCTTCTGGGTTGGTGAACATATGGGAATTTGGGGAGAGTAGAGTATTCACAGAGAGCATGAAAGCTCCGCACCCTTTCTCCATACCTTCTCCTATGCACATCTTCCATATGGCTGTTCTTGAGTTATACCCTTTATTACACAGTGGTAATCTAGTAAGTAAAATGTTTCTCTGAGTATTGTGAGCCATTCTAGCAAACTAATGGAACCAAGAAGGGGTCATTGGAATCTCTGATCTATAGCCAGCCAGTCAGTCAAAATCACAGATGACCACCTGGACTTGTCGTTGACATTTGAAGGAGAGTGGGACCAATCTTACAGTACTAAGCCCTGTGGGATCCAATGTTATCTCCAGGTAGATAGCATCAGAATTGAATTGAATTTTAGGACACCCAGTTGATGTGAGAGAATTGCTTGGTGGTGTGGAAAAACCCACACATGTTGGAGTGAAAAGCAAAACTTTAAGAAATTACAAGAAAAAAAAACTATAGCTCAATATCACACATGAACCCAGATGTAAAAATTCTCAACAAAATATTGGCAAATCAAACTGAACAATGTATAAAAATAATACACCACAACCAAGTGGGATTTGTTCCAGGTATGCAAGGCTGGCTCAAAATTCAAGAATCAATTAATGTAATCCTGCACATCAACAGGCTAAAGAAGAAAACTCATACAATCATATCAATAGATGCAGGAAAAGCACTTGACAAAATCCAACACTTGTTCATGATAAAAACTCTTACAGACTAGGAATAAAGAATAACTTCCTCATCTTGATAAAGAACATCCACAAAAAAAAAAAAAAAAAAAAAAACAAGAACAAAAACAAAAAACCCTACAGTAAATATCAAACTCAATGGTGAGAAATTAGATGCTTTCCCATTGAGATCACAAACAAGGATGACCGCTCTCACCATTCTATTAGACATCATACTGGAAGTTTTAGCCAGAGTAATAAGGAAAGAAAATAAAAGGTGCACAGGTTTGAAAGAAAGAAATTAAGCTGTGTTTGTTGACAGACAACATGATTTCCAATGTAGAAAATCCCAAAGAACTGACCAAAAAACTAATAATAATAAATAAATGAAAACCTCCTATAACTAATCCATGACTATAGCAATTGTTATATAGGCAATACAAGATAAACATTAAAAAAAAACTTTATATAACAGCAATAAACAAATGGGATCTGAAATTTTAAAAAATTACAATAACACAAAAATATGAAATATTTAAGTATAAATCTAATGAAATATGTACAAGTTTTATATGCAGAAAACTATAAAACTGATAAAAAGAAATTAAAGAATAAACTAATGGATGGATATTCTGTGTTCATAGATTTGGATTTCAGTTCTTCCCAACTTATCTAGAGGTTCAACACAATCCCAACCAAAACTCCAGCATGATATTTTTTAGATATTGACCAACTAAATCAAAGGTCTGTATGGAAAGGCAAAAAACTCGAAAGAGCCAACACAATACTGAAGAATCACAACAAAGCAGAGGATTCACAATAAAGCTGTAGTAATCAAGACGGTGTGGTATTGACAAAAGAACAGATACATAGATCAGTTGAACACAACAGAGAGCATATAAATTGACCCAAACAAATATAATTGATCTTTAATAAAGGAACAAAGGCAATTCAATGGACAAAGTATAGTCTTTTCAACAAACAGCACTGGAACAGTTTGACATCCATAAAGAGTAAAAAATTAATCCAGACACACAGACCCAACAGCTTTCACAAAAACTAATTCGAAATGGATCACAAACCTAAATATAAATCTCAGAACTATAAAATTCTAGAATAAAACTCAGGAGAAAAGCTACATGATGTGAGATTTAGCAATGAGTTTTCACATAGAGTACCAAAAGCACAGTCCATGAAAGCAAAGTCAGACTTTATTAAAATGTAAAATTTCTGCTCTGTGAGATACTATTAAGTGAATCAATGTACAAACCATAGGCTGGGAGACAATATTTGCAAAACACATATCTGATAAATGACTGATATCCACAATGTACTTTTGAAAACTCTTAAAACTCAACAATAAGAAAATCCAATTCTTAAATGGACAAAAGATCTGAAGAGACACCTCACCAAGGAAGATATGCAAATGGAAAATAAGCACATGAAAAAATGTTTGACATTATGTGTCATTAGAAAATAACATATTAAAACAATACTAAGATGCCACTAAAAACCTATTAGAATGACTCAAAATGTTTTCGAAAAAACTAACAATACCAAATGCTGGCAAGGATACAAAGCAACAGGAATGGTCATTCATTGTTGATGATAATGAAAAATGGTACAGCTACTTTAGAAGACAGTGGCAGTTTTTTTAAAGCTAAGCATAGTCTTACCATACTATCCAGCAATCATGCTCCGAGATATTTTCAAACTAATTGGAAAACTTGAGTTTAGACCAAAACCGGTACCTAAATGTTTATAACAGCTTTATTCATAATTCCCCCAAACTGGAAGCAACCATGATATCCTCATTAGGTAAACAGATAAATTGTGGTATACCCATACAATAGAATATTACTCAACAATAAAAAGAAGCTATCAAGAAACAAAAAGACATGAATCAACCTTGGATGCATAATGCTAAGTTTAAAAAGCCAGTCTAAAAGGCTATATATTGTATGATTTAAATTATATGACCTTCTGGAAAAGGTAAATCTACAGAGAAAGTAAAATCATCGGTGGTTGCCAGGGGTTCAGAGGAAAAGAAGAAGTGAAACACAGGGCATTTTTCAGAGCTGTGATTCTATTCTGTATAGTACTATTATGGTGGATATAAGACATTGTAAATTTGTCAAATTTTACAGTACAAAGTACAAAACTTAAAATGTATGCAAAATTTTAAAAATCACTTAGGAGATCAGGTGATCAAAAGGATGAAATACAGACAATGACAAAAGAATCTAACTGTATCACAAATGTATGAAACAATATCACTGACAGCGGTGGGAGAAAGAGGTGCTGACCCAAGTAACTGGAAATTAGTGGAGTATTTAAGACTAAAGGCATAAAACAACTTTATATATAAATACTGTACTCTTGTTAATAAAGTTGTTTCCCACAGGGATACAGGTTAATAATTCTAATACTGCTACATATGTATATATTAACTGAACAATTAAGTAAATGAATGGCAAGTAGTAGGAGCCAGGGTCTCACTGTTGGAGTAGTTGACAGAAAAGCAAAAGAAGAAAGCTATAATGATCCATGAAGTAAAGGATTAGAGTTGCAGACATCAAAATAAACTTACATTTAGTTTAATATAGATGGTTACATTTTAAAACATTTACGGGTATGTGCCTGTATATATGAATTAGTATACATACATGTATTTCCTTGCTCTGCCTGCTGAGTAAGCCAAGAATCAACACCACCACAGTAGCAATGAGCACCCCTACCATCCAGATCTTGGTTTCCGATACCATTCTCCAATAAAAGGAAACTCAAACATCCTTGGAGAAAAGCTCAATTCTATGAATGAGGCAGGAAATACATAAGATGAGCCTGGAGTATCTTGTAGTTTCAAGATACTCCATATATTGTAAGGAAGTGCTCAGGAAAAAATCTTACAATGCTGAAGGTATGTCAAAGGAACATAGGAGCCAACTGAAAGAGCTCCCAATGGCAAAAGTTGAGGCAATTTGAATGATAAAGTAAATAAAATAGTATTGGATTATAACCCAAAATCTTCTATGCAAAAGAATTCCAAATAATTTTTATATACGACCCTCTCAAGTAGGTAGAGCATAGCTCTCCATCCCTTAACTGTAGGTTTCACATAGTGACTTCCTTCAAAAAAGTATGGAGTAACTTTACAGTGGAGAAACCAGACAAATATTATTTCAACCAAGTGATCAAGGTCAACATCGACAGTGATAAATCATGTTGATAGCATATACCCTTGATATGATGTGATGTGACGTGATGTGATGTGATGAAAATGGCAATTTTACCTCTGTGGTATCCTTTCCAGAAACCCATAACCCTAGTCTAATTATGAGAAAAAAAATCTGAAAAATTCTAATTGAGGGGCATTCTCCAATATACCTGGTGAGTACTCCTCAAAACGGTCAGTCATTCAAAACAAGAAAGGTCTAAGAACCTCTCACAGACAAGAGGAGCCTAAGGAGACATGACAACAAATGCTTGGTAGAATTCTGGATGAGATCCTAGAACAGAAAAAGGACATTTGAGTTAAAAGTAAGAAAATATGAATAAAGTGTAGACTTTAGTTAATCATAATGTACCAATATTGGCTCATTTATTATAATAAATGTACCATATTAACATAAGATGTTAATAAAGTGGAATGTCTGTGGCCTGAAGTAGGCTTTGCATTAAATCCTGAAACTACCCTACCCTCCTTCCTATGACAGAATCTATCCTTATTCAGTTGTAACACAAGTTTTGAATGAGCTCAAAAAAGTATGAAAGTCAAGTAGTAGTGAGCACAGCTGAGAAACTTTTGTCATTTTGTTGAGGAGCTAAAATGCTAGTAGGCTCCATTTATTGAATGGATAAATTTATGAATTTAGAAGGCATTGCTTACAAGCCATTGTAATGTGTAACTTGTATAAATCTCTAGAACAATAGCATTTTCGAGCTACAGAAAGGCCTTAGAGAAATCTTGTCACCTAACCCTTTTATTTTCCAAATGAAGAAACTGGCTAAGAGGTCAATGAACTTACCTAAGGCTAATCCTTAAACCAGAATTCTTTTTATTATTACCTGATTCTTACTTAAATATATCATGTGATTGTATAAATAAGTACTAAAGATTAGTACACATTTTTTGGTGTGCACCCTGGTTGATCCCTATGTTCCATCAAGTTTCTCAAAGCATGGTATAACTACTGTCTTCTGTCTGTCTTTGTCTTCTCTCTCCCGCAGCCCAGCCATTCTCCCTTCGTATTTTGTATGAATATATTTATGCATGTCTGTTTTTCCTCTTCCTTCCCATCTACCCTTAGTTAGTTTGATATCACTGAAGATTTAAAGAGCTAATCTTCCTGACCATTATACCCACCCCCAAGAAGAAATCATCATAAATCTCTCTATGGTTTAACAAGGACATCCAAGCCACTTTCAAATCAAATCAGCAAACTTATATTTGATTTTTTTAATCAAAAATTCTTTTGGATCAGTGCTTAACTGGAAACATAACTAACCCAATTAACAATCAATTTAATCAACATGAAGAAATCCAGCCCTGGTGTTAAGCTGACACAAATCTGAGTTTCAGACAAGGTGCTTCCCCTACATAAGTGCATTGTCACATTGCCGCTGTCACTGAATTATGTAGTTATTACTAATGCAGTCCTCATCCAAAAATTTATTCTTAATCATGCCTCATGCTTTAGCATGCATATGTGAACTGTCCTCTCATCTGCCCTCTAGATAAACACAAATGCCTCATGAAATCATCCCTTATATTTTGGCATGTTCAGAGGAACCATCACAGAATACACCACCAGCTCAGTCAGAACCAAATATACAGCCACCTACTCAGTCTAAGTTCTTGGTCTTAGTTCTTAAGGGTTGAAATAGTTTTAAATGGTTCCAAAATCCTGCCATGACCAAAATTCTCTCTTTACTAGCTGTGTCCAGTTTAAAAAATAAATAAATAAATAAAAATCCTTGTTTTAGTCTTCAGAGGTTATTCTTAAAATGCAAATAACACCTGTCACCCTTGGTCAGGAACCTCTTGTCTATAATGTGCTTATCAACACTGGATCACAGGACAGCTGGTCTGAAATAGAAAGCAATGGTCTGAAATAGAAAGCAATATCAGAGTAGGTCCTAAATAGCCAAGAACCAACGAAAAGATACTATGGAAACCCAATTGGCATTCCAAATAACCAGTTTATAGGCCTTTAGAAAAAGCATGCAGTACGAAGATAGTTGACTGTTTTGTTAATAGCTGATGCTCGATTAATATTAGCTAAATTGAAAGATATTTTTCAAACTTCCAAGAGTTTCCCATCACGCTGGAAGTAGAGCATACACATAGGGGTTGGATGGTCATGTTGAGGGGTCAGTAGAGAAATTGGGGATAAGAGTAGTCTAGTGCAGATAATCACCCATTAGTGGCCTAGGAAATTAATGTAGGGGTCGTGGTAAGTATTATTTAATGGAACAGAATGGAAATTTTCAAAGTGCATTACACACAGCAGGGATAAAAAACGTTTTGTGAAACTTTTGTTCCAGTTGTTTGTGTATACACATGTGCCTAAGTGTAACATGTGGACTGTGGTAAGAAAAGTAACACACTGCTTTAGATAACTTAGAATCATAATTCTATTGTCTTGCCTCTCCACTTAATTTTATACCACTGGGTCCATGGTAGGTGCTCAGTAACTGTCATGCATAACATCAAGTAGAAATAACAGAACTTTGGAACCTCAACAACTCTGAAAGGTAGGTATTCTAACATTGGTTTTATAGAAAATAAGGTTAAATGACTTGCGTATGTTAAATGACTTGTTCAAGGCGATATAGCTGCTAAGCTTATGCATCCAATATTTGGACCCAATCAGAACAGGGCTTTTCAAGTCCAGATGTGGGCAGTACTCTACAGTACTCTTCAGAAGCTTGATGATGAAACAGCAAAATTGAAAGTAGAACTCACCCAAAACTTTCAGCTAATTAAAAATAAATTCATGAGGCTCTGCTATAAATAGCAATAATTTTAACTTGTAAATTCCCACTATTAATATAAACAAATCTCTGACTCACATAATCTAAGGTGGCAGGCTACGTCACAGTCACTGGAAGAGCTTTATAAAAGTACAGATTCTCAAAGTTTACTCCTAGAAAATCTGATTGAAGAAGTATATTTACAAAGTCCCAATGATTATGCACAGACAGGTGCAGAAACCATGGATCTAAGTACATTCCTAGATTAAAGCTCTCACAGTATTTTTAACTGGAAGAAATGTGGGACACCACTTAATCCTTTGGTTGCAAAAGGTCTCATCTTGAGGGCCAAGTGCAAATGATAAATAATGCTGCCAGGAGGATCAGTACAGGCAGATTCCAAGCAGCATCCAGGCTTGATCAGACAGAGTTCCCAGGTTAATTAATGATGTCTGTCATAGATGAGGAGGTGGGGAGAAAGCACTGCGCTGATCCTGCCCCTTCGTTTTCCAGCTCTGCATGTCCCAAAACACACATTTTAGTGACATGGGATTAAAATCCAGGCTTCCTCACTCCTAGTCTGGTGCTTTATTTAAAACAATTCCCATTATCCATAATAAGGTTTATCAGCAATGCTGGTTTCTAGAGTGCTTCTGGTTGGTTGGTGTATGGCAGAAAAAGCCAACATTTACTTTTCTTGAAAGATTAAAGCAAATCCGCCCTAATTGTTCCTACTTGTTAATGCCTCAGCTACTTTAAAAGGTAGGTAGAATATTTTATTCCATTATTAGCTATAAAATTTTAAATACTGAGATCCCTTGAGAATTAATCATGAAGAATCATATGTTTAAAAAGAAAAAAAGCCTAGCACAGTTTCTGACTTGTATTCATACTAAAGAATACATGACTAATATACGATCTTTTCTTGAAAGTAGGTTTTGATGAAAGCATATGGCAAAAAGAAAAAATATATACTGGATGCCTGAAGGGAAGAGAGAACATCACTGAGGGAGAAAAAATGTCTAAGAGAGGATGGCTAGGGTACCAAGGGAACTGGTCGGCTTCGCAACTGCACCTACAATAGCCTAGTCAGAAGATGTGGCCACCTCGCCCTCATATGGGGCCTTAAGCAAGTTACCTGGCACTCATCCATAAGTATGGGTAATAACTCCTACCCCTCAGAGTGGTTTGAGAATTAATCAAGAAAAATCTTATGCTCCAGAAAGGGCTCAGCACATTTCCTGGCATATAAAGTTCCTTGGTAAACTTAGTTCATTAATCTATAACTTAGACTTAGGCAAAGAACTTCATGTGTACTGAGAAACCTCATGAAAATCAAAACAAGTTCTATTCAACTCAGGGCCCTATTGAACTGAGACCCCCTTGAGTCATCTAAGACTGAAAGCCAAAGGCCATGGTCACAGGAAGAAACACTGTGCTGTTACAGACCCAGGAAGTCTGGGCTAGTCACAGAGTCAAGAATTCCAAGATCTAAAAGACCTGCAAGATCAAGTAGTAGTCCATCCAGGTAGTTTACAAACCAGGAAACTCCAAACCACAGGAGAGTCTCAGGTAGGTGGCCCCTTGTCCCAGCCTCTCTAAGCTGTGTGTCTGGGCAGCACTACAGGAAAACAGGTATTTCTGGCACTGGGAAGTTCCATTGGTAGACTGAACACAAAGCACTATAGAGAACTAAACATTTTGACTTCTTCCCTTCTCTAGCGTGTCTACCGAATATTTCCAATAGGTGCTTTTGAACAACACCTATTCTGAGGTGATATGGGTAAATTGCAAAACATTAATTTACTATTAACATAATTACAGGGTTTTTTCTGCTCTCTAGAATTTGTTTAGTGCTTGGGGCCAAATCCCTTTCACTCTCACAATACCTCCTTTGTTTTAAAAAGGAGATACTACAGTGTCTGGCTGGTGGGGGGAAAGTGCCCTTTGAAATTTCCTGTTATCACAGTCATAAGCTGCCTCTAATCAGAGGCAGCGCAATAAATAGGCACCAGGCTTCTTCAAAATGCCTACAGTCTGCTAAGAATTAAATGTCTTCCTTTGCATCTCTCCTCAAAATATATTTTTAAATAGTTGCTCAGTCCTTAGCTTTCCCTAATAAGGTTCCATTTAAATAAATTTGGAAATATTTTCCTTCCTTTAAAGAAAGCCACTGAATTTGGAAACGTCAGATAAAAATACATGTACATTATAAGACTGTCACCTATTTTCAGCTGTTTTTCCAGGCTCTCTCTTTTCCTTTCTTTCTTTCTTTTTTCTCCCTCTGTTTGCTGTCCCCAGCAGCTTCGGGGAGCTTCCTCACCCAAGAGAACAAGGCTCATCAGATCACAAACAATTTCATCTGTTTTCTTGGCTGTAGCCATTATACGAACAAAACTGGCCCCCATCGCCTGATACAGCCCTTCTGAGTCACCCCAGCTCCCTAAACCCCAGCTGAGACCACGTGACTGAAATGAAACCAACTTGCCCTTAACTTTGGAAAATTAGCCACTCTCCTCCTTGCTGTGCCATGTCAAAATTAAAGAGTAAACAGAGGTCCCCCAATCCCCCTGATTGCATTAATCATTCAAATGACGTATTAGCATTCTTCAGACTCTTCTGTTGTGCTTCCAAATTAACACCTCCAGGTTCAAGGGAATAGAAATTAACTGAATTATCTGGCAGCCCCAGATGTCCTAGCATGCTCTTCCTTCTCGCTGATTTAATATGCCTGAAGAACAGTTATGAGGCAGAAACACTGCTAATGGTCAAGAAATAATTTATGACATGTGTAACCGACAGCCTTCGCCCTCCTCCCACATTCAAGATGGCCAGAATCCCGCTGCCACTGCCACTGGGCATGGCCACCTTAACCATGCTCTTTCTCTCCCAGGTCCCAGTGAGAGTGCTAGGGCGGCTCGCCCTACTCAAGAGCCGGGAGTCAAACTCTCCAGTGCCAGCTGGGTAGCACCAGGTACAGAGATGGCCCGTGGAGTCTGTCCTAGAGCAGGATGAGCAGGAAAGGGTGTGAGAGCAGAGCCCGCAGATCAGACAGGGGCCTCTCTGGCATTTCCCAGCTCTGGCCACTAGCAACCTGCTTGTCCGGGCATGAAAAGGAGCTGCGATTCCTCAGAGCTGTGGAAGGGCTTTTTAGAACACTGATGTACTCCTTCACAACAGAAGCCTGTTTCCCTTGGGGGTTAATCCTGTCATTTGGGAGTGTCTCTAGGGCATTAAGCCCTAATTGCTTGCATAACTCCAAGAGGCAAACAGGAAGCTGGCACACACACACATTCACAAGCTTCCTAAAGCATGTAGATCCTGTCCTTCGCTGTGCAGCCCCTTCCAAGCTAAAGCTCCATTCCCCCCACCCATTCTGAGGGGTGGCCCCAAGAGAGGCAGAAGCCTGAGGGGTCACCCAAGAACCTCACCCCATCCTAGCTCCCAGCTGCCAGGCTCTCCAGGAACAAGGAATAGGGGAATGGGGATAGGGGAGGGTCAATGCAAGACAACACCTGAACACAGAGGCCTCAAAATAACAGGCAGAAATTCAAATGCATTCTCCATGCTTTGGTGGGAACTGAAACATCAGATGTTTATTAAATGACATAGCGATGGCGACTACTTTGCACAGCGAGCCCAGAAGTGTATGCTGTCACTTTAAAAAAAATTGAGCTGATGCCAGGCTAGTCATGGTAATGCTCCCATGGCATGATTAGATTCATGCCCAGGGTTGTATTTGCATATGATATTCAGGGCATGATTTTTTTATTGTTCTTAATCAGAGCCGAATGTCAACAAAATAAATGAAGTTGCGAGTTGAAGTGAAATTTTTATCACATCAGGGATGTGCTTTTTCTCCCATTTATCACAGCCCATATTGAGAGAGTGAAATTTTTTGAAAATGTGGTAATCAATGGAAGAGCTCCATATGGCAGGGATCAAAGGTGTTACATAGTGTGTGGTTCTGCTTTATTGCCAGCCAGTACTGTTAATTGGACAACAAGATCAGAGGCAATATTAAAATCCAATTAAATTGATATGAACAGATTGCCAAGTGATGTACACTAATGTATAATTGAGTATCAAGCAAATGCAAGTCCCCATCTTCTGCTTCTACCTTCTGAATAAATGATGGCGCCATAGAGGACAGAAACAAGTTTGCACATTAGCTCCACAGCTCTGGGCTCTCATTTGTTACTTTCGGAGTTGATGGCTTTTGGTTTTCTTCCTAGTCTGTCTTAAAGAGACAGACCCTTCCCCTGTCCCCCAAGCCTCTACCCCTGACCCCCCAACCTGGGACGGGTTCTCCTCCCCGAAATCATTTTTCCCTTTCAGAGCTTGGAAATGAAATCCATGTTTCTATGCTTCATTACATGTCTATTATATAGCAGGTCCTAAAGAGCAGTGCATTGATAATAGATTGTGCTAGCTGTAAATGATCTGTCCATCCAGAGCAGAACGCTAACACATTTCTAATGCTGTTTCCCAGATACAAATTATAGCAGAATGTTTCTCAACCCAAAAGAAAAGCAAGAGAGCAAAGCCTGGAATGGGCACTGTTGGAATACCTCTTCACAGAATAAAGGACCAGAACAGCAGTTGTTAAGAGGGCTGTGGGAGCTGTGGATCCCAGCAGTGGATCCCATGGCCCAGTCAGCCACCAGGGCTGCCAGCAGGAGCTGAAGTGGGCCTCCATTCATGCCTCTCTAAACAGGGAAGAGAAGGGATAGAAACGAGAGGAAGGCAGTCCCTCCCACTCAATTAGAGCAATTAGCTCACAGGCCGAGCCTGGGCCAGGCCTGGCTGAATAGGATCCCCCTGCCCCACCGTTTGTTATCTGAGCTGAGCTCACACAAATTAATGAGGAGCAGGAATGAGTAAAGCCAAGGACTGTTGCTGGCAAACACTCTGGGGGCCTAGTCCCTTCCTCCTGTAAGAACAACCCCAGATTACCCCCAACAATAAAATCTGTTAACTTATACAACTTTGCTTAAGAAACAAGCCTGATGGGACGTTGGCAGACTTCCCTGCTGCCAAGCGAGAACTATTGTGGGCAGCCACGAGCTTCTCAGGATTTAAGCCCATGATGGAATGGTAAACGAGGGAGCAGACTGTTTATTCCAGCAGCCAGATTGTCTCTAGCCATAAAGTTCTGTGTTTGGAAAGTTTTTTTCTCCCCGGTATATTAAAAAAAAAAAAATGGGAGAACGGCATGAGGGTGGGGGTACTGAGAAAAGACCATGTTTTGTTATCATTTATTCAAGCTGCGCAAAGAAAAGCAACAAACTACCTGGTTGTGAATGGACTTGCTAAACACATAAACTCATTTCAGCATCTCAAAAAGCTGAAAGGAAAGAAAAAGTCAGAAAGACCTGGGGGTGAGGGGAGAAACTGATGTTGGGATGTGGGGAGGAAGTATTTAATGTAAAGTTTAAGGAATGGGGTTTTAACTAGTTTGGAATTTGAGCTGCAAAATTAGGCACACTTCAATATTGACCCAACATTTATGTCTCTTTACAAACAGGTTCACACTTTCAAAAATTAGTGGACCTTAAAAGAACTGAGATGATATCTACACTCATACACCACACTTTGAATTTTCTTTTTTTGGCTTATAATAGTCAGAACAAGTGGTTTCCTGATCAGCAGCTACTTACTAAGCGATTGTTGAACCAAAATGATGTTTTGTTTTCTTTCTCCCAAACCCTCCTGACTCAGGTAGGTCCAAACAGCCTCAGTCTGCAATTCACCTTGAAAGTGGAGCAAAGAGAAACTCCAAGTGAAATCTGACCTACTAGGCACCCAGAAATATTGTTTAAAAATGAGAGCCCACCTACATGAACCATAACAGATGAAGGCAGCCAAGGATGGCCTCCTATTAAACCAGGAAAGCGAGACCAGACCATCTTCTTCCTAAAGCAGAGTTGTGCTTTTCAACAAGGCAGCCAGCTCAGGGCTGTAACTCCTCTCTGCTTATCACCAGGGTGGGAGCTGCCCCACAAACGATGGAAAGACAGACTCCCTGGCACGGGTATCGAAAGGTCTCTGGGAACTAGGTTTGGGTGACTTCTAGAGTCTGCTCTTTGGAGTAATCGCTTGGTGCTTACAGGCCCATACCATGACTACTAGGAAGCCATAAAAGCAGTCCAAGAATAGGCGGAAAAAATAAAACAAAAAAGCCCTGAAATGCATGATGGAACTTAATAGAACTTGATGAAATTTTAGCAAAATAAATGGAGTAGCTTAGAACAAACAAAAACCAAACTGTTTATCTTGAAACAATAGCAGCCCTACTGCGGAACAGTGCCCCAGCACTCCTGGGCCTGTTCTGGTCCTCGAAATGTGAAAAACCAAAAAATTGAAGAAACAGGTATGTCAATTGCAATGGCTCCCACTTAAGAACTGCTTCTGGGTGCCAAGCACTGTGCTGTGTATTTCACAACCTTTCCTCTTTAAATCACCACCACAATCTGCAAAGTGGTAAATATTATCCTCATTTTTCAGAGAAAGAAAACAAATCTCAGACAAGTAACTCCTCTGAGGTCATCTAGGAGACAGACAAAACTAGAATTTAAATCCAGGCCTGCCTGTCTTTAATTCAAATTTTATTTTCTTATTTCTAGTCTATATAATCCAGAGTTCCTACAGAAGAAAAGACAAATCATTCTAAAGTCTATTTAAACTGCAAACTCACCATCACCACACAGAGACCTGGATTCAAGATGCTTAAAGAAATGAGGGTTATTCCTGAAAAAGACTAAGGAAAACTAGGAAGGTGGTTCTGAAGACAGCACATCACGAATACGGGGGTCTGGGTGTCAGGATTTCTATTTACACATTCTATGGTTTCCAGTAGGTCACTGAGTCTCCCTCCCTATGTCCTTCTACTACCTCTAGGAGCAGAGGCACCAGCAACCTACCTGTCTCTCTTAAAAGTAAATTACTTATAGGCAATGAAATAATTCTAAATTCTTTAGGAAAAAGTCCACCCAAATCACCAGTATTACCATATAATCATGTTGTAGTTATCAGGGCTGTCCTCACTTATTCTGATCCTCCTCCAGGCAGCATGGTAGGATTTGATCTAGGTGTAGCCGTGTGTCTTGCCTTATCCAATGCAGAAGATGATAAATGTCACTTCCAAGTAGATTTAAGACCTGCATGATCTACTGTACCCTTTCCTCCTTATGGCAATGACGTGGGAGGACATGGTAAAACGAAGCCTCCCTATCACCTTCACTCCCTGCGTGACTAGAAGAGCAGAGCCTGCCTGTTGACCCTTGATGAGCATGTAGCATTAGTGTAAAGTCATGAGATGTTTGGGCTAGTTTGTTACTGCAGCATAACCTAGATCACGTGATGGATACGACCTACATATAAGACCTGTTTCTGGAGAATACCAACACGGGAAACAAGCCTGAAAGTAAAGAATTCAAATGAAGAAAATCCATTCATTTAAGAAATAATTATAAGCACTTATTTTTCTGACAGGATATGCTGATGTGCTAGAGATACATTATTCTTCTTGAACTAGGAAATCCAAAGGCCATCTTCTGTCAGAAAAACAAGCAGTGTTCTTTTAAGGAACTGATTTAAAATTAGAAAAATTTGCCTTTGACAGATATTTTTAAATACCAAAAAAGATTTATAGTCTAGGAAAAAAATTCCCCTCCCCAAAGTTCCCTACAAATCTATCTCTCCAGCAAATCTAGCTAGACGTTTTCATTCTCTTTAATTCTCTGTAGTTATTAACTTTTAAAAGTACAGCTAACTACACCTTAAAGAGGGAAAACTTTAATCTAGATGAATTAAAAATATTCTAAGGTGGTAACTATCATTTCTATAGACTTCTTTTAAAGAAAAATATTATACCAGTATTAAAAAAATAAAATAAAACCTCCACCCCAAGGGGGAATAAATCTTTATTTCCACTTGGAGCCAAATAAATAATCAACAAACTCATGATTTCCTCATTTAATAAGGTTTATATAAACTTCAGTTTTGTTTGTGAGAAAACAATTGTCCACTGTAATGAGCTTATCCTACAGCTTTACTCTTTTTGCCATCTCCTATGGGCTTACTTTCCAGGGCTACTAAGGTTTTCACATTTCTAAGCAGTGGCAATCCATCATAAACAACCTAATCGTACATGCCATAAAAATCCTAGAAAAAACAGTTTTGGACACTTGTTATATGAGAAGATGTGAAATTCTACAGTCTCATGACTATTTTTTCAAATCTTTTCCATTTTCATAATTGTTTATCAGATTTTCCTTAGTTAAGCTTTTATACATATCAGACAGCAATTCACGTTTATAAATATAAATATATATTTACAAGTCTCAGAACAAAGTTAGACAGTGGAGTGGTCAGAAGCAGCATAATACTGGAGAATTCCCAAGTTTGGCTATTGCCCATCTTCGTCCTCTGGGCAAATCCTATCACCTCTCTGCACCTCTGCCATTTCACTTATAGAACAAGGAGATCAGGCCAGATACTCTGAAACGCCCCTTCTTGTTTATCTGTCCATGGATCTACTACTGAAGCTGCTTCCAGTTTACAAATGATATTGAGTAAATTAAGTCTGTATAGCTAGGATTATAAGTGGGTAGAAATATGTCAGCCAACAGCAAAAAACGAAAACTCAAACATGAAAAGAGTTATGACATCAGAATGGAAAGACTGCTAGAAATTTTTCTTCTTTTTTTCTTTCTCAAAAGTCACTTAATGTTATCGCTACAATTTATTTCTACAACTTTAAAAATCAATAAAAATTAAAAAAATATAATCGTCTGTGTTCACAACGATGCTCAACAATGCTTGAGTACAAATCCCTTCTTTAGATAAGTACATAACATTTGCTACACACAAATACATATGATTATCAATTCCAGTTTTTTCAACAGCAAAATTCTCTTAAACACTACAATTTTTGTGTCCTATAAACTAATTTGGCAAACATTTTCATTTTTCATTTGTCTGTTTTGGCATTGTGCCAAGACATGTCTACGGTCACTATTCCATCCTATCCACTCATGCACACATGCCTGTAGACATGACGAAGCTGGCATTCTCAGGTTAATACTTATGCCAAAGGTCATAAAAGTCATGTAAAGCAGAAGTGTCCAGGGAATTTGGGTCTCTCTCTATTACCTTATTTTCTCCCACGGTCCAAGTTTTGACAACATATTGTGATTACATAATAACTCAGACAGGAAGAAAATTAGACACCATACAGGAAACCCAGGTGAGGCCCCCATGGAGTTACCTGAGTTAGTTATCCTGCTACACTTTAAGTGAGGGAAAAAACAAACCTTTGAGCATTTTGGAGCCCTGCAAAGTCCTACTCACTTCCCTACCCCAATCCCACCCAACCACAAGCAATCTCTTCCTTGGGAGAAATTCTGCCATTTAGAAAACAGTATTTTCTCCAAATCACACACTGATAATAACAAATGAATTATTTCAATCTACAAAACATTTGGTGGTCCAAAGAACCAAAAGTCAGCTACCCCCTTCTCATTCTTGTCTCAAAACAACCCTGAGAAGTGCCTTTTTGACCCCTGCTTTAAGGATCCAGATTCTGAATAGCATGTTCTAAATTATTAGCACCAAAAACATACCTACAGTCCATAAAGAGAAGTCAAGGTTTTAAAATATCTTTCTCTCAAAATACTTGAATAGTTTTCACATGAATTCTACATCCCACGAAACCTAGGAGCTCACCAGAAAAGCAAACTCTCCCAGTGGCTCTAAAACCCATACCTGCAAGATCTTAAATCTGTTTGCTGCCAACACTCCTCTGAAGTTCTCAAAGAGAAAAAAGGCAACTGACATGGACCCCCTTCTCAACAGTGAGACTGACTTTGGTATCGACATGCCTCCTCCCACCTAAACAAAATAAAAATGCAAAGAGCAGGGAGCCAACAGGAGTCCTTGGTAACAGCCAAAAGACTGAGACAATAGTTTCAGCAGCATTTTCCCTTCTCAGAAGCTTCAATCATTCATCCCATGGTCATTTTAAAGGCAGTTCCTGTTTTCTTCTCCAGCTAGTGATCTAGCTTTTATAATAAACAAATAAACAACAACAACAAAAAAATTTTAAGTCTCTGGTCTTGTCACATTTTAGAATGTGCTTCGTCCACCTAAGACTGGGAGCTCCTTAAAAAAGACAGGGAACTGTGAAGGGAGGCAATAACTGGAACGAGAACTGCCTGAGAATCCCTGAGACCATGCCCTGTGCTGTCCAACATCCCACAGCAAATGAGTACCCAGACTCTGGAGCCAAGCTACCTAGGTTGTTACCTCAGCTCTACCACTTACCAGCTGTAATCTTGGGCAATTGGTTTCATCTTCCTATGTCTCCATTTCCTCATCAGTGTAACAGAGATAATAATAGTGCCTTCTTCACTGGGTCACTGTGAAGATTAAATGAATATTTATAATAGTAACTGGTACAAGGTAACTGATACATATTAGCTATTATTATCACCAATTTAGCTAATGTATGTCTTTGGATAAGTAATCATTTCCTCTCCTTGAGTTTCCATGTTCAAAATGAAATTAATAATATCCTTATCCACCCAAATCTCCTCACAGGGTTGTTGAAAAGCTCAAATAACCCAATTGGTATGAAAAGTTCTTTGGGATGGAAAAATGCATCACAGTAATAGCTGTACTATATTACTTTTCAATATTATACCTCGGTCAATTAAAATTGAGTCCTTCATTTTAAAGGAATCAAAAGGAAAGAGAAAACCAATCCTGGATTGACCAGAACTCCACCATGGGCCAAGCTGAGGGGAAGACTGGGAAGGGAATGTGCCAGTCTGGTTTTTCCTTCCAAAAGTATATTTCGACCCCCCTCTATGGACTGAATCGGGGGGATGTGAGGACAAAGGTGCATCATTGTGGCTCTATAACAGGTCATTTGTGTTTGCTTGGAGAAGCAAGACAATATACTTTTCAATCAATTCTTTCTTACAAGAGTACTCTGAAATCAGAAATGTTTTCAGTGCTGCTAGTAATTGCTGAGGTGGGGAAGGTAATGCAATTTCTAACCCTAATAACTGTCCTTGTGGGGCAGAGGGGACTAGCAGATGTTTCTGTCAGAAATGCCCAATCCCAATAGCCAGCCAAGCCAAATGAGGATTTGGAGTTTAGGCCTCACAAAAGCAAGCCACCAGCTCTCCCCAAATATTGGTTGGACTGAACCGTTGGACTGAAATGACCAGCTGTGCTGATGTCAGGTGAGCATGGTTGGAAGCGACCAGATGCCAAATGAGTCAACACCACTGATACTCCTAGTCAATAATTAAATGCAACTCTCATTTTTTTAATTCTGTCATCCCAATCCTACACACCCTCGACAGTGTAAGTCTGTCTTTTCCAAACTGCATCCACTTTCTCTTTCTCCCTAAAGAGATGTGTCCTGGGCTATCAGCATTATTTCTACTTACGTCAGGGCCCACACAGTCTACGTGGTCTTCAGTAATTGTTTTACCTCCGCCAAAAAAACTCATCCCTCTCTTTTTATTTAACTTGCCATGCATGCAAAGACAACTTTAGTATTACATATTTATGAAAATAATAATAACTGACATTTATTCAGTTTACTCTGAGCTAGACACTGACCTCGATATTTCACATAAATTATCTTAATCTCAAAACACATTTATGAGGTAAAGACTATTATTATCCCCTTTTATAGATGAACAGACTAAGGCATAGAGATGGCAAATATTGTGCTGATGGCCATTTAACATTTATGTGGAATATCTAGACATTGGTAGAACCAGGATATTAGTCCAGGAAGTCTGATTCACAGAGCCCCAGACTTTAGCAAAGTGCAGCGTACTACAAAATACACACATGAAGCCATGTGTCTTCACAATTATACAACCTGAAGTAATTTTATTTTACACTGGCATCCCTAGAGTCGGCAACTCTGGTAGATTTGTCTCAGATCTTTTCCAGGTACACAAGAAAGGACAGCTTTAACGTTCTTTGAGTAACAACACAGGTTCTTCTTAGCTTGATCCCAAGGATCCAGTTTTCACACATACAACTATGTCTAACTACATGAATATTCCTCCTCGCTGTGTACGAACTTCCAAAAACATAATTACATCTTCCAAGTGGGATGCTATATCTTTGTCAATCAAAATATAGTCAATAGATGGTCAAGAACTTATTGTGCCTGCCCCTGGGAATATAGTGATGAAAGTAGCACTTACGGACCCTGACCGGATGGAGTTTTTACAGTCTTATAGGGAAGACAGACATCAAGGGAATGACTGTAAATAATTAAGAAATGAATGACAACAAAGCAAAATGCTCTAAAGAAAAATACAGGGTTCTTTTGTGAAAATGGAGGAAAAGAGAGGGGTAGCTAATTTCCTTTAAACCTATGGTATCCTTCTTGGAATCTGAACTGAATGCTTTCAAAATTACCCCAAATCCTAAAATCACTTAATAAATATTTCTGAATTAATATCCTAGACAAAGGAAATGAGGTAATGCTTGCAAACAAGAGAAACACGTGGCAGTTTCTTTATACTCCCAGTATAAAGTTGAAATGAGCTTGAACAGAGAATGACAAGAAATACAGGGCACACTTTGCTGTGGTTATGGCACTAGCCACACAAGCCGGAATGTTTTGGGCCTCACTTTCATGAGGCTTAATACAATCAGGAAGAGCTTAGAAACCCAGCCAGAATAAATACCCCACCAGGAGCCTGATCAAGGAGAGAACCAAAACCCAACCAGCCTGGGCCCCCTTGTGGTGCCCAGACACACATGTGGGAGGCTCCTGGTGAAAGCCAAAAATGCTGGCCCCCTCTGGGGGTTCCCCACCCTCCATCCCCCACCAATCAACACATTCTTAAAGCAGCCTCAGGCTGCTGAAGCTCATAATCAGACCTGGTTTGGATTGCAAACATCTCTATAATGCCAGTGCTGGCTAACATGATTAGGTACAAAGCATTAGCCAAAAAGGAATGGAGGACAAAGAGGTAGAAATACAGGGAGATGGAGAAAAGAAAAGGAGAACGCAGTAGGTACAAGGAGAAAAGGGAAGTGGAGAAAAGTCCTCTGATACTCCCAGAGAAAAAGTAAAAGTCAAAGGAGCACCTGAATCCAAATTATTGCTTAGCTAAGAGGTAAGCCAGGCAGTTAACAAATATTGAACACCTACTATGTGCCAGTTTTCCCCACAATGAAGGAAACAAAGAGATCTAACCCCTGCTTTCATCAAGCTCACAGCCTACTGGAAGGCAAATTCAAAACCATTATGGCCCAATTTTTAAGGCATCCATAAAGACTATATATTTTTATAACAGATTTTTTGGAGGAGGAAATGAAGGAATGGAAATAAACAAACAAACAAACGACTACCTCACTGTGGTAGATAATTCTATGTCACCATGGCTAGGCTATGGTGCCCAGTTGTTTGGTCAAACACTAGTCTACATGTTACTACAAAGGTAATTTTTCGATGCAATTAATATTTACAATCAGTTGACTTTAAGCAGATGATCCTTTATAATACAGGCAGGCTCAAGTAATTGAAGGCCTTAGAAGCAAAGACTAAGGTTTCCCAAAGAAAAAAGAATTATGCCTCAAAACTGCAACAGAGAAATTCTGCCTGAGTTTCTAGCCTGCTGGCCTATCCTACAAATTCTAGACTTGCCAGCTCCCACAACTGGATGAGCTAATTCCTTAAAATCTCTGTATAAAGATACAGCTATAGATATACCTACATAAATAGGATATAGATACACACACACACACACACACACACACACACACACAATCTAAGAAGGAAAGCCAAGAGCCATGAGCTGTGAGCCCATACCCTACTTGTACAATCCCAAAAGGGTTAATTCCCAACTTCCCCTACTCACCCCTCCTACCCCCCCTCGCCACACTGTAAGTAGCGGGCAATCTTTCCTAATCATTTCCATTTCTATTCCTCTTTAATTCTACCATTTCCCTCTTTGTTTTCATGACCTGTGGGAACCTGAACTCCAGCTGGAGGTAGAGTCTGCCTTTATACTTAAAGCAGATATTTAAGCAATTATCCTGTCACTGGGCCTTGCCTTGCCTCCTCCATATGGGTCGCTCCCAAGTAAGGCATTTGATTTCTCCTTTGTTCCCACTGCACTGAGTAAAATTGTTCCAGAAAGCCCTTGCCCTTAAGCAACATGGCTGAGAAAATGGGGTACACTAAGCTGGGGCCCTTCCATGTTGAAAAGGAGGCAGAGAATGATTAGCTGTCAGCCTCTTTGCCTCTGTCCCACCCCCACCCCACCCCCCATGCTGGACAGGCTGTCTCCTAACAACAGCAGAGTCAATGAAAGGATTCACAACCACTTGCAGACCAGAAGATCAGGGGACAGCAAAGGAGAGGAGTGAGAGGAGGAAGTGAACTCTGCCTACTGCCATGGGCCACAGGTGTACAGCTTTCCAAGGGCCCTGCTAGCCCAGTGGTTGGAGCCAGCAATCAGGCAGCCACAGGAAATGCAAATAAAGCCCCATCAGGTTTGCTGTGACTTGAAAATGCCATCACAGAGAGCTCTGGGGTGTCCATAGAGAACCTCTGATATTTGTTTCCTGTGGCTGCTATAACAAATTACCACAACTGGATTGCTTAAAACAACAGAAATTTATTCTCTCACAGTTCTAGAGGGCAGAAGTCCAAAATCAGTAACACTGGGCCAAAACGCCCTTCAGAAGGACTAGGAGAAAGTCCATTCTTTGCCTCTTCCAGCTTCTGGCGGCTCAGAGCATCCCTTGGCTTGTGGCCACATCAATCCAGTCTCTGCCTCCAATCACATTGTCTTCTCCTCTGTGTCTATCTCAAATCTTTCTCTGCCTCTTTCTTTATAAGGACACTTGTGATAGCATTTAGGGCCCATCTGTATAATCAAGAATACCTTCTAATCTCAAGATCCTGAACTTAATCACATCTGCAAAGACATTGACATAGAAAGCAATTTCATAGATTCCAGGAATTAGGAAGGAAGGTAATGGGGTGGGCTTTTCTCCCATCCTAAACTCCTAGATGTTGAGGGGGAACCAGAATCTTCAGAGATAAGCAGTGATCAGCTCATTCACAGCCACAGAGGCTAAAGGGAAGAGAGTAAAGTGTTTGGAATTTAACTTCCCTTGTCCACAAAAAGGGGAGTTGGCGTAGAATTAAGTCAAAAGGTTTGACCAAATTCAGCTAATATGTAAGCCTCAGTTCCCAACCCTATCCAAGGTATGATATAATCTCTACCTCATTAGGAGGCTATATGGATATTTACTGAATATTCACCACGTGCCAGCTATCCTGGTCAGAACTTCACAAATATTTTCTACTTTAATTCTTAGAGAGATGTATAAGACAAGTATTGTATCCCTGTTTTATAGATGAGTAAATGAAGATCCAGAGAATTTCTATAATATGTCCAATATCACATGGCCTGAAGTTACTCATACAGACTTGTTTTGCAGAGGGTTCTGACTCCAAATCATAAGGCAATCGAGATGAAGAAAAATTAACTCTGGTCTCATCCTCGGCTGCATAAAAGAATCCCCTTGGGAGCTTACACTATGTAGATGCCCAGCCACCCTGACCAATTGAATCATCATCTCAGAGGATGGGGCCTAGATATTTGATAGAAGATCCTCCCAGGTGATCAATGTGCAACCAGGGCTAAGAATCACTGTTAATAAAACCCTTCCCCTCTTTGTGCTGAGTAAGAGCAGGCCTTCTTCCACGATACATCCTACTCCAGTCAGAGTACCTGCTCTCTGATTTCCAACTGCACATCCTCAGGAAGCTCTTCTTGATACCCTTGATAACTGATCTAACAAGAAACAACATTCCTTGCTAAGCAAGGAATGTCCTCAGTTATTCATTAATTTATTCACTCATTCACTTAATGAATACAAACTCCATGCTGCTTTCTTTCCAGCCCCTAGAACAGTACCTGGCACTTGATAAGTGTTCAGTGAATATCATTATTTCATTCTATGTCTACTGTAGGTCAGGCAGTTAGTTATAAAGGTTTCTTTGTTATTCAGCCCTTAGATATGTTTCTTTCCCATTTTGTCTAACTCCACTTATTCTGAGTATCCCCCTGTGGATCTGTCTCCTGCTCTCCCTATTTCCTGCCTTACTACCTGTAACAGGCTAAACAAAAGTCTCTCAAAAGATATCATCATTGTATTCCCTGGAATCTGTAAATGTTTCCTTTATTGGGAAGTGTCTTTGCAGATAATGATTAAGAATCTTGAGATGAGGACATTATCCTGAATTATCTGTGCCAGCCCTTAATGTCATAACAAGAGTCCTTAAAAGAGGCAGAAGAAAGAATAAGAGAAGGCGATGTGACCATGGAGGCAGAGATTGGAGTGATGTGGCCACTAGCCAGTGAATACTCATAGCCACCAGAAGCTAGAAGAGGCAAGGAACAGATCTGCCGCAAGCTCTCAGTGGTAGCATGAATCTGCTGACATCTTCTTTTGGCCCAGTGATAGTGGTTTCAGACTTCTGGCTTCCAGAAACTCTAAGAGGATGGTCTTATGTAAGTAAACTGTTACAGCAGCCACAGGAAACTAATACATCATTTATCCTGACCTTGACCGTGTGCCTATCTCTGGGCTCTGACCACAGCCAGTTTGGCTCCCAACACCTTATCCACCATATGCCAGATTATTTCCCACATCAACACTCCAAAGGGGCTTCTAATTCACCTGTTCACTTCTGGGAGCAAAGGCCTGGATTTCCTTGCTAAGCCAAATGGACTCATTGCCAGATACCAAGTTTAGAATCTCCAGGATAAGACCTTGGGTAAAGAGAAATGGAATGCAAGATGATCCAAAAGGACCACCAAAATCAACTCCATTGACAGCCCAGCAAGATAGCTCATGCACTGGAGAATGACCAGAGTAGAATCATGTAGAAACAGAACAAACTTGAAAACTAAAGTTAGAAGTTGGAAAATACCTGCCTTCTCCCACTTTTCCTGTAGCCTCTTCATTTCATTTGTCCCTACAGAGGATCATGGGTCTTCCATCACCTTTAGTGACAGTTCCTCATATTATTTAGCATGTAGTGCTTTTGCAAAAGATTTCTACAGCCATCACTTCATCTGAGATCCACCATGAGAGGTAGATGTGTTACTGTCCTATTTTACAGTAAAGATTTCAAGACTTAACTGATGTCCAACAGTTTTGACAGTGAATCTAACAGTCTAACACAACAGCAGGTCTCATGACCCTGAATCCAGGGCTCTATCCAGTTCATTTTACCTCTTGCCTCTGTGCCTCTGTCACTTATATATTCAGAGATGCAGGACAATACACATCAGTATCCCAATCAACAGCTCATCCATCTATACACTTCACATGAATTAACTCACTTAATCTTCACAACAGCTCTATGAGGCAGGTACTATTCATTATCCTCATTTATAAATAAGGGAACCAAGGTGCAAGGGAATGCAAAATTTGTCCCAGGTTTTACTGCTAGTCTATGGAAGAATCAGGATTTGAATCCAGGCAATTTGGCCCTAGAGTCTGTGCTCTTAACCCAAAGAAAGCTAATGTAGTACCATAAGAATTTCTTTCTCAGAACGGGAACTCAGCAGAAATATATTAAAAATCAACACTGTTCTAAGCACTCTTCAAAATAAAGAACCAGGGGCAAAATGTAACTAGCCCTCTAGAATGAAAGTGATAGTGCTTTGAAATTCCTATCGAAAACTCTTTCCACCAGATGTGTCCATTTGTAATGAGGTCATCATTAGGCACACGTGTTTGGGGTGTGTGTGTGTGTGCGCACACACTCACGTAGAGCGAGATGAGTGGCAGAACCTCCAGATGGTTCACCAGAAATATTACATCAGAGCTTTCCCAGTACTCCTGCTCCATCAAAGAAACTTTGAGTTTAGAGTCTGAATGAATTAATATCTCTATTCTTTATTTTCTCCATTATGACGGTGATAAATAGCCCAGGGGAATCCTTCTTATTTCTGGGTTGAGAGAAAAATGAAACATCCCTGCCTACACTTCAAATCAATATGGATAGTAGGATATTTATTGCAAGCTAGCTGTATTCTAGACTTGTAGTACATGTTTTCAATCTCTCAAAAGTAACGTACTCATCGCCATCATTCCAAGGCCTTACTAGTTACCTTGACCAGGTGGAAGAGGATGCCAGCACTATGTAGAAAAAAACTGAGCCTTCTCCATAAAACTGACGGTCTAGCCCACAGGTCTGATGCATGCTGACAGTGACTGAGAGATGGAGTTGAGGAGGTCTTCCAGTCTAATCATTTTATTGTATAGATGTGAAACTGAGGTCCAGAAACGAGAAATAATTTATCCAGAATTGCGCAGCAACATAACATCAGTGTATGCTTATATGGATAGACTAGGAACTTGGAACAATATGTAGAGAACCAGAAAATCTGGGCAGTATATAAAAATTATCTGGCACTAGATGTGTTCCAAGACAGGGAAGTATTACAGAACCTAGTCTGAGGGATAAAAATAAAGCCCAGAGAAGTCAGCCTGGCATTTCAGGCTACTTTTCTCCAGACTTCGGTGACTCAGCCAACTCCAGGACAAGTGGCTGAGAAGTGTAAAATATAACAGACCTTTTGACAGGCTGTCTTGCAGACAGGAAAAAAAATTCGAGTTCAGAACCCACCAAGACAGAGAGGCTAGTAAATCCCTAAGTTTTTAGTTGGGACATGAATAAAAAATAAACCAGCTTTCACAGGGACCAAGAGCTGAGTTTGAATCATCTGTCCCTGATTAGATTAAGGTGATCTTGGATTTCTGAGAGCTCCTAGCTTCCAGTAAGAAATAAATTAAATCCTTTCTAGAGCAAGATTGCTTTATGATGAGTCTCAAGTTAATTTTAACTTTTTTTTCTCATGTGCAATACTGGTACTAAATCAAAACTAACCAGACATACAGCAGAACCCAGACAATGGTTTTAGATACAGACTTTAAAATAACTATGCCTAATATATTTAATGAATTTAAAGCCAAAATGGAAAATTCTGATAATCAACTGGAAACTACTTTTAAAAGAAGGAAATACACTAAAAAATACAATGAATACAATTTTTAAATCAGTGGGAAGTTTGAACACCAAATTAACTACAACTGAAAAGTTAATTGTGAATTACAAAATGAGTTACAAGAAAATACCCAGAACAAAGCACTGAAAGATAAGAGAATGAAAAATAGAGAAAAGATCGTACAGTAAATCAAGACATTGCGTAAGAAGAAAAGGTCTAAGTAAGGTAACTATTGTAACACCAAGACTATTTTCTAAAACTGCTGAAACAAACAAAAAAAACCCCACAAATTCAATAACTACTTACTTATAAATATTGAACAGGATAAATACCTAAAAAGAATTTTTAATCATATTTGCTTATTGGAAAAAAAAAACTGATTAACAAAAAAAAGGGGGGGGGGGAGTCTTTGAATTAAAACAAGAAAAAATGCAGAAGCAGTCATAGAACTCATATCTGACTTCCCATAAGAGATAGCATAAGCCTGACAGTAATATAAAAGTATCTTAAAAGTGCTGAGAAAATAATTGCCATTCTAAAATCATATACCCAGCTAAAATATCCTTGGAAAATATCAGTAAAATTAAGATATTTTTCACACAAGATATTTTTCAGTAGACTTCAACTAAATGAAATGTCTTTACACAGAAAAATGATCTCAGATAGAAGCTTAAAGATGCAGGAAGAGTACAGGAAAGATAACAGTATGGGTAAGAATGGATAGTTACTACATAAAATAATAATTTGGTTTTATAAGATTTAAAATATCTATAAGTTAGAATTCATGATCACAGCATATAAATTGAAAGGGGAAAAATATACAATATTCCAGGGTCTTTGTTTTAACCAGTAAGTGATGAAATTTCACATTATGTTACACTTGTTATGTCAAGGACGTATATGTAAATGTTTTATGTAACAACTATAATTATCACCTAAAATATAATAATCACAATACTAACTAATAGAAAGTAAAATAATAAAGAAATAATAAATCCAAAAGAAAGCAAGGAGAGAACATGAAATACTATAGATGAAACAAATGGTAAGAATACACATTTAAACTCACATACATACATAAATACATCAAAGGCAAGTGGATAAAATGCTCTGATTAAAAGAGAAAGATTATCAGACAGGATAAAAACCCAAAACTATAAAAAGTATGGTGCCTATAAGCGGCACTCATTGAATACACTCACACAAAAAGGTTGAAAAGAAAAAATGAAAAAAGATGCAAATACCAACAAGAATAAAGATGGCACTGATATCAAAGAGAGGAGAATTTAAGGCAAAAATCAGTCACTGAAATAAAGAAGGACATTTCACAATGATAAAAATATTCAATGGACCAGAAAAGTATATCATTTAAAATTTGTATAGATATAAATATTAGCCAGTCACCTGTGGGCTAGGTTCAAAATGATGAGAAAAGAATATCCCTGACTTCAGGATCATCTTAAATGAAGCAAAAAAAAAGAGAAAGAAAAATGAAGGAACATGAGGTGAGTCACAAAGATAGCAAGGAAAGTAAAGAGAGGGAGAAACTGAAGAGACCTGATATGAAGGCAAAAAATTTAAAAAAAAAAAATCTACAAAAGATAAAATAGAAGAGAAAGGAGGGGGTAAAAAAAGAAGGGAGAAAAGAGCTGTAAGTAAAATTAAAACAGCCGAAGAAAGATTATGGAGCCAAAAAGATTCTACAAAGGGATCTCCAAGAAAGTTCAGCTTTTCACCACCAGCAGTCAAATCTCCATGTGACACATAAAGCGACACCTGCCAATAGGCTTCTGGCTTTGTTAATTTCAAATATCAAATTCAGTAATAAAAAGAGGAACACTCATGACCGTGACCCAGCTTTCTGGCTTCAGAACTTACACACAAATGTGGTGTTCTCCACACCATAAATAAGAGCAAGAACAATCACTCATTTCCCTTCTGCCTGGAAAAGCCAGAAAGTGACAGGTCACCTAGCCATGCGCTAGCCCAGCCAGACTGCCAGGAGCCCAGTCCTGCTTGGAGTCCTGTCAAAAACAAAGCCAGAGAGGCCTAAAGCCAGAACAGGCCTCAACTAAAACCTGAACTCAATTTTTGAACCATCTTTCCTAGATAGGAGTTGACTCCTGGGTAAATACAACAGGGAAGAGTATTTGGTAGCAAATGTACATCTGTTGTCCCCTGTTATCACGGAATGTTTTGCTGTTCTGTTGTACTTGAAAGTGGTTCTTTTATAGGGGTCAGGCAGAAGGGCAGGGGGAGTTGTCACTCATTAAACAGAAAACTTTTAGTAACAGTTTTTAAATTACAAGGCCTTCAACAGTAAGACCTCTACTTACCCCACTGACAGTATTTGTAAAAATTAGGGGATCTAGGAGTAATTCACTTATTCAACCAACAATGATGATACAAAGGTGAGCAAAGCAGACATGGCCCTATCCTGACATAGCTTACATTCTAGTGAAGAGAACATACATACGAACAAAATAATTACCACTTGTGATGAGAGGTGGGACAAAGAATAACCGGGGAGAGGAGAGAGCCAACTTCAAACAAGATGTTAGGGGAAGGTCTCCCTTGGGTAGTGTAAATGATGAGTGAACCCGGCCATACAGCAGCCACAGGAAGCTTTTATGAAGAGGGAAATGCATGAAGAGAAGTCTGAGGTGGGAAGGGACTTCTTGCTGTGTTTGAGCACCAAGAGCAAAGTCCAAGATTGGCTGGTACTTGAGAGGTGCAGTAGGAGGGGCAGTCAGAGCAGAGATCATGCAGAGACTGTTGGCCAACGTCAAGAGTTTGGGTTTCATCCTGCCAACTGTGGAAAGCTTCCAAAAGGTTTTAAATAGAAGAGTGATTTGATCCATTTAACAACTCCAAAAGTCACAGTCTTCAAGGGTAGCCATAGGAGGAACACTGTGGAACCCAAAGAAGAACTTCCTGGCTAAGAGTCTCTGGTACCAGAGCCAGTAGGTAAGCAAAGCCTGAGGACCATCTTGTTCCACAGTTCTGAAACCACAGGCCTCATTGTCTGAAATGGTTTAAGAGGGATGGATGTTCATTAGGGAGGGCAGGGCCTGAACTATGTGACTAAGGGGTTACTCTTGTGGCTATAATTACAATGCTAGTGTTATTCCCAGACCTAATGTTATAACAGTATTTCTGAGCATTGATTCTAAAGATGGGCAGCTAAACCTTACCCAATAAGAAGATACTACACAGTTAAGCCAGATAAACTATGGACCTCAACCAAGAGAAGCAAACATGAGCCAAGCTTGAAGAGACAGGAGATTATGATGTTGCTGAGATATTGACAAATGTTTCTCTAGTGTGGCCCATGACTCATCTGTATCAGAATAATCTAAAAAACTTATTTAAAATGCAGATCCTGGTCTCATCCGATCTACACCTACCCAATCAGAATGTGACTTTGAGCTTGAAAGAGACATTCTATGGCAAATGCATTCTTGACTACCTAATTAATAGCATAATATAAGTATCAAAAAAAACTTAATTATATGCTCTGAGCTTCCTAGACTCCCACAGAATCCTGAGCATTACTCTTATTTTGATGTCTCAATTTTAATTTGAAAAAGTAGGAATATTGGAAATTCATATATACAATTTAA
This sequence comes from Rousettus aegyptiacus, assembly GCF_014176215.1. Classification (NCBI taxonomy): domain Eukaryota; kingdom Metazoa; phylum Chordata; class Mammalia; order Chiroptera; family Pteropodidae; genus Rousettus; species Rousettus aegyptiacus. The sequence goes on from NW_023416310.1 coordinate 38,036,673, forward strand.
TCTATTTTGTTAAGAAATATGTTGCTTTAATACATTTTTGTTGTTTCTTAACAGCTTGAAATATAATTGACATACAATAAATCTCACATTTAAAGTGTGTAAGTTTTAACAAATACACTCATGAAATCACCACAATCAAGATAATGTTTCTTTATGCCCCTGGATAATTCCATTCTCCTGCCCCTCCCCACTTCACCTCATTCCCAGGCAACCACTGATCTGCTTTCTATCACTATAGTTTAGTTTGCATTTTCTATAACTGCTTTTAATAAATGGAATCACATACGGTATGTCCTCTTCTACAGTCTGGCTTCTCTCACTCAGAATATTTTGAGATTCATCCATTTTGTAGATATTAATAGTTTATTTTTATTCCTGAGTAATGGTCCATTATATGGATATACCACAATTTGTTTATCCATTCAACTATTGATGGACATTTGAGTTGTCTGGATTTTTTGGCAATTACAAACAAAGCTCCTATGAACATTTTTGGTAAAGTCTTAACACATGAATGCAAACTTTCATTTCTCTTGGAAAAATACCTATAAATAGAATGGATGGGTCATCTGGTAGATGTATGTTTAACTTAAGAAACTGCCAAATTGTTTTGAAAAGTTTTTTATTATTTTACATTTCCATCAACAGTATATGAGAACTCCAGGTGCTACACATCTTGCCAACATCTGGTATGATGAGTAATTTTTTTATTTTGGACATTTTTATAGAGGTACAGTGATATCTCATTGTGGTTTTAATCTGAATTTCCCTTATGACTACTGATGCTGACCAATAAACAGTGACTTACTGGTCATCAATATACCATTTTTGGTAAAATATATTTAAATCTTTTACCCAAGGAGGGAAGGGTTATTTTCTTATAAATGAATGTTGAGATTCTTTATATATTCTGGAAACAAGCTTTTATCAAATATGTTATTTATAAATATTTTCTCCCTATCTGTGGCTTGTCTTTTTATTCTCTTAGTAGTGATTTATGAAGAGAGGTTCTTAATTTTGATTACGTTAAATTTATTAACTTTTTCCTTTATGAATGATTTTTATGTCATATCTAAGAAATATTTGCCTAACCCTAGGTCAAAACACATTCTCTCATGTTCTAGGTTTTCTTTTTAGGTTTTATATTTAGGTGTATGATCCAATTTGAGTTAACTTTTGTATATGGTGTAAAGTGAAAGCTGAAGTTCTCTTTTTCTGCTTTTTCATATGGATATACAATTATTCTAGCACCATTTATTGAAAAGAAGATTCTCTCACCACTGCATTCTCTTTGAACCTTTACCAGAAATCGACTGACATATGTGTGTGTCTGTTTCTCAGTTCTATTCTGTTCCATTAACCTGGTTTTCATGCCAATGCCACACTGTCTTGATTGTTGTAGCTTTATAATAAGTCCTCCGCACCATTCTTTTTCAAAGTTGTTTTAGGTATTCTAGGTTTGCATATCTATATGAACTTTAAGAATCAGCTTGTCAGGTTCTACAAAAAAAAAGAAAAAAAAATGCCTGTTGGGACTTTGATTGGACTTACAGATCATTTGGAGGAAACTGAAACACTACCAAATCTTTCAATCCATGAGCACTGTATAGCCCTCCAATTATTAATGTTCTCCTTAATTTCTCTTAGCACTGTTTTTATAGCTTTTAGAGTATAGGTCTTGCACAATTCTTATCATATTTGTCCACAGTATTTCATATTTTTAATGCTATTGTAAATGGTATTTTTTTATATTTGTGATTGTTGCTAGCATATCAAAATGTAATTGAGCTATGATATACATATGATGTACATGAATTTTTTACCCTGCAACTCTGGTAAACCTACTTATTAGCTCTAGTAGCTTCTTGTAGATTTCATAGGATTTTCTACATAAGCAATTATGCCATGCACAAATACAGTTTAAATTCTTCCTTTCTTATCTGAGGTTTATTTTGCTTCTCCATTGCCTAGACTCTCCAGTAAAATGTTAAACAGAAGAATGAACATTCTTGTCTTTTTGTTGGGCTTAAGGGAAAAGCATTCAGTCTGTTACCATTAAATATGATGTTAGCTGTAGGGTTTTTTGTTTGTTTTTGTTTTTTTTAATGCCCATTACTATTAGGAGGTTTAGGTCTATTCTTGGGTTTACTGGGTGCTTATGTCAGGAATGGAGTTAGATTTTGTCAAAATGTTTGAATTTGTTTTGCTTTGCTTCTATTAAAATGATCACATCATTTAAAATTTTTTAAATTGTTAAATTGGTGAATCAAATTGTTTGATTTTTCAAATGTTAAATCAACATGGCATTACTGAGAAAAGGACCATTTGGTCATAATGTATTATCCTTTTATTTATTATTGGATTTGACTGCTAGATTTTTGGTAAGAATTTTACATCTGTGACCAAGAGGACCCCTGGTCTGTAGTTTTATTTCCTTATAACGTCTTTGGCTGGTTAGGGTATTACTGTCATGCTGTCTTATAGACTGGGCTAAAGAATATTTTCTCCTCTTCTATTTTCTAGAAAAGTTTGTGTAGAATTGATATTGTTTTCTTCCTTAAATGTTCAGTAGAGTTTCTTCATGAAACCCTCTAGCCCTGGAGTTTTCTTTGTGAGAAGGTTTTTAAATATAAATTCAATTTCTTTTAAATAGGGTTAGTAAGGTTACTTATTTCTTCTTGAATGAGCTTTGGTAGTTTGTACCTTTCAAGGCATTTGTCCATTTAATGTAAGTTGTAGAATATATTGGCATAAAGTTCTCCCTCATTACCCTTTAAATATCTGTAAAATACAGAGCGATATTTCCACTCTCATTCCTGATACTGGTAATTTGTGTCTTCTCTCTTTTTTCCCTTATCAGTCTTACTACAGATTTATCAATTGTATTGATCTTCTCAAAGAATCAGCTTTTGGTTTCACTGATTTATCTCTATTATATTTCTATTACCTTTCAAATTTATTTTCACTGACATGAAAAAATTCCTTTCTTCTCCTTACTTTGGGTTTCACTTATCTTTCTTTGTTTAAGCTCTCAAGGTAGAAGTTGAGGTCATTGGTTTGTCATCTTTTTTGACTTATTTGTGCCTTTATTTTAAAGTGGATTTCTTATAAGCAATATAGAGTTGGGTCTTGTTGTTGTTTTTTTTTTTTTTAATCAAATCTGACATTTTCTGCCTTTTGGTTAGGATTCTTGGACCATTTACATTTACTGTGATTCACGATACAGTTGGATTGTACTCTTGGTTTTTTATTTGTCCCATCTGTTCCCTTTTACTTCTTTCTCACATTCTTTTGAATTTTTTATTTCCATTTTATTTGCTTTTTATTAGCTATAACTATGTTATTTTAGTAGTTTCTTTAGAGTTTACCTTATTCATCTTTAACTTATCACACTGTACCTTTGAGTGACATAATACCACTTCACATACAAGTACCTTAGGACTATTTTCTTCCATTCCCACTAATTTTCTCATTTCTAATAAAAAATTTTATCAATGTTTCCTGAAATATTTTTCTGTTCTGCTTCTCTCTTCCCTTTTAAGGACTCTACTCACACATATATTAGATTGCATGGAGTTGTCTGTTTCTCAGTTCACTGGTTCTCTGTTTTTTAGTTTTGGGGGGTTTTTTAAAGTCTGTTTTCCTATTTTATTCTGGAGTTTCTATTGCTGCATCTTCAAGTTCGCTGACATTTTCTTCTGCAAATCTGCTGTTCATCTCATCCAATATATTTTTCATCTCAGACATTGTCATTTGCACATTTTGCATGTCTCTACTTAACAAGCTCAATGGAAATGCTAGTTTCTTGAATTTATAAACCCAAAGTAGTTATAACTGTTTTAGTACCCTTGTCTATAAATTCTATCATCTGTGTAATTTCTCAATTTGTTTCCATTAATAGAGTTTTCTCTTCATTATGGGTCATATTTTCCTACTTCTTTGTCTGCCTTATAATTTTTTTTTATCAGATTGCTAGACATGATGAATTTTATGTTGGGTACTGGTTATTTTTATAATCCTATAAATACTTTGAGCTTTTTTTGTGACACGGTTGCTTGAAAACAGTTTGATTCTTTTACATTTTTTTAAAAGCTTCGTTTAATCTTTGGCTGATTTTTCCCACTACTGAGACAAAACTCTTCTGAGTATTCTACTCAATGTCCTATGATTTATGAGGTTTTCTACTCTAAATGATGGAAACAGAAACTGTTCCTGCCCAGTATGATCTTTAAAAATACATTTCCTATAATTCTTTTAGTTGACTCTTTCTTAAGCCTTGAGTAGCAACCTCATGTGCATGTATTGATTAGTACCACTCAAATAATGATTTGATGAAACCCAAACATCTCCAGAGCTCTTTCTCTACGAAGGTCTCTCCATTCTGCTACTCTCCCCAGTGCACCCTAACCAATTTGCCTCCCCAGACTTCTAGCTGTCTTCTAAACTTAAACTGTTGGAATCCACCGGGTTTTCCTTCCTTGAAGCATGGCCTGGAAACTCTCTTCAGACAATAAGCTGTGGTGATCATAAAACTCGCTTCATTTGTTTCCCATATTTCACAGATATCATCCTTTGTCGCATTATGTCTAGTGGCTTAATTCGTATAAATTCGTCATGTCATATATTTTATCCAGTTTTAACGCTGTTTTGGGTAGGAGGATTAACCTTGTCCCTCTTTCTCCGCCTAATTGAAAGAGAAAGTCCTGAAAATATCTTTGCCATAGTACTTCCTATATCTGTCTATGTAATTGACCCTAACTAGACCGTATCTTTTTGAGGCTAGGGGACACAGTTTACTCACCACTAGACATATAAAACAAATTCAAATAGTATTATTAAACTGAGTTATTATGGTAGAGTATGTCTCCATAATTTTCAGTCTAGTAATAGCACAGAAGAGATAATTCCCTCTTGTCTAATACAGGATATGAGTGTCTGGATTTCTGGGTTCTACTCCATTTCTACCACTAAAGGGCCCACATAATTTTAGACAACGCATATAATCTCAATAGGTCTCAATTGTTACATAGAGATAAATGCCCAAACTAAGTTCACAAGATTGCTGGGATGAACTTTTTGAGGGATAAAAATCAACCCAACAAAAAGCTTATCAAAAGCAATAACAGGAAATGTCCCAAGGATTCTAAGAAATGATCACACCTGAAAATACATTTCTGAAGTTAATACGTTTTAATATTTATAAACATCACATTCTAGAAGTGTAAAATACTGGAACTCAAAAGGATCTTTCACATTTTACAAATAGAGAAGCTAAGCGATCTGTGCAAAGTCACAGAGAGTTGGTGGCAGGGCTGGGAGCTCTTCCTATTACATCGCAATGCCTTTCAGGTCAAACCATCATTTTCTTATTGTTTTCATTGATGATTGTTTTTCACTTACTCTTTGATTTCACAATCTCAGTGTAGTGTATTTCCATGGATGGAATAGATTACAATGTCATAAATTCTTTTAAAAATTGTGAAATCCAAAGGTCACTTGCATAACTGTCATAGAAGGCAGTAGGAGGATGATTTACAGATGCAGGAAACACTCAGCCGCAAAGGATTCTTCTGGCAGTTAATGGTATTCATTCTATGCCACACACTGTAGTTTGAAGCTGGAATACTCTTAGAGAAAGAAAAGCCAAGACCAACATGTGACTGCATATTTCACTGTTTACCCAGGACTCAGTGGGACTAAAATGCCACTGTGTCTTAGGGCAGATCCCTGACCAATCAATATCAAGGGCTTGGCAGATGAAAGTAATCCAGTGCAGGAACTGAAGGGAAGAGAAAACTCCAGAGGATGGAATGCTAGGTGAAATCTATTGAGCTCCCCCTATTGGACAAGCACAGAAGGCACAGACCATAAAAAAGGGAAAATCAGAAAACAAGGTCCTCCAAAACACAATGCGTCACAGGTCCTACGGGCCGCCCTGGAGCTGAGGTTAGGAAGCAAATGAGAATGGCAGGAGGCCTGGAATTACCAGGTACTCATGTTTTAAGTTGTGCCAAAAATTCACATGGTAAAGGGTCCTCCCATTATAATTTTCCAGAGGACTTGAGCAACGCCCAGGTCATCATTTAGAATAAACTTTGTTTCTATACTGATGGTGGAATATCAATATAGAATACAGTTGCTCCCTGGCTCCTGAAAATTTCTTATAATAACAACAGCACTCCTGTTAGAGGAGCCCAACAAAGGGTTTGCATGACCATTCACATTGTGATCTTTGAGAATTTCCTGTCCCTTAGTTTTTAAGTGTACAACCTTGCAACTGTATTTGGCAGGCCTGCTCCAATACCTTGAGACAAGATACACAGATGTAGGAGTTATTTGGTGTTCTACATAATTTACTAGGAATCCAGTGGTGATATAAGACTTAACTATCTAGTTCAAGAACCTAAACAAAAACATTGCTCTTTCTCGTTGGCCAGGATTTCAGTTTCTGACATCTGGTTTGCAACACTGGAATGAATAAGAGGCCAACTAAGTCGAAAAAAGATCTTTACAGAGGCAGGTAAAAAACTGTACATTTATGGGCTGAGTTAAAAAACACATTTGGATATAGATGAGCATATTTGTGTATTTATGCATCAGTTGGAATAGGTTAGATTACGCTGCAGACATTTAAAAAAAAAAACCTAAGTGACATAAACTATCAAGGTTTATTTCTGTTTACAGCATACATCCACAGCCAATCAAGTGGGAACTCTCACCCCAAGATCCAAGCTCATGGAGCAGCTAGCATCTAGAACTTTCCCAGCCAATGTGACAGAAGAAAACGAGAATCCTAAGTTTTCATAGCTTCTACCTAGAAATGACACACACTGGCTTTAATTACCATTTATTGACCAAAACAAGTCACATGGTTGTGTCTGCCAGTGGCCAGGAAGTAGAATTCTTCCCACAAGGAAGAGAACTGGCAATTGGTAAACAAATAGTCTTCCATAGCATGGAAAGGAAGATTTCAGAGAAGTCAATCTAGAAAGAGGGTGGCCTAATATTTGGGGACAGGATAATTTAGGTTATGTTATATTACTATTTATTCATCCATTCATTCATTTGACTTGACTATTACTCTTTGCCAGGCATTGTGTAGTGTCACTTCAGAGCCTGCCTTATTAAGTAGCCATCTCCTTATCTTATCTCACCAGAAGGGTGTGGTAGAAAGCCAGGAAACCTATGGAATCAGATAGAAAACAAAAGAGTCAAGAAATGTCTCTCTTAAGAGAGGCAAATGGGACCAGCCACAAAATTCTAAACAAATAGAGAGCCTAAGGATCAACAAGAAATCAGTGAATCTTATTGAACAAGGCAAGAGAGAATCTGGAAGGGAATAGCAGAGATTAAAGGAAGAAGAACCCAGGGAACAACCAAAAGCACATCACTGAAAGACATAGAAGGAGGAAGAAGGATGTCAGAGAAGATAGTAAGTCCAAATCAAGGCCTGTCCCCAGACACCAGCCATTAACCGCCCTTATGTAGGAGTCTACGAACACAGACCCCTGGGCCAGAATATCTTCACACACACTCACCAAGACACCAGTGTGCTCCCTGGCAAGGCCGCAGGCCATTCCATGGCCCAGCAGCCCTCCTGGGACAGCTACCATCTTTCTCTCCCTTTTCCATCTTGAATGGCAATTAGGAGAAGGTTAACTGAGTGTCTTTCTCCCAGGAATCCTCTCCCACTTTTCAAAATCACAGCGTTAGCAAAAGAAAATCCCAGCTTAGGGTAACAGGTAGAAGCATGGTGCGGCCCTGGGAGCTGCTGTTGGAAGTGGGGAGATTGGGCGAATCTTCCCAGCGGGAGGTTAATACTCATCATTCGGAGTTGCAGCTGAGGCCCATTTGAGTGACAGGCAGCCGGGAGCTGAAAGAGCCGCTTGGATCCCAGAACTGCTGGCATGCGGGCTTGAAAGAGATTTATTTCAGGATAATTAGCTGGGAGTATTAAAGGTGGCCAGGAAGATCCGCAATTACTGTTTAGCAAACAGAAAGAAGACACACACATGCAAAAAAAAAAAAAAAAACCAAAAATGAAATTAAAAGACCTAAATTTTTCTCCACTTGAAAGTTATTAAATAATTGGAAAAAAAGCTCAAAGCAACTTTATTGTATTTAGACAACATGCAAAAGCATTGGAAGAGGAAGGAAAGGAAGAAAAGGAGAAAAACAATGGAGTCTTGGGTGACAAGACTGATGGCAAAAATACTCTGCAAGGCTGGGTACTCGATGTGCAGAATCTTATGACAAATTGTTCTTGTATCAAAAGGGAACTCTCAAACCTCTTTCCTTTGTTGCTTCCTTTTATTGACACAAAAAGACCTGTGCCAACACTAGCATTCCTTCAGGTTAAAGAAAAATAATCAGATCAAATCAAGTCATGCTAAAGTGTAAGTATCTAAAACAAAAAGTTTCACAGTTCCCAGATATGAGGAAAGAAGAAATGAAAGAAAACAGAAGAAAGGGAGGAAAGCAAGAGAGGAAAGACGCAGCCCTGGTACTCTATCCTCTGTGCCCTAGAAGAAATGAGCATCATCATCTGAGGCAGGAGGAACTGACAGTCCTGTCATCTTTTAGTCAAAGAACTGAGGTACTTCAGCCTCCCCTTTTCCACCTCGGCCAGAGATAAGGTTGTCCAAAAAGGAAGAAAGTACTTTTTCACCTCATTTTACATTGAAGGGACCAAGACTGGGGTTTCCTAAATAACCGTATCAGTGAGAGCCTTTTGCCTGATGGGACAGCCAAAACCAGTGGCATCTTCCTCGCCACATCTGTTTATCAACATCAGCCAAGGCAGTAAATAGAACTGCACCCCTTCACATGGTTTCCTTTTTGGGGCACTCCAAGGAGGGATCCAAAAGGGTCTGATCCACTTGTGTAATTCACTCGCTAGAGGTACATTCATTTCTTAGTTTTTCAATAAATGTTCACTCTCAGGTGTTTCCCCTTAGAAGAGTCCTTGGCGATTGGACATTTAAGTTTTTATGAGCAATGGTCTTCACCCAGAGTCTTTCAAAAGCCTTCAGAAATGAATGTCAGGCTCCAATGGAGAAATCTGAGAGGGACGCCAGGACAAAGGGGTGGGATGAGCATTAGGAAGGCAGGCAAGGTGGCCTCCCAGGTCCCACCTTCACAAATCTGGTCAAGCGTGAATACCACACTACCTACTCAGTAAAGCTGGAAGGTTTACAGAGAAAGACCAAGTCGTTGGCCATGTGTGTTTACAACTTGCTGAAAAGAGCTGTAAAACTGTCAAACACATAAAACAATAGTTCATATTATTTATGGAAATATATATAGTAAAAGTACAAAAGTATGCACAGCAATGACACAAACTTGTCAGAGAACTGGAGCCTGGGACTGTAGCTGTCAAGTCTTTCTTCTTTAACAAAGGTAACAACTCCAAAGGGAAATAAGGAAAGGTAAAAAGCTTGAGAATAACTGGAAAGGAAAGCCTGCTATGTCCCCACATACACGTGTCCCAAAGAAGTGTCAAGGAAGATGTGGTTTTAATCAGAGAAAGTTGTTTCCATACACAAAAAGCCTCAATCTCTTAAGACTCTCCCAATTACACTGCCAATCCTGATTTCTCACCCCTGATGTCCTTTAGGTCTTACTTTTCTTCATAAGATCACAGGCTCCAGCAGGGAGACTGGCTTCTTCTGTCCTCTCTGGAGTCCCCACTGAGCCTATCACAGAGCTGGCTCCTGTAGGCTTGCAAGAGCAGAACAGAATTCTGGGAAGAAATGAGGTTCAGTTCTTCAGGCAACTGGGAATACTAAACCTATAGTAAAGCATGTTCACTAGAGTACTGTTTACAGTAGAAAAAAATAAAAACAATCTAAATATTTAACAATTAAGGCACAATAGTATATTTTACAGAATATTTAAAAGAATGAGGTCGAAAATAAAAATGGCAAGTCCTACTTTAAATACTTAATCACTCAAAAAAAAAAGGTAATACTTCAAATACTCAAAACAATGCATACTGTATATATGTATCTTTTACGTAGATGGTATCATAGCTGGAGGGCTATATATATCAGTTGTCATTTTCACTCGTACATCCTCAGCTCCCACCCCCGTGTTGTGCCAAGGTTTCAGAGTCAGACCAAACAAAACTTACCATGTGGCCCCTCTAGCCACTGGTCTATTCTGGTCACTACACTATCCAAAAGAAACAGGAATCATTATATCAATTTTGAGCAAGAGAGTCTTTGTAGAAGAGCCTGGTGACTAAAGTGCTTCCTTGAGCAACTTACGTGCCCTGTCCCTGCCTTAGGAAAAAGTGAAGGTATGGACAAGTTCTCATTCATTGAACCTGTCCCTGCTCTTGAGGCATCTCTCTATCCCCCCATCTCAGAGCTTCTGCTTCCTTTTCCAACATACCATACCTCTCCCCATCCCCCCCACAAAAGTAAGTATACCATCAAGTTGCTGGAGCTTTTAGAAAGAGGGGTTGGCGGCAGACTATTTCTGTTCTGACTTTACATTTCAGAGCTGGTTGCCTTCTTGGATTGGGAGGGGATAACAGAATAAAAATGGAGCACAAATTAATATCTCAATAAATTATCCTCCTGTGGATGATTGGATAGATGAATGGATTGATGAAAGGATAAGATAGGGTATTAGTCAGGGTTCCCCCAGAGAAACAGAACTGACAGGAGATCAATTAATTAGATTAGTTAGATTAGATTAAATTAGATTCGATTGATGATAGATGATAGATGATAGATAGATAGATAGATAGATAGATAGATAGATAGATTAAATAGGGATGATAGACATTGATTTAAGTAATGGCTCACATGATTGTGGAGGCTTGGTAATTTGCAGAGTAGGTCAGTAGGCTGGAGATCTGGGGAAGAATTACAGTTAAATCTAAAGGTAGTTTGCTGACAGATTTCTTCTTCTTCCAGGGAGATCAGTCTTTGTTTGATTAAAGCCTTCACCTGATTGGATAAGGCCCACTCACATTATAGGGAGTAATGTGCTTTACTAGCAGTCTACCAATTTAAATGTTAATCTCAACCAAAAAGAACCTTCACAGAAATTCCACAATAATGTTTTACCAAATATCTGTGCACCATGGCCCAGTCAAGTTGACACATAAAATTAGCCATTGCAGATGGGTAGGTAGGTAGGTCTGTAGGTAGGTAGCTGGACAGACAGACAGACATGTACCACATGACAGACAGAAATAAAGATAGAGAGAGACAGAGATACAGACGCAGATACAAATAGTACAGAGATATGGTCTCTATTAGGATACACTCCTAACGTGTATAGGGAGAAGTGGGAATAAAATCCTTAATTCTTTAAATTTTTCACAGTGAGAATGTACTATTATTTGTAGGTGTGTGGTTTACTTTTTTTATTTTTAAAAGAATAAAGATCTGAAGAAAAGAAAGGGAAAAGAATGCTATTTATGTCTTCGAACTGCTGGCAAAGGAACTCTGCTGTCCTCGACTGCTCCTTTGCAGAAGGGGGTTAGCACCGCTGTCACCTATCAGATGCCAGGCACGGTATGCGACACTGGGTGTGGAGAACTGAACACAACGGAGCAAGTCCTAAATTAAAGAATTTACATTCACATCATCTCATTTAAAATAACTCTATGATAAAGATTTTAATGCCCCATTTTTTTGCAGATGTGGAAACCTGAACTTAGTGATGTTAAGAAAATGTCCCTAGGTCACACATGTTACAGAACCTTCATGCATCAATCCTCAAATCTCATGCTCCTCTTGGGACAAACACCAGACAGGGAGTCTGTGTCTCTTGGAAATTAGCACAAGCATGTTGCACTTCTGTCAAAGAGATTCCCATTTTCCTCCAGCAGCCCAGATAAACTTTCCGTTGCCTGCGGACCCTGGCTGCAGCTGGCAGTGACTCCATCACAGGCGAGCCAAACACAAAGTTTGAAGGACAAATGCAGCCAGAAAGCACCAGAGCTTTCTATCCAGCATCCAGACTTATTATTTCTTATTATTTCTCAAGAGTGTCCACTGCTCTTCTAAAAACAAGGGGCCTATTTTGTGAGCTGCTCAATGATCTATTTTAAACTCATGGGCTATGTTTGTTTACGTTCAATCCCAGATCTTGCCCTTTGCAATAAACCGTCACTAGCATCGTGCAGAAAGCCAATGGAGACTGCCATATCACTGTTTACAGCTTTCTCACTTGAAGAAAGGGGGTGGAAATCGAATATTTGCAATTGTCCTAATTCTGAGAAGGCCCTAGAGAAGAAAAATGGTGCCAAGCTGACGAGTCTAAGAATTCCTGGGGCAGCAGTGAGTAGTATGTAGGTGCTAAAATGGAACAAAGTGAATACTCATATACCAAGGAAAAGAATCGACGTGTTCATTTATTCAAAGAATACTGAGTACCAACTGTGGCATGTACAAGGCACTCTTCTAGGCACGTGAATACAACAATGTACAAAACAAAGAAGCTGTCCTCTGGGAACTTACATTCTAGTGAGAGGAAGTAGACAATAAACAATAACTAATAATAAGTTGTTATATATTATACTAATATGTTAATAATTAATAAATATGTTGCAGAAATATCAGGTGCTTCACATAGAAACTTAAGACCTTTCCTAAAGAGAAGCCCAAGCCCTAATGTGACGTTGGATAGTTATTTGGTTGTGACCTCTGAACTCTGAACACTGTTGGTCTGATTTCATTACCTCCTCAATCCTTCTCATCACCTTGGCCCCAATCTCTGCTCACCAAAGCTAGGCTCCGGCATGACCAGGAAGGACACCAGGCTGATTCTCAAAGCCCTCCAGCCCCCTCGTGGCCTTTCCCCCACCTCAAAGCTGCACACCTCCACACGCAGTGACACGCAGTGACACGCAGAAGGCCCTCACTCTTCTGCTCTAGGACCAGTCAGGCAGTTTCATGTACAGACATGCATATGACTAAATGGGCTCTGATCTGCTTCTGGAAAGAATATGCTTCTTAAATGCAAAGCCCCCTCCTCTTGTAAAGGCAATGCTTAACCCAAAACCCACCCCTGATGGAAGAATTTTATACTTTATGAAACTTGAATAAGCAATATATTTTTAGGCCAAGAGGTCCTCTGGGCACTCTCCTAGGATCTTATAAATCTCCATCGTTGCCCCCAGGTCTGTCCCTTACAACCTTCACTTGCCAAATTAAAGAAGCAAGTCATGTTTTCCAAGAAACCAACGATCTATATAAAATGAGAGGGGGAGGGGAAGGAGGCAATAAAGACAGACAGACAGACAGACAGAAAAACCTCACATTTGAGCACGACGTTTGTTAGGGAAGACTTTGAACCCCTTGAGCAGAAGTGGTCCATTGTAGATCTGATCCCAAGGTCTATGTAAAGGGACGTGCAATGCAGTCACGTTTTTGACAAGATCTGTGATTGATTTGCCAGTTCATTAATGAATGGACCTGGAATGGCACATTGCTTTGGCTCTAGAGAAAGCATATGATTACAGCATGAGCAGTGGCAAATGCTATAATTAAAGATGCAAAACAGGGTTCATTACACACCCATTTTCAGTCCTTGGACTTTCTGAAACAGTCTCCTTTTCAGAAGCACCATCTGCAGGTGATAAGCCTCAGGAGGCTTTCCTCCACCCAGGACATACAAAAAATTTAAAAGAGTAGGGCTGGAGCAGGGGACGGGAGCTTCCAAATCTTTATAATAAAAAAGAACGAAATAGGGCCTACTCTGTCCAGTAAAAAGTGAAAGAAGAATGGCCACATCTCCAAATTGGACCCCACATAGCTGCATCTCGAGAGTTAGGACAAAATGCTGGTTTGTATTCAGAAGGCGGCACTTGGAAATTATTACATCATAGCTCTGAAAGATCACATCTCAACAGAAGATCACTGTAAGAATGGATTTGTCCTGTGATACTGAGATAATTAAAATTAATAAAATAACTATAATCATAACAAAGACAAAAATACCACTAGGAATGTATAGTATACCTTCCCCACCAATAGTGCCAAAGAAATATCCTGGATACGCCTGACATCTCTGACTTAGAGGAAGTAGAAAAAATAGACCTGATTTTTCAGATGGAAAAAGGAAGGTAATGAGGCACAGAGAGGTTAGGTGAGCTGCCCAGGGAGAAGGAGCAGGTCAGCAGCCAAATCAGGACAAAAACTAGCACTCCTGATTCCCTATTCAGTGCTCATTCTCCTCATACTGCACTGTCTCAGAAATGTCAAACACATTATGCAAGAATATTGGGAGTCTGTGTTGAGGCAAAAAAGACTTAGTTTCCAGTTAATAAAATTACCAGTACATGCACAGCACAAAAATGCTCTCCCCAGCTGAGTGCACACTTCGAAGTAGGCCCTGGGAGCCCAGCTACCTGCCAAGCAGCAGACCCCTTTAAACACTAGTTAACAGTGAAACTGTGAGATGCCACTCCTCATTCCCCCACCCCTTTCAGGACTCATGATTAATTGCCGGCTTGAAGACACCTCCACATTTGTAAAGGCCTTCTGCAGGGTATAGGAAATGAGGATACTGATACTAGAAGCACCTACCTGACTAGTCCCATTTTTGCCCTTTTCTTGATCCTACAGGTATAAAAGGGTGAGGAGTGTGAAATAGAAAATGAATTTTCATTTTATAGCTGCAAATCCACACACACAATAAATGAGCAAATTCCAACCACGTCAGGCCAGGAACAGCTCATTCCTAACATCCTTGCCCTTTGGCCCTCCTCAAGGAGGCAAAATACAGGACACCTAGATGTGGCCAGCACATGTGCAAACTGCATATGTACATGGACACACATCCCGCAGATAACTATTTTCCGTGCTATTTAAAGAGACATTTGCAACACTGAACTAGAAGAAGATAATTTCACAAAATCATAGAATCCCTCTGGCTGGGGAGGAAACCTTAGAAGGTCATTGGTTAGCACCTCTGGCTTGAGCCAACTGGAGAAGGACCTTTAAAGACCTCCAAAGAGAGATGGACTAGAGCATTCTTCAGTCACCTTGAGGAGAGTGTAACCACTTCATTTCTAGGAAGTTCTTTTTAAGAACATATTTCAAGCTGTGGCTTTAATCAGTTCCCTCTATCCTATTATTATCAGAAGCACATGTGCTTTCTTTTGGCAAATTTCAATTCTTCTCTTCAATATCTGTAGCAACGAAAGACTGCTAACTAATCAGAAGGTAGCATGAGATTTATATGAACACAAATAAAAATCAAGGATAAAAATCTTTTATTATAATCAATTGATACCAATATTTTAATTTATCAGAGTTTTAAGAATTCTGTGGTTATTTCTGCCTGAAATTACCAATTGAAACTAAAACTAGTTTAATAGTGGCTGTAGAGTTTTGGGCATTCAATTCCAGCATGAATTAGAATTTCTGATGTATATCTGAGACAAACTGAAGATCATAAAATTGAAGGTAAAATGAACACTTTGCTAAGGCCACTAAAATGGCCGGTTTACCCCCAACTAACCTCATGTCCTTATTATAGGGATGAAGAAATCTGGGCTTTTCATCCTAACATAACCATTTATTTTCTGGGCAAACCTGGGAAAAATCACTTAACCTGTCTGAACTTGAGCTTTTTTTTTTACCTTTGAAGTAAAGGTAGCAGAATAGATTATCTCAAAGAGGACTAAGATATCTAACATTCTTCCTAATAAGATAGTAATGATGATGAATTGAGATAACACATGTGTACGGCTTAGATCAATGCACACAGCAAGCACTTAATAAATATTCACTACAATTGTCAGTTAGTAATACGCACAGCCTAGGCTCCCCAACTTGAAACAGAACTTTCGGTCCTATTCCATTGTCCTGTAAGGATGCCACCTTGAGCCTCAAGATCAACCAATGGGTAAACTCACCCTAGTTACAAAAAACTGTTTCTATGCCCATACGCAAGTTTGTAAAACTTTAAAATCATGGGATGGCATAAAGAAAAGCATAAAGTGGGCTCCCTGAAGTCATTAATTCAGGTTCTTCCTTCCTGTCTGGGCAGCATTACCAAACCTACATTTTGATTGCTAAGCCTTCATGTATTAAAGACCTACCCTGGATCCTGCCTAAATATTACCTTACATAGTTTATGTCACTCACTCTATCTCCTCACAATTTCCTTCTCCTGCACCCACAGGAAGACTGCATATTCCAGCCTCCCTTGCAGTTGGGTTGGGGCCACATGCCTGAGCTCTGTCCATCAGAGAGGGGCAGTAGTGGTGATATGCTGACTTTCACATCTAGTCCTTAAAGGCATCCATAAGATACTCCCTCTTTTACCCTTTAGTTGTAACTGTGGAGGTCACATGTAGAGATGACAAAATGTTCAGATGGAAGCCACCTGTATTCCACAATAAGGAGAGCCACTTTAAAAAGCTGTCCAACCCACACTGGACTTTACAAAAGCAAGAAAGAAATTTCCATAGTGTTCTGCTACAGCTATTTTGAGGTTTGTTTCTGTAGCATAGCTTATCACACCCTAAGTAATAAAGATATGGACTATCAACATATTAAGGGAATGGAAATTTATCAAGTACCTATAGTATTTGTCAAATTCTGCCTTGTGACTCATCATTTGGTCAAGAAATCAGTTCAGTGGGTCATAATTACCATGCTCAATGAAAAACAGAACAGAAAATACCAGCGTATAAGTAAAAAAATATTTCAAGAAATGTTTAGGTTTTACAAGTACACGTATAGATTTGTGTATGCTGGCTCATGAGGTAAACTGAATTTCTTACTATAGTTCATGGTCAAGAAAATTGAAAGTACACAGCAATCTCATGAGGTAGGTACTATCCTCATTCCATATCTAAGGACATCATTCAGAAGAGCTGAGTGATTTTTCAAAGTCACAGAGCTAAATAAATGATGGTGGCATTTGAGCCAAGGCCAGTGTGCCTCCATGCTCAGGTACATATTAGTCTTCATGAGAACTTGTGCAGCCAGCAGCCCCTGGCCCACAGCCACATCAGCCAGTTTCCTCCTGGGCCTTCTGAACATGTTGCCTCCAACCTTACCTGGCTCTTGATACATTTTTAGGAGCCATGTGTTAACATTTCAATGGCTTCTATTTGTGGATATTTTAAACAGATGTACTTTAAAAAAAAAAAAATCACACAAATTTCTCAGCCTATCTGTAAAATAGGTCACTTTACATTTGATTTCTCCCAAGTGGTATCTCAATTACCATAGAAGGAAAACCCAAAGAGAAAGGTTAGCTGATGCCAGGCCAATGATGGCAAAGGGGGCTCTAATATTTATAAATTATAAGTATCAGATGGGAAAAAAGAAGAAATAGAATCCATTCTTATAAGGCTAGATGAGGTAAAATGGAAAAACCTGAACTCTAACAACTCTATCCCCCTTATATTCACTCTGATTCCGTACATACATCTGTGGACAATTCAAAACTAAAATATGGATACTGCATATATTGAAAATCAGTTTTAAATATTCCTGGGAGCTTTGCCCCTTAATATCAATCTACACATGATTATCATCTTGCCGCCTAAGATGCTCAGGTCTTGATTCTTTGGAGAACATGAACATTTTGCTGTCCAATTCAGAAGCGGAAGCAGAATTCTTGGTCCAATTCAGCACACAGGCAGGGTGCCACGGCCACCCCACTGGAGAAGAGCAGGGCTGCTTCTACAGGTGTGTAGATAATCTAAGCACCAAAGGAGAACAACATTTCAGCTTGTACTTGGAATGGACAGAATGCGTGGTATGGCCAAGTTCATCTCCAGCCCCCAAGCTTAGGCCAAAATTCAAAAGGAGCTATGGGTGGGCATTCAAGTCTTAGCTGGAACCTTCCCAGGGAGGGAGGTCAACACTCAGTTGGTGGTATAATGCAGATCTCCAGGCAGGAGCTTCCTCCGCTCCAGGAAACCAAGCCTAATGCCCAAAGGAGAGAGATAACAAAATGAAAAAAGCATTTCTCCCCACTTTCACTGGGGTCTGTTCTATTCCACCACAGCCTCACCAGAATAGCCGCCAGAGACTGACCTTTTTGCTTCCTTGATCGTCCACTGAAGAACCACAGTCATAAAAGTTTAGCAAGACTGACCTTGTAACCCCCACAGCCTGCCTGGGCAGCTCCACCCCCAAACCCACATAACAGGCATACGCGGCCTCATCATAACTCCCAGTCCCTTCTGGCTGACAGAGTGCTCCTTGAGGCAGGATTTTTCACATTGAATATTTCCAGCTCAAATATTCCATCAGAAATGTTTGGGCCCCATGTAAGCTCACATGTTCTGGCATGGCCTTGCCCATAGCCCTCCCCATCCACCCCCAAGAAATAACAGTCTGATGTTCCCTCTCTTCATCCCTGTCTCTTTGGGAAGGGAAGATGTTACTCACTAACCTAACGAGTGTATTTAAAAATTGCAGCTGACTGCCATAGTAAATTCATGTCATGTTTTTTATGATAGATAATATTTCAGAGACACAATCCTGAATGGAACCAAAAAAAAAAAAAATCCTCTTAGAAAAACAATTTCTGTTCGGAAACTCAGCTGCCTGGCTTTCAGCTGTTACTTCTATAAAGAAAACACGCTCTGAATTCCGTCAGACAGGCAACAAAGCCAGCTAGGACTGGTGCACAGAAGGACTTTGTGTGTAACTTACACCTAATGTGGGAAACTCCAGTCATGGTACTGCACCTTTAAATCTCATTAAGCCCCTTCTGGGTATCAAAGGTGGGCCAGTCATGCCATTTCCTGAGTCCTGTCAAGTACAGGTTACAGGAAATTGACAAAAGAGCTTCCATTAGTCTAGCCAAAATTCACATGGCCCTATTATTAAGATGCTGCCTAGTTTGATCACCCTCTTAATCTATCAAAACTGCAAAAGGATAATCTTTTAAAAGCTTCCCCCTTTCCCACCCTTCCTACCCCCAAGTCCTTTTCTTTGTTGCTTAAATCAAGGTAAGTTGATTTTGTACAAAGTTTAGAGAGACATGCTGGTAGCTGGTAGCTAACAAAAAACAAACATGAGACTTTTCTATCTGGAAACTGTTCTCTTTGATTCAAGAATGAATGTCACCACTTTGTAAACAAAGACGATGATTAAAAAATGCTGCTTTCCCTTTTTTTTTTCTGCCTAGTCTTCTCACAGTACCTGGAACTCTCAAAAAACCCCATTAGGCACACCAGCAGAATACTCAAAGGGATTACGTGCTCTTTGCTGGTTTTGTTTTATAAGCCAGGGGCCATTGAAAGAAAATAGAGCCTCCCATCCAGGTGTCCCTGCTTGGCAAAATAATGGACGCAGATTGATGTGATCTGGAGGTAAAGGACATTAACATCCTCAGACCTCTGGCAGGCACACTGCCAGGCCAGCTCCAGAGAGGCCTTGAAGAGCAGAGCAAGACTCACTTGCACCCCTAGACATCTTTCGATAAGGGCTTTTATTCCAGGACCAGGCTGAAAGGCAGGTGCTCCCCCTCCTCACACAGAATGAGTGAGGAGCTGAATGGGCGTGCAAGATGGACTGCCTGCATTATTGATTTTAGACGGCCAGCTGACGGTACACTGCGCCTCCTTTTATTTATTTCCACAAGGTACATCTTTCTCTAAACTGAATTGTCTTTGATTTAAAAGCCGGGGTGTCTTCCCCCAACCCACCCTCCCCCCTCAAAGAAACTGAATCCTATCTCGACACAGCTGCTCAAAGGCAGCCTGGTGGCTGTTACCTACTGAGGCGAGCTTTTGTGCTGCCGAAGGGAAGACAAGGCCCGCGCTGTGAACATAATTTTTGATCATCCCTGTTTAAATACGTTGCGTGTCAATCAGGGAAGTTTGAAGAACATTATAATTACAAAATATATTCCTGCTCTATAATCAGTATTGTTTGTTATAGCAGCCTAAATGGTGATAACAGCTTCAACATGTAATCCGTGGAACTCAAAAACACCCATTTCACATGTGCTTCAGGAAATACACTGGAAAGGAGAACAAGTAAAGGGGACCACACCAGTCAGTGGCACGTTTTGATGCTGGGTTATCCTCCCTGTGATGGTAACAGTGATGTTACATTAATGAAATGTCCTTCAGCTTAAGGGACATTTTGTGGCCAGAACCCCATGGCCTGCAACACTGGGTCAGGACTCATTTGTTTCATTAAATGATTGACCATCGCCTCAATTTTTCCTTCACCTGTGTGGGATCTTTCAGGACTCAGCCTGAGCCAAGCACACTCCCACAATAAGCTTCAAGCTCTATGTCTCTGGGTGTGTGTGTGTGTGCACGCACACGCGCATGGGTGTCTGTGTCTGTGTCTCTATGTGTCTGTGTGTTTTTAAAAGGTGAGAACTAGAAAGCTTACCAAGACATCTAGACGAGAGAGGTAGAACTGACCAAGCCATACAAACTGGGGATTTTATCTGCTTCACTTTAAAAGACTTTCACACTCTAAGAGGCAGACTGGATATGAATTTTAAAAGAGTTCCCCAGTATATCCTCAGCCTTCCTTTCACTTTGAAAACTGATAAGCAAACCTACCCATCCAATATCTCCCTACTCCTAGGTCAGCTTCCTTCACACCCACCTCTCACAAGTCCAGGCGAGAACCAGAGTTTGCCTTTGCTAGCTTCCTTATACCTATAGGATCAAGTCCACACTTTTTAAACTACCATCCCATACTGCCCACCACGTAGCCCCAGCTTGGCAATCAGCCTCCCTATACAACCCTCTTATTCACAACCCCCCACATCCTCCTGAAAATTCTTACCACTCCCCTTTGCTCCGCCCCTTCTCCTGCTCTGAGAGTACTCCAGCCTCCTGCTCTATCAACTTAGATAGACCCTAGCAGGTTCTCCCCATATCCACCCACCTACCATGCTCCAACACCAGGTCTAACTCTCAGGATCTCCCATTTGACATCTGGTATATGCATTCTTTAGCAGAATTACAAAATTTTAGAGTTGTATGTAGTCTTACACACCACCTAATCAGCACCCTTCAGTTCTTTAGTTGAGGAATCCAAAGTATAAAGTCAGGTTTCACAACTCACAAGTCAGTGACACAGAAGCTCCGAAAGCTTCTGGACAGCAACTTCCCAAAAGGCTGCCTCTCCATGTTCTCCCCTAAGATTCCTATGATGCCCCTCCCTATGGAGGAGTATAAAATTGCTGGTGGATGAAACATCTCTTGTCACACTGATTAAGGTTGGCTGACTACTCTGGGGCTGTAAGTTCCCTTTTTATTATTCCCATAGTGCATACCTTTCTCCAAAGCAAATTACCTATCATTTAAAAGCCAGGATGTCCTCATCCCACCTTTAATTCTTTCCCCCTCCTTCCCCTCCCCTGAACCTGAATCCTTTGTCAAGGCAATAGATGTCTTCCTTAATTGTCAGTTTTTCTTCCCACTTTGCACACCACAGGATTTAGTCCAATGTCCCAAGTTCTGGGTCACGTTCCAGGGAAAGACAGATAAAATCAAATGTCAGGAGATGAGCTATAGAGGGAAGAAAGCAGGAATCCTGCCTGTGAGTCCTGGTCCTTATGTGCCAGACTATTCCACGCCCCTGCTCTAGGGAATCCACGTTGGCCCTCATTTCCTTTCAAGTCTAATATTAACTTTACCAGGTTTTATCTGCTTCACTCCCAGAGTTTTGAATCACACTTTGTTCTTCTGAACAAGGCTGAGAAGTAGCCACCGTACCTTGTTAAAGAGGTCTTACAAGAACAAACAAGCAGATAGGCAATGTATGCTAAATTCAGGGGTAACATCAGCTGGAGATAGACAGGGAAGTCTTCATGAAGGAAAGATTTGAAATGAGCCTAAAAAGACATGTGAACAGAGTGTTTTAAGTAGGGAATGTGAGAAAACAAAGTCATAGGAGTGAGATCCAACATGATATGAAGCAATTAAGCAGTATTGAGTAAAAACTACAAACGTTCCTCAAAAAAAGCATCTACAGATGTCCACCAGTGACACAGTCAAGAATTTTCCTATCATCACTTGGGTGAGTGAAGGTAAGTGAGAAGGGCTGGAAGAGAAGGATGGAAGGTGGAAGGACCTGTGGGAGGCCAAAGCAACCAAATGTCACTCCTGAGGCCCCCAGCCAAAGACAGAGGCCTATCAGAAAGCTGCTGCTAAGTGTGGGCAAGGGCCCTGGGGACATTTTCCTTGCCTATGTCCCCCTCTCCACCAGCAACCGCCACAGAAGGGATAATGAAATATTAATTCTATCTGATCTGGGGCCACCAAGACAGGATCATGTCACATGATACTTTAATGACCACAATTCAGGCAACACAGCCTGGCTGTGAAGGAGGAACTCTTTTCCCAGCCCAATTCCAAAAGGTGCTCATGTTACAGGAAGGGATAGGAAGTGGGACTCAGAAACTGAGCATGGGTCCCCCATGAATGCTCCAGGGCCCCTGGGAGCCTACACTGTCTATGCAAGATAGAAAAGCATTCACCACTTTCCATCTTGTTCCCCATCGTCGCTAAAGTGAGCTGTTCTTCAGCTTACAGTGTCACTCCAGAACTAATAAAATGTGAAAGTCTAATTGTATTAGCAATTTCCCATCATATTCTATTAATATGTATCATATTGGTATCCATTTTCACTAATGTGACATGAAAGGCAGTAATGTGATTACTTTTTTAGTGAAAACAAATGCTAATGTAATTAAATGTTGACCACGTAGGATGGAAGATATGACAACCAGCAGGTATTTGGGACATTCTTCCTCTATAAGGAAGTAAGGAGGTGGAGGAAAAGGGAGGCATCAATCAGAACTGGGCAAAAATATTTTAATTATGCCACAGAAATTCATAGTCAAAACCTGCCATCAAAAGAGCTCTTCTCCGGGACAATACCTGGCACACTATAGGTCAACTGGACACAGTTGGAGGCAATACAATACAGAGGGAAGACAAGGCTGTTGACATCAGAGAGATTGGCTTCATATTCTAGAATTTTCTGGCTGGGAAACTTTGGGCAATTTCCTTGAGCCTAGTTTCAGCATTTGAATAAATGCAATAATAACAGCACCAAGCTCAGAGGTTCTCATTAGAATTAAATGAGACCATGCTTGTAAAGCACTCAGAACAGTGTCTGGCACATAGTAAATGCTCACTGAATATTAGAAATTACTGTTGTGGTAAACATAGTTGCACAACAGTCTAAAGCTTTTTGTCCAGTGATGCTAGTTCATGCCCAGCATGGAGCCCTTTGGAATATGCCTTTGTGGTCCTGGAATAACCTACCTTCTTTGGAAATACTACATTCGCACTGTAAGAAAAGAAAACATGAGAAATGGAAAATAATCTACCCACAAACCTTTCTGAATGCTGTTCAATGCTAAGAATGAGTGAGATTTTAGGCTCAAATGTCCTAACAGACCAAGTACCATTTTGAAGTGTAAAACGTGTTATTGTTTTCATCCACATCTTTTGTCACTTATTGCCTAGCTCAGAAGTGAAAACCCAAAAGCCCTTTTCTATGCCTACCAGGAAACAAGGCAGGTATTCACAAAGAGACTCAGCCATTGCCAAGGACACAAAGGGTGTGAACTAGCCACCAAGTGCCTCTGACTTGGGCTTCTAATCAATTGGGCAGTAGGCACTCCAAGTGAGATGCAGCGGGAAGGCTTTCAAGAGGACCTTCCCAGCTGGGGCTCCTGGAGGAGGAAAGCCAGGGACAAGGGAGAGGACCAGAGGGCTTTGTGTGATTGTTTCCCAGCAGGATCAGCACAAGACAATATAGGTTCTGGCTACTGAAGGCTGCCTGAGCCAATTTCTGCCCAGAGTGGCACCAGATCATTTCCAAGCTACCTCCTGACTGCAAGAGCCTCTGGCTCTGCAACACTCCTCAGAGAGAACCAAGCCACTTAGCCTTCAACTTTGACCTCTAACAAGCAACTCAAAGCTTTCTGTCTTCTAGCATCCCTAAAAAAGAACTTTCCCTTGGATGTTTGGAAAACGCATCTATGAAATGAGAATAGGCAGCATTCTCCAAGGTACCTGGTGTCCTTCAATGTCAGGACATACCAAAACTTTGATTTACTACATCAGAGAATTCTATACATTTGTAGCTTCACATAATTTAGAATTACATTAGACTGATCTTTTCATACATGAAGTTTATGTACCAAACATTATGCTCAGGTTTTATGTACTACATCAATCCTCTGCTCTGAGAGAGGTTCTATTAATCCCATTTTACAGAGAAGGAAGCTGAGATTCAGAGAACTTAACTGACTTGTCAAAGGCCAACGGCCAGTAAAAAGCAGAACAAAAAATTGAATACAGCCTGATTCCTAAATCCAGTACTCTTCTCCAGACAACCACCTGCCTTTGTGGGGAAATATCTTTTCCTCCCAAAGTTACTAGAAGCTCATTGAGGGCAGAAATTGCCTTTCACCAAATCCAATAAAATTAGGAACTCTGGGTTTGATCCCTGCCTCCACCTCTCACCAACTCTGTGAACTTGAGCTTGTTATTTGACCTCTCTGAGCAGGGTAGCCATGTAATTTATAGTCCGGGCCAGGAAGCATCTGAGACGAAAGGGAGAACTAATCAGACAGGACACTGGGACAACAGACGAATCAGGACTGTCCTAAGGAAATGGAGACATGTGTTCCCTCAGAGCCTTGTACACTCATTTACAAAATAAGGAGGTAGAATAAAACCTCAAGGTCACCTCCAGGACTGAAAACTTGGATTCTATGAGTATAGTAAGAAGTGTGTGGCAGGGGGGAATATACTTATCTGGACGGCTAACCAGGAGTACAGAGTGGTGAATACTGGGGACCAAATGAGTACGCAGGAAGGAAGTGCTACAACAAGAAAACACTACAAAACACATAAAAGAAAAGCCATCTCTAATGTCACTCAATATAGCCCTCTTAGGAATCTGGTGCATTTCTTTTTCTAATTTGTACCTATATTTAGACAATTTGCTATATATAAACATCTCTCTTTTTTTTATCAAAAAGTGAGTAATCATACTCTGCCTGTCAGCCTGTGCTATGGTTAGTGTCAGGTCAGGATATAAACATTTACCTAATAAAATAATAGCTACAAAATATCCCATCACGTGAATGAAACTGTACATCTCACCATTTCCCCTATTACTGGACATTTAAGTTGCAACCAGCTATCTCACAAACCAACTATAAAGAATGTCATAATACATCTGTCCTTGTACAAATACAATACTCCTGCTATTACTGTATTCTTAGGTGCTGGCTAAGGGCATTTTAAATTCTGAGAGATCCAGCCAAACTCCTCACCAGACATGCTGTGCCTATGTACCCATTCCCACTGACAGACAATACATGAAAATGCCCATTTCCCTGCTCACTTGACAGCATCAGATTGTTTTCATTTTTGCACATCTTCTTGGTGAAAAGAAATCATATTTTACTGTTTAATATTTCTTCAAAAACTAATGAGACCGTGTATCTTTTCAAATGCTTATCAGCCATTTGTATATATTTTTGTTCCTACTTTTGCCATTTTTCTATGAGTTATTTGATTTTTACATTCTGCTTTGTAAGACCTCTTTGTATATTAAGAATATTAATGCTTTTTATGTGATGTGCATATTTTTTCCCAGTTACTCATTTGTCTTATAAATTCACTTATATTATCTTTTTTATACAGAAAACTTTTGGCTTGTATTGAGCCCTATGTTTCCAGTCTTTTTTCTCTAAGGCCTCTGGGGTTCCTGTCTTCCTCTGAAAGGCATCCCACCCCCTACCCCCAGTTTATTAGAATTTATCCACAGTGGAAATCCAGTGTCCCCTGGACTGGAAGACCAGAGTTCCCTAGAGTCCTACAGAAAGAGGGCTGGGTTGGAGCCAGGCCTCACCTGCCCTACAGAATGCTGGGCAAAACGGGGGGTCATGTTCAGCAAGGCTGCTCCTGCTTTTCTCCCTAAATGCCCCAAAAGACAGAGAAGAGTGGATCCACCTGCCAGAGGTCTGGGGCCTAGCTCAGAATTCTAGAGAAAGAAAAAGTTAGAAATCCTATGTTTCATCTTTTCATCTTAAGAGTTCATTAGAATTTTTTTCTACTCCATAATGTGTTGATATTTATTTTGCTATAAAACTAATATTTTGGTTACTAACTAAATTTAACTTTCCTTCAGTGAAATCATCCACCAGGTTTCATGGGCAGCATTGGGCACCTTCAGCAGTAACTGAACCCCAGTTTGATACATTTTTAACATGGTCATTCAAGTAGATCAAAGAAAAGATTAGGGACAGTGTCCAGCTAACAAGTTCTACAGGCTAGGAACCTTAAAGCTACTTTCAGAACCTGTCATCGTGGGACTCTGACCTGAATATTGACCAGAGCTGAGTAGGGTTGGGCTTCCAGAACCTCTTTGCTGATGCTTCCTCTCCCTCCCTGATCCTGCCCTTCCTCCACAAACATGCCCTGGCTCCTTTTTCTTCCCTCCACTCACCCCAAACTTTTCTCACTATCTCCAAACTCCTCAAGTTGCCCCACAGTTTCCCATATTCTTGGATGGGGCTGTTTTATTCCTGCCTGCTTTGGAGCCACATATCGCAGATCTGCAATTGTCCATCTAAAAGGCCCAGGCAAGCACAGACCTCCTTTATTGAAGGAGTAAGTACAGAATGTGACATCTTCCACCAGGACAGGTGCAACAGCACAATGCCAAGTGCTGCACTGAATGCTCAGGGGCAAGTTCATTACCTTCAGATTACTGATGGGTAAAATGGGGCAATAAATAGAACTACTTCACAGGGCTCTAGAAAGAATTAAATGAGTTAGTAAAAAATCCTTAAAAGAGTATTTGTCACAAAGCACTCAACAATTGTTAGCAGTTGTCCATATCATTACACCACAAATAAGTGCTCAGACTGTCAATGAATGGTTCCTGTGCCATTGTTTCCATCCAAAAGAATAAGCAATCCCTTGTCCCAGGTGTTCCAAAGCAAGGAGGAATGGGGACTGAAGGTGGGAGGAGTATGGCATTAACTAAGCAGACCTGTTAGGATGAGTAACCCACCTGCCTGTCATGTGGTGCTTGCATTCTAGGTGGTTCCAAAAAAGATCAGCAGGAGATCTGTGTCAGTCTGCATCACCTTCAGCAAAAAAGATTTAGATGAGAAGCAGCAGCAGCCTCTGGAGCCTGGACTTACCTGGCACAAATTCATACCTTCTCAAAATCTTACATTTCTTCTCTTGGGCTGATCCTGAGGTAGGGCTCCCCCACACTTTTCACTCTCTCCTTTCAGGTTTGAAGCAGGACTGTAATTTGCCACTGCTATACCGTTTTCATTCCAACTGTCCGTAGGGTCCTATTCCCAGCATGGCCCTGCCTCTTGCTAAATGACAAAAGATCAAAGCTTTCATAAAGCCACAATGAGAGGGAAAGAGAGATCAGGTTATCTGGGCCATTCACTATACACATACACAGGAATGTGGGCACTCACTCGTATGCACACACATACACACGTCTGCCAGATTATAAATTGCAAAGCCAAACAAGCCATAAACTCTTATGAGGGATGAGGGTAGGGGAGGCCATGCCAGAGAGATAACAACAACGATGTCAAATTTCAGACATGAGCAGGTTTGTGTGTGTGTGGGCTCTAAACCAAGGGTTTGGGATGGAAAAGCTGACAGCCCCTTAGAACTAAAGCATCTCGACTGGGTGCCACTATAATAAATCAAAATCAGTTATGTAAAGTGTAAAATTATCATTTGGAAATCACTCTCTCTGAATAATTCAATCATTGACTTTCACATCAAACAACCATTTCAACCACCCACACACACAGTTCAGTCTCACACTGGTCTTAAACTCTCTTTAATTATCGGCATTAACCTATCACATTACTATTTTATTCCTATTTCATCCTGAGGGAGGGGGGTCGGTAATTATGATAAATCACGATGAATGAGAAGACTTTCAGCTGTCCTTCCACATGATTCCAGAGTTCCCTTGATCTGACAGTGACAGGTTTGCCTTTGTCCCAGAAAGGGACAAGGACAGATAAGCAGCCTCCTTCTTGACAAACGCATTACGGATGCCTGTCAGGACAAAAAGGCCAAAGAACCCAGCTCTGCAGCTATGTGTGGCTGTCTTTCGTGCCTACATCCCAGGCTGAGCAGAGATGTCTACCTGCCCCTCTGTCTGGTGGGTAGAACATTTAGGTCCATATAAACAAGTTTCATCAACAGCCTACCTAGTTCTCATTTACCACACTGAGCAGGCACTATCCTAAAATAAAAATACTTTTTAAAACACAGACATATATATAAAGCTAATCACCCCCTTCAGAAAATAGCTTACTGAGCCATAAAAAGTGAGTCTCCTATTATATTCTTTTGGGGGGAGGCTCTGGTCCTTGCCTTAACGATCCTCAAGAAACAAGGACTACACAAGAATGGACATGAGGTGAATTATTTCATTTAGAGAAACAGGATTTCCTCCATCGCTGCTTCCTAGGAGTCTGGTTTCCTAGTTCTGAGAATCGAGGAGGTGTCTCCCACCTCCACTGGCCAATGCCTCCCCCTCACCTTTCAGATCTCCTGATTTCCATGTATCTAATAGTGAAGGGATTACCATAAGAAAAACCAACAAGAATATAAAGATGTTTCTATACAGATGTCAAGTGCAACATGCTATGAGAGAAAGAAGAAAACCACCTGAATGTCAACTACAGTGCACAAGCTAAATAAATTGTGACACATCCATACAATGGCATGCATTTCGACCATTGAAGGTCATATTGCACACGTGCATTAGTAAGCAATGGAAAACTGTTGTTAAGAAAAAAAGAGAAATCTGTCTGGGTAGGGTTATTAAGGTGATGTTACTTCCCATTTTCTACTTTATTTCTAACTGTATTTTCTAATTAGTCTACAAAGGAGCACATTAATAAAGTGGTTAAGAGCATAGACCTGGACCCAGTCTTCTTGGAGTCAAATCTAGTTCTGCCACTAAGGGATGTTACCTTGGGCAAGTTACTTAACATTCCAGTGCCTAAATCTCTTTATCTGTGAAATGGGGAAATGATGCTATTGACCTCTCAAGAACACTGAGGATCAACTGGGTTCATCCTGTAGCGCAGTTATACCAGTGGCTAGCACACAGTCAACACTATGCAAGTGTGATCTATGATTATTAAGATAATCATATATGTCTTGCATAATTTTTAAAAACCTGGGGGCCCCAAATCAGCTGTCAAATCTTAGGCACATCCACATCTCTTGGCATGTTTCCTTCAGAGTAAAATGAGTGAATTAGATAGATGATCTCAAAGATCTGTCCCTGTTCTGTGATGGCATAATTCAATGAGGATGATTCTAGTGGTCCCTGAGTGTGTAGCACAGAGGGTAAAGGGGACACTTCAAAGCAAGCTGCAGTAGGAGCTGGTGGGAAGAGGGGGTGATGGGGCTCCTGGGAGAGATCAGAATAAGCATGCGTGCAGGGCCAGCAGGGAGGGGGAGACTGTGGGAATGCCAGCCAGCCAAGGCAAGCTGCCTCTATGCTCAACTATGTGATTAAGTGATTGGCTTTTCTGTTTTCACAAAGCCAGACTCCAGCTCAAAAAACCTCAGGGACTATTTTAAAGAAAAGTTATTCCTTTGTTTTTAATTGTAATTAAGTAGGTATTTTATAATATTTAAATAGTGCAATTTACATGTCACTTCCATGATGCGCTGGGTACCCTTCACCAGGGGGAGAGAACGTAAGTTTAAGAGGACTGCTGTGTATTATTTTGTGATTAGCAAAGTGCATTTATGCAATTGTGAATAGAATGGAGATACTGGGATATTTCAAGACTTCATTATACGTGCCAGAACTTTAACAAATTTACATGGAGCCAAAGTTTATTCACGTTAAGAGTTCATTCATCCTTCTTCCCATACTTTGACAAAATGTTTAAGTTAGTTTCTCATTTTATTTGTCTACCGAGTTCCCTAAGTTAGGGAAATTAGTATTGTGTGTGCGGTTTGATTTAATTAGCAATTGGGGAAATCGGCCTGGCATGTTTCATGGAAGCTTGGGGAAATTGTCAATTAGCATTGTGTTAATTGGTGTCTGCCGTCCTTGCTTTTTAGTTTTTAACCCCTTTTACCTTGTTCCCTCTTTCAGTGTGTAAAATCTGGTTGTTTATTATTCTTTAAATAAAGGATTAATTGCCTGAATTCCTGCCTCTGCTCCGTGTCCTCCTTCTCCCCAAGCAGATGGGGAGCTGGGCAGGCCTGCAGTGGCGGCCTGATTTCTTTCAGGCCTTGGTCCTCCCTGGCACAGGAGGAAGCACTCTCTGCTGTACTGCCCCATGCCCAGCCTGAAGCTTCTCCTCTGTTGTCAGCAGTGCCCGGTGGACACTCTCTGTCTACAATCACTGCAGATCCAGACTGGCCCTCAGGAGACTCCCACTGCTTGGATTTTTCTGGAGTCTGTGGCTGTCACTGGATTGAAGCAACTCATGTCACCTGGCATAATCGGTACCCTTCTAGAGGGCAAGTGAGGGAGCCTCGCAAAAAGCAGGAAGGAAGTTATTTGGTGCCTCCAGGGAGCCAGGCTCTTTTAAACTCACTGCATTTCCAAAAGGAGGTTTACAGTAAAAAGGGATTCAACTCCACTGTGGGATACATTATGAGCCTTTGACCATCTTGTTCAACACTATTATTTCCAGAGTCCAGACTTGATGGTCAATGTGGTCCTTGGACCAGCAATATTGGTTATCAGCTGAGAGTCTGATAGAAATGCAGAATCTCAGGCCCCAATGAGATCCACTCAGTCAGCATCTGCAGTTAACAAACTCCCCAGGGAACTGACATCATAATAAATGTTAGTACTGTCCTAGTGCACTGATTGGCCTGTGTTAAGCCAAAAACTTGACTCTGTGGTTAGAATGCTTGATATACCTCAATATCTGTCTTCTTTTCCATAGTCATTGAAGTTCTGACTAGACACTTAGCTGTCCAGATAAAGAACAGATTTCCCAGACTCCTTTGTGACTAGATTTTGACCATATGACCAAGTTCTGGCCAATCAAATGTAAGTGGAAGTGTCCACTCACTAGCCTTCCACTCACCTTTGTCCCACCCCCATTTCCACCCATCCTACTGTCTGCAACATGGACATGAGGGCTAAAGCTCCATGTTGGATGTGAGGGCTCAAGCTCCATCTTGGACCATGAGAATGAAGGCTATACTTTGAGGGTGGTGCCACAGAAATGTGTAAGGAGACTGGGCACATGGGGACTTGATGGGACAGAGCCCCCTATTTATCCTGTTCTGCTTCCCCCAAATTCTAAATTTTAAAACAATTTTCTTTAGGACTGGGGGTAAGGGGCGGGTCCTGTCATTCATGGACAAACCCCCCTAATACAGAATCCCATAATATAAAAAGCCCATATATAACACATAGTGCCTCCCAAAGGAAAGAGAAGGTAGGGTGAGGAAATCACCTACTGTGTACAGAACAAGGACCAGTGAGCAGAAGTTCTTTGAAGACAGCTTTCAGCTCAATGAAATGCCTGCCAATAATTAGACTATCTAGCTGTGAAATGAACTGGTTATCCCACTGAAGTAGAAAGCTTCCTGTCACTAAAAATGTTCAAACGATACCTATAGGACCATCCTCCTGTGCTTCCAAATGCTGCAGAGGACATTCCTGGCCTGGGTAGAATACTGATCACTTTCCAACTCTTAACTTCTTTTTTCCAGAGAACTGGGGGAGGGGAGCAGTGGAAAACATACTCAGGGCACAATGGATTTTAAATCCTAAATGTGCCTTAGACATTGAACCAAGTTAGGAATTTATCTCTTAGTTTCCACTTCCGCACCTTAATTCAAAGATGTATTTATCAGCTGCCTCTCAGTTCCACCCAGGCTCTTCTGCACTCTTCTCCTTACCACTGTGGTGAGAGTCTGCAAATTACACTTCACATACTCTCCAGCAGCCTCTGGTTAGGTTCTGCCAAAGGGAGGTACTAGTAGGAGATCAGAAGGTGGGAGAAAGAGAAAAGCCTTTTGCTTTTTCCTTGGACATCAGAGGCAGCCCAGTCACTGGCTGGCAGCTGCTATAGCGGCAGTAGGATACAGTCATTCCTGGTGCCAGCTGCCCGGAGGGCGGCAGCAGCACCTCCTCAGCAGTTTCAGCAGCACAGCCGTGAGCTCGGGTGCAGGTTCCAGTCCAGAGGAATTAACAGATTCCTAATCTCCTGGTATTGCCTCTTCTTTCTTCTGCTCCTTCAGAACTACCTACCTACTCCCTTTTGCTCCTCCAGTCCTTCCCCCCAACACCTTTATAACCAATTCTCTCATTAAATCTGTATAAAATATTTCAGATGCTTTTTGTTTTCCTGGCTGAACCTTGGTTGATGCAATCACCAGCCCTCATGAATCTCTCTTCTCCCCTGAGGCAACCCCAGTGCATGCCAGAGGAGGATATATATATAATTAGCACCTGACATCAGCAGCACCCACCAGCAGCTTTCCTGCCCTCACCATCCCGGAGTCGCCATCCATCAGATGCAACCAAGACCAGAGGGCTGTAGTCTTCAACTTAACACCTAACAATCATAGCTGATGAGGCTGCACTCTGAGACAGATCTATGGCTTCAATTTCTCACCAGTATTTTAGCTCCCCGGGCTAGCTGTCATGTAACTGGTCTCATTGAGAGGACATTAAGGGACCCATTTTTCAGGAGTTGGCTTATGCTAGCAGAACTCTATTGCCACGTGATATTTATCAACATGGAACTCTCAAACATGCTCCCACACCGCAGCCCCTTAGCAGACTTAAATACTAGACAGTACCTATTTACAAACAAGCAAATGAAATCCTTCTCTTTGATAAGGAGAGCAGGAAAATTCTGTGTTGCAGGGTTTCTTCAAGAACTCCCTGAGCGAGAGAATTCTAGAGAGGCTATCTCTGCTAACCCTACCCTCTGGAACCTCAGCTTGAGTTCCATAATAGGTGCTAGGCCAGTTGGTTGGTTGGTGGAGTGGGATTAGAGAGCCGAGATGAGGAAGCTTGTAGATTTTCTACTCACCTCACTCCATCTCTCATTCTAGAAAATATACTATCAACAGAATTACAACCACCGCACTCTTAAATCGGTCCATTGGGTTAGGCAGATTTAAACTTCCATGAGGATAACACATTTTGGTTCATTTCTTTCACTGTCCCACATGCATAAAAACTGACACAAATCTATCTGGGTGGGACACAGCACGGGATCCAGAGTTAATCCTAATGTAATCCCAGGATCTGAAGATCTCCAGTCTCCTTTGGAGGGAGGACTGCCTTTGAGAGACCAACTGAGCTGCTCCAGAGAAGTTTGGAAGACATTCAGTGGCAATGGGATCAGCTGTGGGACATAGTCATGAATATTTTTAAAATACTTATCGTTTATAGATGAGGCTTTGAAGACATTGCAATAGCTCTGATGGAAAATCAGTGTGTATTTGTACATGTCCCACTTGGTACCAGCGCCAGCCTCAGGGAGATCTGGGTCCTGGCTCAGCCCACTCGGAGAGCAAGTAACTACCCACACCCAGGTCTCCAGAACACCCTGCTGCTATCAAGTACAAACAGAGTGGGGCCTTAGTGGCAGCCAAGAACTCTGAACTCTCCTCGAGAGACGTGACCCATACCTGGCTGCCACGGTTTCATTTCCATGCAGCTCTCCCTTCCCCCAAAGGCTGACCACCAGGCACCTGTGGGTACTAAGAGCTGGTGAGCAACAGAGAAGGTCACAAGTGGTAAATTCCCTATGGGTCACATTGGTGAACTATACTAAAAATCTCCTTTAGGTGTTTCTCTACAAAAAATGTTTCCCTTATTTCACTTTCTGTTCATCTCCCCTCTCCTCAAAGTCTATTTAGGTTGGGAGGCCAGGATCATACATTAGACACAATTAGTTCTAGAATCCTTGGGTTGTACATCAGAGTAGTGAGTCAGTCTCTCTGTCTCTCTGCCTCTCTCTCTCTCTCCCCCCCCCCCACCCCTAATATATATGTCTATATACATACACATATATACACATATGTATATATACCATATATAGTGTTTCTCTACACACACACACACACACACACTCACACACACTCACGTCCCACATATATTGTGCATGTGAGTATATATACTCACAGGGCAAAATGAGGAAGAGGACCCACCAAAGACAGAAAAAAAAAAAATGGTGAGAAAGTAAGACAATCATAATAATTAATAACTACCATTTACTCCATGCCAGGCACCGTGCTAATGCCTTCATATGTACTGTCTATTATTCAAACTTCCACTACCTAGCTACAACCTTTCCAATTTTGGTCATATCTGTGTGTACTTATAGTATCATTTGGTACACTTTACTTTCAATCTATTTATTTACTTGTTTTTTTCCAGAGAAAAATCTTAGCATCATAATACAATCATGGATTTGATGTGTTATTTTTTTTGGTAAAACACTCTGGAATAAAACATAACTATAATGTTCAATGAACTGTTCACCAAACATTATCTATAATGGTACCCATAGCCTCATTTTGGACAATACCACATATCATTTATTCTTCACAACTCCATGCTAGATCACAACTGCGCCCATTGCACACTGGGGCAATCAAGGCTCAGAGGCTAAATAACTTGCCCAAAACCCAAAGGAATACAGTCACAGGAGTCAATAAAAGAGACTTGCCAGAGGGAGTGAGTAGCCAATAGTGTCCTATACCACAGAGATCAAGTTAACCAAAATGTACAAGATCTTTTTGGACTTGGAGAGTCAGGACCCCAGATTGGAATGAGATGAAGAGTGGAAATGTGGGAGCAGAGGTTAGGTAATTAGGCAATTCAGGAACTTGGACAGAGAGAGATGAAAGGAATGCAGAGTTTGTGTTCAATATGTGATTGACTATAAATGCAGTCATGTCTATAGTTGCTTCCCAACTCAAACCCCAGAATTGTGATTGTGTTCCCATTTCTTCCTCATGAAAGCCAGGTGAGCTGAGGGTAGATGCAATCTGAAGTATAGAAAGGCTATCTCAGACCCCAAAAAGGAATATCGAGGTGTCAGGTGGAAGGTTGAAGCAGATGGGAATGAAAGTCCCAGGAGAAAAAAAACCACTGACCGGGTCCACTGAACCCGTCCTTCCAGCCCAAGGCAGCCCTGCAGAGTAAGCTGTGAAGAGAAGGATGAACTAGCCTACAGCAGGAGGCTTCCGGTTAGCTATGAGGACCGTCATTTTGGCCAGGGATTGCTGGTCAAGGACTGTTTTAATCTTGGCAGGAAGAAAAGAGGTTAAACTTATCTTTTGTTACTGTTTCCCGCTCTAGATTCTACTTGTAAAAGCTTACCATGAACTTTGCAACCTACTGACGCTTGACACTATATCCTTTCAGTCCTCTGTTTCCCAGGGTTCAAAATCCAGCCAGGCAACCTGCGCCCCCAGATGAAACTTGAGCTCCAAGCATTGATTCAGAGACATAGTCTGTTGTTTTTCAATAAATAAGTGATCATTTACAGGTTGATAATGCAAATCAACAGAGCACACATGTGATAAGTTTCCTGGGAGACCTGGAAGCAAATCAGACTGGACACCTGGAAGAAGGCTGGTCTGAGAACAGGCCTGGCCTTGGACAGCAGGAGACTGCAGGCTAGTGATAAGGATACTTGCAAAATAGAGTGATAATAGTAATAGACAGACTGATGACCACACCAAATATTTGCATACCACATATCACTTTGGAAGTAATTTCATAATCATTTTCTCTTTTATTCTTTCACAGTTATTTCCACCTGGATAGGCTATAAGTGCACTCCACATGCTCCAATGAATCTATCCTCTCCTCTACTCTGGTGCTGTTAAAGACATTGACACTTTCCCAAACCACGTAGCACAAAGTCTGAGACCATCTGATTCAACCACCCCCTCAAGTTCTGTGGTTCCTCCATTCGTAACATTTCGCTTCAAGTTTTGTTTCTCTATCCCATTACCAACCCCCAAGTCAGGCCCTTGGGACCCCTCTCCTGGACAGCTATAAATGCTAACTGGCCTCTTCATCCTGGCACACTGGGTGTCAATCCATGACCAGGTGAGGGCCTAAAAAACTCCTCTGCCCGGCACTGCCAGTGGCCTCAGCATGCTCATCCCCAGAAGTCTCTTTCCATCTCGACTCCCAGGAAAAAATGTTGATGCCTTTTTATGCCACCCATTAATACCTTACTGCCAGTGTACAATCTTTTATCTGCAATTCCGAAATGGAAAAAGCTCTATAAATGGAGGGTGAGAAAAGGGTAGAACTTATTTGATGGTAAAACTTGTCATGAGGCTATTTAATTTTTTCATTTACCTCACTTAGAATAGTCACATAGCACTACAAATATTAATAAATTGACTATGGAACACTTACCCAGACCTCACTGGGGATATCATAAATTATATTGAATATGCATCACAATATCTTGCTAAAATCTGAAAAATTCTGAATTCTGAAACATATATAGTCCAAAGGGTTTTAGATAATAGAATTGGGACCTACCTTAACTGGCATTAGAGTCATTACTCTTTGCATCTTTTATCTAGTTATCAATTGTTGAATCCTCAAATTGAGTACATATTATACAGAAGGCAACTTTTCAAGCAGTGAAAGCTTGTAACAAGTTAAAATACCTGATCCTTGATCACAAGTTCTTCCAACCCTAGGTCTGACAGACCTAAACCTTAGATATGACAGACCAACATGCTATCGGCCCAGTAATGGAATCTGATGACACAGGCATCATAGCCAACTGAGTGTTCAGAAAGAACTTTGCAGAAGAGGTTTACCTTACCCTGTGTGGTAAAGAAGAAATAGAAAATGCAATAAAGGCCTGAGAGGGCAGTCCAGGTATGGGCAGGTAGGTAAGAAACTCACAAGGGCTTGCAATCTAGTTGACTATCCTGAACTACTAAACTCATACAGTCCTAGAACAGTTGGCCACTATTTATACAATTATACTTCTTAGAAAACCATTCCTTCTGCTGTTACCAATGTCCCTCCCACCACGGCAGCCAAAATGTCATCTGGACCCTCAACAACATTGGGTGAGAAATCCTACTTATGTTACAAGTACTGTCAGTGAATGCCAGGGCTGCTGAAATGTGGCTGGAGAAATAGCCAAGGTCAGATCATTAAGGGCCTAATTAGCACGTGGTGAGTCTAGTGGCAGAAAGTATGAGCTCAATATTTAACAGCTCAACAAGCCTGGAGAAGTTGCTTAATCCTTCTGTGCCTCGGTTTCTTCATCTGCAGCAGGAGGATGCTGCTGCTGAGGGTGATCCTACATAATCCATCCAAGTATTGTGTGGATTCGATGAGAATATGCATGTAAAGTACTTAGTAAATATCCAACAAATGTTAGCTGTTATTATATTACCAATTAAGGGGGCTTATGAGCAAAAGAGGATAACTAAAGGGTTGTAACATAGTCAGATGGGCATTGCCCAGCCTCAGGTAGTCATGTAAAGTCTGACTGGAAACAGAGGCGGCAGGAGAAAAGGAGATAGTTAGGAGGCTGTTCTGGTGACCCAAGAAAAAAAATGAGGCAAGCCTGAACTCACATGATGGCAGTGAGATTTAAACATGACCTATGAATTTAATACAATAAATATCCATGAGTCCAAATAAAAAACTTAAAAAGATAGATAGATTCAGGAAAGTGTGCACTATTTCTTACAGTAGAATTCCAATTAATAAATGTGGAAGAAATAATAGAAATAGAAAATCACCATTAAGCAAATACATTGTAGTTAATTGTAAAAGGCAAGAATCACTGACTGATGCTAATCTCAGTGGGCAAAAGTATGACAAGAAGCAGAGAGCTTGCTGGTAATGAAAAGGTGGTTCTCTGTAAAAGCTGAGCAGAGGATTTCTGCTAAAATGGCTGCACTTGACCATCCGAAGCCTAAAGCACCAGGCACACAAGTCCAAGGTGCCGGACCCTTGGCAGAGCTAGAAAACCAACTCCCGGCCCTGCCCTCCAGGAACTGCCAGTCCACCCAACATAAAACAATGCTGACTCCAGCCAGCCTCTGAATGAAAGAGCCAAGCACGTCACCTGTCTCTCCAACTAGTAATAAACACAGAGTCCCTTCCCCCTCCAAGCAAACGTGGCAGGTATTCTATGGCCCAGGTTTGAATGTAACCTCTGGAGCCAAGTTGCCTAGGTTCCAGTTACAATCTACTACTCACAGGTGCATCCTTGGGTGTTGGTTGATTCTTGTTGGGCCTCAGTTTTCTCATATGGAAAATGGTGAAACTGGTACCCACTTTGAAGGGTTAATCCAGGTAAAGGGCACATTATGGTCAGCACACAGGAATGGTCTATGGTCAGCACTTGGGAATAACAGCAGTTATCTCACATCTCCTCTTCCATCAAGATGTCTGGCTCGGAGACTCTGCTCCGTGGGAGAGACCCAGAGAATGGCAGCAGCTAGTTGGTCTATGTTTTCACAGATACCTTGACCCCTGACTTAAAGGGCTCAAAGAAGCACTTCTACTGCCACCACCCCCCCCCCCCCGGATTTGGTATAAACCTTAAAAGTGCTGATAAATCTATTTTTATTTTTAAGTTATACCCTGCCAGGTTCCAGAAAGGATATAAAGCAGCACAGATGTAATCTATGTAACCTCCAGTGACAAGAACCAGGGCACTCTCTTCTTCCACATCTGCCATGAAGGTCAGACTACCTGACCCCTTCCAAGCAGATAAGGGATAACCAGGGGGCAAACACAGGAGGGAGGTGGCACCTCACCCAGCACCACAAGAGTCCGCGACCCCTCCCCAGGCCAGACCATTTCCCTCCAGCTGTGCCTGCCTGCTACTCCCACATTTCCTGTGGCCACACCGTGTCCGCTGTCCCTGAGGGGTTGTAGGAACAAAGCATATCAAGGAGCAAGCAGTTCTCCCCTGGCCACCCAAAAGATAAAAATAACTAGATGAAATCAAATCAACAGCAGCTTTGGAGTACGGGTGCTTGTTTACTTAATCATAAAAGAGCAGCCTGACAGCATCAAAAGAAGGGAGTAGGTATCCTGGTAACTGGTAAGTCATACCATCTCCCAACCCCACACCCCAGCACCCCATTTCCCAGCGGGGCTCTAGCTGACATGCCTTACTTCTCTCTTCTGCCTACTCAAAGCTCCCCATCCTTCAAAGGCAAAAGTCTCCCTGTCCCAAAGCCTTTCCTGCCTCTCCACTCATTGGCCTCCAGCCTCTGAATATGAGTGGCACCAATCCTCTTGGTCTCCCCTTGAGCAATTAAACCCCTGCTAACTGTCCCCATTTCTGAGCAGCACGCCCCCCCCCACCAACCCCCACAGAAGCTGTAAGCACCCCGAGGACAGGCTGATGGGGTAGCATACAAGGCACACAGGAGGGAGGACACAAACTCAGGCTGACTGAAGAGCCTGGAAACTTTGTTGGCTTTAATCCTTTTGTACGTTGACCAAAATACCCAAACTAAGCTGGCAGTTCTCATGCTTCAGGGTACAGAAGAAATTGAATGGGAGGTGGAAGGCAGGGATGGAAAGGGCATGCTCTTGGCTTAAATACAGATTTCCAGGCACCACTCCAGAAATTCTCTTTCAATGAGTCAATATTGGGGCCCAGGAATCTATCTTTAACATACTGTCATACTTTGAGAAAAAGACCCAACCCCAGGACCTTGACTATATGGAAAAAACCCTGGCTTGGGAGTCCAGTGCTGCTGAAATAAGACCCAGGTTCTGATATCAGGTAGGTGATTTTAGGCAGGTAAACAACCTATCTGGACCCCACATTCCTCATCACTGAAGGACAAGATTCTAAGAATTCGAATAGCTAACAAACCAACAGCTAACATTTACTGAGTGCCGCCATGTGCCAGGTGTTCTTCTAAGTATTTTCCATAAATTTTTCTTTTTACTCTTCACATCAGCCATTGTACAATGAGGAAATGGAAGAATAGTGTTAACTGCCTTGTCCAGGGCCACACTGTTGGTGATGAAAGACCTGGGAATTAAACCCAGAAAATGAGATCCCAGAGCCAGAGTTCACCGCCACCGTGCTCTGGCTCCAAAAAGGACTTCTGGTCCCATTTTACAGAGCAAGCAGGATACAGGTCACCTGGATGGCTGCCATACTGGTCCACCCATTCCAGGGCTCTGGCCACACCTCTGGAGCTGCCTCTGGGTCACCCTCTAGGCCAGTTTAAAAGAAAGTCTTACTACAAGAGGTCAAAATTAGCTCAACCCACAGGAGGGATACAGATTACTTAAGTAAAACTGGAAAGGAAATTAAAAGCCAAAAGCAGAGTGTGCAGGCATAAGGAATGCCAGGGCCTCCTCAACTCCAGAAACTCTTCACAGGGATGACAGGACACCAGAGGGGAAGAGGGGAGGCTGGGAATATTCTTATGAGGCCAAACTGCCAAGCAGAGCTCGTCAGAGCCTTTGCCCACACTTTTCAAAGCACAGAAGGCACAGATTACATCTCAGGCCATGAAACAGATGGCCAAAAGTTCCTTGGGGGGCCCCAAGGGCACCTACCATCCCCATGACATTCACATCCTCAGCATCAAACTCAGCAGAGCACCTTAAGGCCAAGGTCACACTAGGGGTGAGGGGTGCCTGCCCCCACCAGAGGCAGTATGCGAGCTGAATCCTGAAAAGGAGGTAAAAGGAGACCAATGGTGCTCAAGCTGTGGGTCCTTCCACAAGGGCCCTGGCTGGCGCTGCCCTCTGCTCATTCGTGGGGCCTATGCATCTCCCTCCTCCCCCATCATTCACTTCCTTCCCAAATCCCACTTACCTGTCAGAGTCCAGCTGAAAAGACCCTCCTTCCTCCATTAAGTCCAGAGAACAATTCCTAACCTCCCCCATTCCAAGTCCACTCTCCTTTCCCAGTCAGCTTTTCACACTCTGCCTTTGGGACCCACCCCTGCATTATGGGCTGGTTATGGCATAGCTCACTGCTCAGGAGCCAGGCTCTAGGGTCTGCCTGCCTGAGTTAGAATGTCAGTTCTGCCCTGTACTAGCTGTGAGACGTTGGGCAAGTCACTGAATTTCTCTAAGGCCTAATTTTCTCAGCTTTGGGTTGGGGACAGTAATTGTATCAACCTCATTAAGTTGTGAGAATCAAAAGACATGTATGCAATGGCCTCAGCACATAAGTACTTAATTAATTTTAAGGATTATTCTTTATCTTTTCAAATGTACACATATTTTAGCTTTTGCCTAGCTAGTACATTCCATGACAACAGGTATCTTCATATCTTCAAGCTATAATAGCTGTCTACTTTCTGTTGAGGTACTACTGTCTGCCAAGTCCTGTGCTAAGTCAGTGAATCCCTAAGCTGCCCTCCAGTCCCAGGTTCCACAGATCCCCTCTAAAGTAAGAGGGAAGGGGTGGCCACACAGAGTTCTGTATCTCCTGCAGGCTGTGGCCAGAGCTAAGAAGGGTGGGTGTGGGTGCGCATGTACATGCATAGGTAAGGTTGCCCATGGAAGAGATCTGGCTCTCTTGCTCATTTCTTGAGTCTACCACATAATTGGCAAGTGACCTTGGTCAAATATCTAACCCTCTAATTCTTGGTTTTCTTGTCTATCTGTGGGAATTAGAATTTCTTTACAGTGCTGTTATCAGAATTGCTTTCAGCAAACACTTATGGACTATCTTGCCAAACTAGGAAGCTACTAACCTTCTCCCCTACCCCATGAATACAAGGAAGAAGAAGGCTCCGAGGAACCCACACCACAGAAGAAAACTAGTTACATACCCTTTATCAACACTGTCAACAGTTAACATGGAGACTCCTATGAGAACATAAACTCCAGTAATGGTTAAGAGCTATGAATTCAACAGTATGTACAAATTCAGTGTTTCTTCATACATCTTTGTCTCCAAGCACCATATGGTAATATGAATGGAAACAAAGTCAAAGAAAAGGTCAAGGATGTCTTCAGAAGTGACTACTCAAAATGGCAGGCAAAACTGTGCTATGGCCAAGCTACACTCAATTCAGAAGGGAAACTCACCCAGAGAAAATTACTGTCCCCCCACTTCCACTCCCCACCACAACTGGAGAGGAAAAACCAAAGAGAACTTTTGTTAAATTATTTAGAAATGTAAGAGCATTTTTTGCAATAAAAAGGAGTCTTTGTTTTATAGTCAGTTTAATAGCCAACAGTAGGTCCTAAGTCTTTTTCTATAATATGGCCATTATAAAAGTACATACTTCTTCATACAGTGGTTGAGAGAACTAATTGAGGTAATACAGGTAAAGAATTCAGCACAATACTTCATACATAATAAGCTTTTGATAAATGTTAGATGTCACTGCTGTTGGGTTTTTTATTGTTGTTCCTATCCTTGAACTGTTAAAATTAAAAAATCATGAACTAGAGAGAGAGGACCCTAATCAAATGGTTCAGTCTTTGGGTTAGAAATCTTATTCAAATATCTAAATATCTCCCTTCTCTCCTAACATCTGTGGCTTAATGGGACACAACCTGAATGGTTCAGGCACATCCAACAGAAAACACTGCCCTCGTCTTCTGACACCCCAGGGCTCCCTGGGGTGGAAGAAAAGCAGAAAGCTCAAGTCAGGTGGAAAAACTTGGATTGAGGATTGGAAGAGGAGTGGCTGAAAAGAAAACGGCACTGGTCCAAAGACACACACACAAAAATAAAAAATAAAATGGGAGTGTGAAGAGCTCTTTAGAAGGCTCACATGCCCTGGGAGAAACCTTCAAAGGAGAGAAGAATGAGCTAACCCTTCAGACCCTTTGAAGTACTGACATGTGCAGTGGAATCCCCTTGGTCCACTCCATCCTGAAATCCTGCTGAGTTAAGAACCCCCCAACTACATGCTTGATATGGTGTACACCTGAAAAGCCAAGTGCTCGGGCATTGCAGGGAATTTCTCTCACCATTTAATAAGGAATGCCTGGAATATTCCAATTGAGAAGTATTTCTTAATTTCCTGTGCAATCTGAAGGCATTATCCAAGGGTTATTTTTGTTTTGTTTTATTCAGAAGTGGGGTTGCTGGAGCATTCCTCTTGGACATGTTCAGATTTGAATTAATTAGAATTCCTGTACAGTTTTCTTGGTTATAATTATAGCTTAATTTGATTGCTTAATAGCTCTGGTTTTCGTAATGTTTAGCACCTGTTGTAAATTGCACAAGATAAATCACCTTCTACCTTCCACCGTGTTTACGCCTAACTTTTGCCTTTTCCCTTTCAGGCGCTAGGCTTGTGATGACAGCCATGCGCTTTGCTCATCCCTGCCCTTTCCACCAAAGAACTCCCTTTTGCAAGGCTATTTAACCAGAGAAGAAGTGACTTTTACTTAAATGCCTCCTTAAAACTGTTAGATTTTTTTTAAGGGGAAAAAATTGAAGAGAAAAAAAAAAAGTATTTCAGATGCTATAAACTCTGAAGACTGACCTCTGGTATTATGTAGACTTCCACTTAAGGGTCACCTTTTTGATGCACTGGATGTATGGGTTTTTCTTCCCCCCTCCTTTCCTTTCTAGGATTATTAGACAGCAGTGGAAGCCCTGCATCATTAATTGATTTCTCCCATGCATTGTGCTATGATACAATTTTTCAAGGCTGTGCATAATTGTGTTCTCTGTGCCAGCGTTCTGTGTTCTGTCCTTGTCATATTGTCATTGAAGGCTGTTTCCACCCTCTGTAATTGGAGATGTTCTACTTTTGGACAAAGGTGTGGGGGCAGCTCAGGGGAACAGCGCTGACATTTACTTCATCAATTTATTTTTATTGTTCCTACATTTATTGCAGCTATAACAGCCCTTTAATAGTTATATCTCCTCCCTGTAGGGTATTCTGGTATTTGAAATTTTTTTAACTCATTTGTTCTCATAGATAACAGTGAAGTGCATTTCAGGATAACCTTTAGGTTTCAATCTCCTCTCTTCTTTTGGCTCTGAGGCAGTCTTCGCTTTAAACTTTTACTGCATTGCTAGTCTAAAGGCCAGAGCGCCAAGTTCATTCTAGCACTGAAGTAACCACAAATTAGTGGTCCTGAAAATTTCAGGGAGGTTAGTCCTAAACCAAGAGTGCAGCTATTACCATAATTCAAAACTGGTCATCCTTTTAATATGGGGTTGGGGAGGGGGGTGATCTAAAGGAAGGTGGGCGGGAAGGGGAGAAAGTGAGGGGCAACGAGAGAAAGAATCCTAATAAATACTAACTGGGCCTCATGTTATAATCCTGGTCAAATAGGGATTGTAATTAAATCTTTATGACTATGAAACATCATATTGGCCCAATTCTGAGTCTCTCCCCTTCAAGGCCAGAAACATGTGGCACAATTAAGAGGAAACTGCGCTTGGATTTACTGTTCTTGTCTTTGGATACTGTGACCCTCCAACCCAGTCCCACCTCCCTTAAAAAAGGTTATCTTAGGATAGCCTTGGAAATAAGTCCTTATCTGC
Organism: Rousettus aegyptiacus; assembly: GCF_014176215.1. Classification (NCBI taxonomy): domain Eukaryota; kingdom Metazoa; phylum Chordata; class Mammalia; order Chiroptera; family Pteropodidae; genus Rousettus; species Rousettus aegyptiacus. Next base: position 38,081,136 of record NW_023416310.1, read on the forward strand.
AAGCTTACCTTATTTACTTTATTTTTTACCGGCCCTATAGAAAAGAGAAATATCAATTTTGTTCATTTTCCTACCACCACCTCTGTGGTTGAGAAAACATCTGTATGGGTGAGACACATTTCTGTGCTTATTTCTAAGACCACGATACTAAGCCACTGTATATAGCAGTTTGTGCTCCAACTGCCAGCTTTACAACAAAAATTTCCTCTGAATGCTATCTAGACACATTTTTCAAATTGGAGCTTATTCTTGTTTCTATCCCCCAATTTCTCCTATAGAATCATTACTACACCTTCCCTTCCTAGCGGTATTATCAGAACCTACCAAAAATTACTGCCTTTGTCTCATCAGAGAGGGCCAAATACCTTATTAATTATCATAATGCCAAATTGGCCAAAAACAAAGTCTCCAAATTCCATATTGAGTCTAGTACCAGGTGCCTTTCCCTGATCACTACTAATATGAACATCAACCTGGGAAACAGGATTTCTCACGCATCCAGTTGCCAACACTTATGAAAAGGAAGGCTGTTACACACCACATAAACTCTCAATACTCCATTACAGTAAGATGAGTCTATTAAGTCCCTGATAAAAGAAGGAAGAGATTAAGTGGTAAGGTGAGTGTTCCTGGTCCTAGTCCCTATCCCTAGGTTCTCTCACAATAGTAGAGAAGGGAGACCCTAGGTCCAGGACATCCTGCTGAAGTTTCTAGAGCCAGGGAAGGCTCTACCACAGTGGTTCCCACAGATAGCCTCTGCCAAATGGTAACCCTGGCCTCCACGATGCCCATTCGCCCCACCTCCACCCTCATATCTTTTCAATTTTTTTCCTCTCCCTCCCACCACTTATCTTACAAAAGAATTCTTTCCAGAAGACTGTCATCTACTATCATGTTGGTATATCAATTAAAACTTCTGAAAGGGAAAATACAAAATGAAGAAATAAATCAAGTATCTAAAATCAGGGGGACAAATATCACAGGCTATATTTATCCTGGAATCCTGGTTCAGGCAGGAAAGCTATAGAAGTGGACAGTTACAAGCCTCTGCTTCCCGACACCGGCAGTACTTCAGGAAAAAAAAAAAAAAAAAAAAACCAGAATGATGCTGTCAATTTTATAATGAGGATAGGATGTTTAGAGGCTCAATTTGGATTTTTTTATTATTATTCTGGTTGGACTTTACCCCTAGATAGCTACAGAAAGATAACACCAGCAAGGCATTAACCCAGAGGAAAATATTTTAATATTTCCCCTTTATAGATCTGGCTCAAAATTCCAGGTCTTGCTTATTCAGGTTCCCAATTCCTTTCTCATCTCTGAAGACTTATGAAGAAAAATCATGATAGGCTAGCACACCATAGCTTGAGCCCTGTTAACTTGGAAATTATACCCTTGCCCTAACAGAGCCAGAGGAGGTTGACATCTGATTTCTTTGCCCAGTGGCAAGAGTCATTCTGCACCAGTTGTCATCTAAATCACAGGTATAATTAGAGGAACTAACCAGCTACAACTTTCACTAGCCAAAGGCAACTTATTTTCAAGGATGTTGGAGCTTAACCAGGATCAGAATTGCCAGAATCCGAATAACTAAAATTGTTAAATGTTCATTTTGGTCAATTCTGATTTTAAATATGCATATGTATCTCCATTAATCAAGTCAAGATGCTAGCCACAACTAATGTGAAATAAGTTTGACAACAATGGCATTCTAACAAGGAAGACCTTCCAAAAGGAGAGGAGTGTCTCTGGACTCAGAGATAAACCCTGAAGGTCAACTGTGCTCCAGGTGGCCTCCTGAGCAGCACACCAAAGACAGCATGGAAGAGCACGGGAACAGAAAGAGGGAGTTCTGTACCACTCCTTCAGATCAGAAAGCCTGATGCCAGCACTGGAACAGAGCGAGGCCAGAGGGAAAGCCACCTGGAATAGAAATGCAAGGATAAAGAGACCCACAAGTGGGAGGCCTGATTGTACTGTTCTCTGGCCAGCTATTTAATAGTCCTTAGCAAGGGCATGTCAGCTGGTGAGGGTCCTTCCAGGCCAACCCTGTCCTCTTTCATATGGTATGCCAGGTAGAGCTAGAATCTAAGATGGGTAAAGAATAAAATGACAGGTGCTCATAGCTAAGTTGCCCTTATGCCCCAGTTCATGGCACACATCATGTTAGCCCAAGTAAGGCCCCTCATTTAATCTTTTCATTCCCCCTTCACTTTTCTTCCCCAGCCTCCACTCCCACCTATTGCTAATAGGTACCTACTCTGTTTCAACCATCATCTTGTATCTAAGTATTCTGTGGGGACGGTTCAGGAGTGATGCCGCATTTGTTTGCCACTTGGCTCTTCAGACTGACTTTAAGCTTTGTTTTTCATTATGTTTAGGTCTGCCCTAACAAGAGTGTTACAGAGATCAAGAGCTTTGTATCTGTTGATCTAACAAAGAAAATACAGTGGTAGATTTCAAGGACTGTATTAAAACACATTTACATAGCCATGTATGGCTGTGTACCTTATTTATGTGAATGGTGCCTTCATAGTTGTAGCATGAACAGCCTGTGCAACTAGACATGGTGGTGCTGTCAAAATATTTTCTGAAATCCATCACATTGATATTGCTATTGTTTTGTTGACATTGATACAATTTTTTAGATTTTAAGATTACCTCATTTTAAAAATATGCATGCTTGTTATAAACAAAACTAAAAGAGTTCAGAAGAGCATAAAGTTAAAATTTAAGCACTCTTCTTCCCTCGCCAAAAGCCCTCCCATCTTACTCCCACTGGTGAACACTGTTAACTCCTCCTTGTATATATATATATATATCTTTCTAAAACTACTATACACATTAAAAATATCATACAAATATTTTCGTATGAGTAAGATAATATTATACATACTGTCTTACCACTGTTTCTGAACATATTTTGGACAAATTTCTATAATATAGAAAGACATTTCATTCTTTTTAGCAGCTGTACAGAACTCTGTTGCATCAATGTACCTTATTTGTTTTACTATTCCCGTTGATGAAAATTTAGGCTATTTCCAAATTTTGCTATTATAAGCAACATTGCACGTTAAGCATTCATTTTTCTGTTTATGTAAACACATGCATATACACATATACACAAGTGTATGTAGGATAAATTACTAGAAATGGCATTTCTATGTCACCAGAAATGCACATTTTGAATTTTGATACATATTATCAAACTTCCTTTTTAAAAAAATGGTGCCAATTACATGCCCACCAATACTGTTTGAGAGTTTATTACCTAACACCCTAGAAATACTAGGCATTATGAAACTCTTGAAACTACCAATTAGAGAAGTAAAAATGATTCATGCTTTTAAAAATCAAGATGATCTCATATACTTATTAGCCACTTATGTCTTTTTCTTTGAAATATTTATTCTTGAGTGTTGCCTATTTTTCTATTGGTATGTTTGTCTTTCTATTGACTTGGAAGAGGTCTCTGCATATGAAGGAAATAAATGTTAAAAAAGAGTTTCCCAAGTTAGTCATTTTTCTATTTTTTTAAGATATTTTTGTTGTGTAGAATCAGCCATATATTTCTGGCTATACTTCTGGACTTCCTATTTTGTTACATTGCTTTGTCAATTTTTCCTGAACTAGTATCATACTGTTTTATTACTACAGCTTTATAATATATTTTTGGTCTGGTAGAGTGCTTTTTAAAAAACTGGTGGTTATAAAAAAGCACAAAACTGTCAGGATCTTACCCTAGGCTAGAGATTTTTCCTTTCATGAAGGATATTCATACAAAGAGTTTGAGTTAATTAAAAATAAATAAATAAATAAACAAGTAAGCAATCTAGCAACCAAAAAATACTTAATAAGAATTTACTATATGTCTACAGCCATGCTCCCTGAACAAGCCCGATCTCATCTGATCTTGGAAGGTAAGCAGGGTTGGGCCTAGTTAGTACTTGGATGGAAGACCAGGTGCTGTAGGTGTTAAAAATAAAAAATAAGGGATTGTAAGCTGACAAGGTCCTTGCAATCTGTGAGGTCAACCAAGGGTTACTTCACCTAAAAAAAATTAAAAAAAAAAAAAAGAATTTACTATATTTGTAGCTGGGAGAGTTGGGCGAAAAAGACAAGGCAGAGACAGAGATCTAAAGGAATTATTTAGATAAGAAGATACCAAAACACAACTACCAGGGCAGTTAAAACAAATAACAACCCCTGTCGATTTGAGTCATCAGAGAAGGCTTCTCAGGGATAATGATGGATGAACATAAATACCACTCACAGAGACCTTGACTTATCGCAAGTAAGAAAAGGTCCTTTTCCCACTGGAGATCTGCTTACAGGCTATATATTGCCAGTTATAAAAAGATATTTATTGAGTGCTTACTGTTTATCAGGCATTGCTCTAAGTGTGCTACATGCATCAATTCATTCAAACTTACCACAACCCTATGAAATAAGTACATACTTTCATTTGGCCTTTTTATAGATGAACAAACTGAATCACTTGTCCAAAAGTTGCCTAGCTACTAGTGGCAGAGCAGAATTTGACAGGCTGCCCTGCCAACATAGCCTAGATGCCTATGTTTAGGCTGCAGACACATGAGCTCAGTGGAAAGCCTAAACTTCCTGAAAGGATGGAACACTGGCCCCATGGCCAGTTTGCAGTTCATTCCCATCAGTGCTACCATCTCCTCTCCTGCAGAAGAGGCCAACAGTTCACGCTCCTGCGCACTCTTTGGTCCGCTGGTGCAGTCTGGTCACCTGGGTGACCCCTGCCCACCTGGGACCAGGGTGGCCTCTGTCTGACCTCATCCCAGGCTGACAGCTGGCGTCGCACTCATCCAGACAGCCGGCACTCTGAGTCGGACAGAGTATTGTCTCCTGCCCTGCCTTACAAATGGGGGAGAGAGAGCAGGCCACTCCTGTGTGGCCGTGGCCTCACAGGGGGGCAGGTCCCTGGAATTAAAGAGAAAGGATGAAAACAAAATGCCAGCTGCAAGTATTTCTGACTTTAAGAGAGAAGCAGGGCCAATGGCCTCCTGAAGTCTGGTGCCAGAAATTGTTGGAAACAAAAGGCCCTCTGGTAGGCAGGGTCAGGCTAGAGCACAAAGCCCTATTGTTAGGCTATACCAGCAGTTTTCCAACTTTTCTTATTAAGTCATGGAACAGTTTGTAACCTATCAGCCATGCCCTGGACGTCTGGAAGGGCTTTCAGGTAGAGCCCATTACCAGGAAGAAAACAATGGCACTCTGAAGCCATCGTGAGCAGACACAGCATTGAGACAATAGTGCAAAATGTCAATTTTCCCATCAAGTCACTTTTCATTCTTTAAAGAGATTGTCTCAGATGGACGTCTGGCAGTCCCTTCCCTCTGATCTCCCTCCCTCCTCTCACCGTAACCCGAAACTGAAAACTGACGAGGTCCAGGTGACCCTTGCTCCTGGCTCCATTCTGGAAGGGCAAGGCTGAGTCCTTAGCCTGCCCATCACGGTCTCTCAGATTCTTCACAGCCACATAAACTGTCTTTTCCCTAATACTAACTAACAGTATCTCAATAGCAGCACTGCCATAGGGTGTGGTGCTAACAAATCTCTGCCCCTTATCCATCTTTCTCTCTCTACTAAAGAGGAGAAGAAAAAGGAAAAGAAACAGAAATCCTGACCATGTTCCATCATTTTTTCAAAGATTATCAGACGCAGAAAACAAGTACTATAATACTACTACTTTGGTCCAAGCAGGGGCAGGACTTCACCCTCTGAGCCTCTGAGAATAGGATGAAGTAAAGAGGCTCCTACACACATTTTGCACCCAATTTTAAGAGTAGCATGAACCCTTCACAAATTCAAGGATCTCAAGTTAAGAACCTCAGGCCCAGCTTTTGAGTTAACCTACACCATTTTGGAGTCTATTCCAGAGACAGCTAAGTTCTCACTGAGCCTGTTTGCATTTCTGAGACCACAGCTAAACTATACTTTCCAATTCCCTTGTGCATTAATAGGTACGTGTGACCGATTCTAGCCAATGGATGCGAGCAGAAGTAATGTGTCTCTTCAGGTTGGAGACAGTTAAGAATAGACATACCCTCTCCACACTCTCTCCTCCATGGTCTGCCAGCTAGCTGACTCCAGGGACACTCTGAAGACACATATTAAAGATGAAAAAGCCTTTACATGGAAAGAGCCTGGGTCCTTAACTAACATAGAACAAAAAGGCCTCCTCTCTCGTCCAAAGAACTGTGATATGAGCTAGAAATGAAGCTTTATTGTGGTATGGCACGGAGATTTGAGGGCCATTTGTTACAATAGCTAACCAAACTACCCTAAAACAGGTCTCCCTCATACAGATATCCAGCCCAAACACTGCCTTTTCATGCTGCCATTCACCTAGAAAGTGATTCTCAGCCCTGGCTGAACATCAGAATCACCAAAGGACCGTGTAAAAAAACAAACAAACAAACAAACAAAAACGTGGAGGACAGCAGTGGAGCCTAGGCATCACAGACTTTTTAAAGTTTCCTGGCAATGTTCACTCACTCAGGTTGAGTCTGGTGGCGAGAGGTGGAGCTTTCACAGTTCCCTCAGAGGTTCTGTTTTCCTCCTCCATTCAGGCTCCTCTAGGTGAGGAATAGGCCTAATCCCATCCATGCAGACCTCTGCCATAGGCCGCCATGTTCAGGGAGACCTCAGAAGCACAGCAATGCTAACGTTACTGAACACTTACTCTGTGCTGGGCTTTGTGCTGAGCACTTAACATCCAGGACCTCATTTCCGCTTCTCAGCACAACTCAGAAGCTACTAGTCCTACCTCCATTTTAACTTTGACGCAGAAAGCTTAAGTTACTGTCCCCAGATTACACAGCTAAAAAGAGCACTTTCTAATACTTCTAACTTGTCATGACTTTCCCAACTTCTCAAATCACCTTTTCAAAGACAAATACCCCTGGGTAGAGCCACATCTGAAGGTTTTACTAGTTACCTTGCTTATCAGCTAACAGTGTATATGGAATTGGTTAGCACTCACCTGAACCAGAGGCCTCAAGGCAGCTGTGATGGGTACCTGTGGGAGGAAAGGGCTGCTGGCCGCAGAGGCAAGATTCCAGAAGACAGACTCTGCCTACCTGACCCTTGGCTGACAGCTGGCCTGGCCCTGACGCTGAGAATCATCTCAGCCCACCATGACCCTGAGCTGCATTTCTTTGCAGGCCACAATCCCACATGACCACATGGCTACAGCACAGGTGTCAAAAAGACTGAGTGCTCAGCTCAGATTTACGACGAGCCTACGGTGAGAGGGGAGAACTTTAAATGGGCAGTACTCCCATCCACCCCACCTCACCCAGTAGCCCACCTTGACTTCAGGGCTGGGAGTCCGGCCTCCGGGCAGAAGCCGGCCTCTGAATCATGCGGTTTCTCCCAGCCTTCCTGTGCCTTGGACGGAGCTTAGAATCCCCAGTTTGTAAAAACTGGGGGGCAGGGGGCGCGGTTTGCAGTGGCAAGAACGGACACCTACTTCTGTTACGGTCCTCTTCGCTGAGTCAGTCACCAAGCGTCCAAATTCGGACCGCAAGCAGATAACACAGAGCATCCGTACATCCACGCCAAAAGACCCGGATGGGGCGGAGCTTTGCGCAGGAGGCGGGGCTTGCACAGGGAGGGGTCATTCCGGAAAGGCTCACACAGCCCCTCCCACGTCGGACCTGCATGTTCTCTGGCCTTCCTCAGATGCTTTGGGCACTTTTCGTCTTTAAATCCTGTTTTTAAAACCATTTTGCAAGTTACTACACATTCCTTTATGCAATTTTTAAAAATCTGTAATTTGTGTAAGCTGTCATTCTGTAGGATTTTTACACTCCCTGGCTGAAACTTCTAAAAGTACTTCTCAGTAGCCAGTGAATCACACCCCTTTGATTACCATGTGATTAGTTTGTTCAGCTGATGGCCTTTCTTCTCTAAGATACTCATTGTGTCTTCTGCCTCTTGTGCAGTTCTCAAGAATTTAAATGAGCCATTTTATTTCTTCCTCCTAGCCCGGAATCCACATACCCTGTCCCACCCTTCGGCCTCCCCTTTGAGTGCACCTAATAAACAGCGGCACGGTTTCCGAGGGCCCCCTCTAATGGGGAATTTTATGTTGTTTCTGACATTGTTTGTTGTGCTTCCCACAAGACCAAAAGCTGCTAAAGATTGAGGCAGTGACATAAATGTCAGGGAAACGCCTCGGTAGTGTCAAGCCTAATTAGACGCCTGCACTTGGGGGACAACTACGAATACCATAAAACTCATCCTCTCTCAGCACACGCCTGGAGTCTGGCAGATGGGGTAGGGCAGGAGAGAAGGCCCAGGAACAGGATAAAGGGGATGGAGAACAGTTTCGCTGGGATGCTGAACTCAATTTTAATACATCTTGTTCCTTTTAGGTCAGTCCCTCAAGCCCTGGAAGTACCCGCAGGCAAAGCCATTGTATGTATCAGGCCCAGTGCCTAGAGACTGTGGGTGTATCAAGGGCCAAGAAAATATTTGAGAAGAAAAATTTTGGCTCCAAATTACAAAACAGAAACTGTGAAACCAAAATGATAATTGAAATAATAATTAACAATGCAAATTACAAAAAATTATTTACAGTGAAATTAAGTGTGTACATATACACACAGTGAAATGTACATTCATTTTCAAGATTAATATAATATGGGGTGAAACTTCCAAAAGTAAATGCCTTCAGCCCATGAAGGTCCTAAATGGCTACATCTACTAATCCAAAACACACTTTCATGTACATGTGTGGCCGATTCATATAAATGACATCACTAATATTCAAGTGCTTCAGCACCGTGCCAGGAACAGTGGAAGGACAAGAGAAATGAAGATATAGTTCCTGCTCTCACAGCAATTAAAGTCTAGCTCAGAAGATATGACTAAGCTATGAAGAACAGTTCACTTATACATTCAGTAAATATATCTTGAATATCTGTTATGTGCAATATTCACAATATCGAAAATACAACAATAACCAAAAGATACAAAAATCCCTGCCCTCATGGAGCTTACAACAGTCCTGTGATCAATGATACAAGAAAGTATAAGTTCAACACAAGCTCCAATGATAAAAACACTAAATGAGCATTTTTAATAGAGCAGAATGAGGAGCAAAGGACATTGGCACCACCCAGATTGTCAAGGTCAAATGCACACAAGAGGGAGAGTATGAGATGGGTCTGGTTGCTCAGCTGCCACTCTGCAGTTAGTGCTCCTCCAACATGTGTACAGAGAAAAAAAAAGGCCTGTTTTTGACCACAGGGAGATAATATATACATAAATGAGTTAACATGTGTGAAAAGTCACGTTGTAAACTCTCAAGTGCAATGTGAATTATATATCTTATTATGTATATGACACACTCTGTTTATTCACCTGAGTAGAGATACTGAAGTCATTGTGGAGAAATCCATGTTCAATCATTTTCTATTCTCAATTTTTACCCAGATAGTCCTCTGCTAAGTTGAACCAGCTTGTATATAAATATCCCAAATCCTCTTCAGTCACACTTTAGAATCCCACTGAGGTACTGAGAATATTAGTCACCCCAAAACAGCATTTAGAAAAAGACAAAACCATTGGACAACTCATCCAAAGGGCTTTCTTGATGAAAAGAGGAGGGGGTCCGGCTCACTTCCTGTCAAGAACGTCCAAAGCGTGGACTCCAAGGCCTGGGCTCCCAAAACTATTGGTACAGGTCCAGTGTATTTTGGCAAGACAAAGGGTCTATTTCCTTTAATGGTATAAAAAGTTTACACTGTTTCAAAGAGCTTGAGCATTGTTTCAATTTGGCTCAAAATAAACCCATGAAGAAAATAAAGTTATTATTATTAAACCTCAGTTGATGTGCAAAATGAGACGAATCTGACTTTAAGTAGGTTGCCCAAGATCACCCTGACTGACCATAATAAAGGAACTCAGCTTTCCTGGCACATTCTAGAATTTCTTTCACCATGCTTTTAGCTAAGCCTCTGGCGCCCAGATCAGCTGGAGACCCTCCTCCTCAGGAGATCACCAAACTCAGGGCTGATTTCTCCTGAGATAACCAGAACTATTTTTTGAGTAAATAGTCACCATTAATTTCCCCATCAGACTTTTCCTATAACATGCACTTGTCCAGTTGCCCAAGAAATTATTCCCTAGACCCTCCCTGTTCTCCCCAAACATACATCTAAAATACAAACACATCCAGGCACATACAATGGGGTTCTTTTCAAAGCTCATTCCTTAAGTACCTATATTCTAGGGCTGCCAGATTTAAGGGGGGAAAAGCAAAATACTCAGTTAAATTTTAATTTCATATAATTACAATTAGAGTAAGTATATTCCAGGCAGTATTTGAAATATACTTATGCTAAAAAAATTTTTTTCATTGTTTACTGCATTTCACAAAACTAGTTGTCCAAATAGACTCAGAGTCTATAAGCCTCCTAATCCAAAAATTAAATGCTTTCGTCCAGGCCTAAACATACCTTGGTCCTACTTGCAATCAGCTGCAAAGGTGAGAAATCCGAACTCATCTGTTTAATTGCCAAAGAATCTGAGGATGATGGAAAAAGTTAAAGGTAATTTCGTTTGGACTCCTATGAGATTACACCTAAAGTAATCAAGAAACTTAATCTACATATGTATACAGAATTCAGAACCCTTACTGGGAACACTACAACTGTCATGCCTAGGAGGCTATTTGCACCTAGTATCAATCCCAGTGGCTTTGAATACAGTCATATCTCTGCCTCCTTCCTCAGTGGTACCCAGACTCCCTACTAGTCTGACACAATGAACTGTTTCAGAACAAGCCTCGTGCCCTTGTTGGCACATAGTAGCTCAATCCTTATTTGTGGAAAGAATAAAATCCAGTATCTATCAAAAGTTATTTCCAATAGGCTAGCTCAAACTATTGGATAGTTTTATTGGGTAAAACTGTGAAGAGTCAGAAAGGAGGAAATTCTGAAGAAAGGCATCATTGCTTTCTTTGGGGGACTGGACCTCTTTGAGGACAAAAGAGAAATGGAATCTAGTACCCAAAAAGAAAGAAACAAAATATTGACAAGATAAATACAATCTTTCCCCTCATAATGCTGAGTGAAAAAGTACTTACTAATCTATCTCAATGTTACAGAGAAAAACAGCTTGCCTCACAGAGAAGAGAGTTCCTTCAAGGAAAATTGAAGAGCTCATGGGTGCATCCATTTTTGTTGCTCATTTGGTACATATTTGGTGCCTCAGGGTTGGGAGCAGAGACCGGGGGTAAGCACCTTTTAGAAGGATGTTGCTGAAACCTCAGCTTGATTCCCACCCTATTAGAAAGGCAGCTTTCTTCTTATGTTTTTAATCCCATAGTGTTTGTTTTTGAATGAGGGGTCCTGAGAACAGAGAACAAGGAGAACACGGGAGAGCCTTTATTTCCTTATTATTTATATTTAGTATATTACAATGTATTTACAGCTCACAGCTCCTACCAACAACAGCTCAAGAGAGATAGTTTTTGAGGGCACAAGGAGGGGTGTGGGGAAAAGCAGGAAATGACTAGGGAATTGGTTGCAGAAACATAGTATAGGGGATGGAAGGTTCTAAGGAGAAGCCATCCTTATCTCAGCCCACCCTGTCACTAGCCACTGGCAAGGTAAGCTGAAACTGAATGGGAAAGGAACAAACAGAAAACCAGCATGGGCTTGGGGTCTAGCCAGGCTGTGGTAGATGCACTAGCTCTGCATCTTGGATGAGCCTCTCCCCACAGGGCAACCAGACCCGGACACAGGACACGTCCTCAGGAATCCATAGGTAAGACATACATGTCAAAGGCAGTTTTATACCATGTAATTAAGAGAGCAGGGTGACCAGTAGGCAAGTAAAGCACACATATGGGGGGTCCTCCTAGCAGTGGCAACAGCAGCAGAGAGAGAAAAAGTGTTTTGAAATAATTAAAAGAATTTTGCACTGGATTTTTCTCAAAAAATGCAAAATAGAGAAAAATCAGAATTTTTTTAAACTTTTTAATATATGCTTGAAAACGTGGATCCTAGAGCAATTCTGCCTATATTTGAACTCTGCTATTTAATAGCTCTGTGACCTTGGACAACACACTTAAACGTTCTGGGCCTCAATTTCCTCATCTATACAATGGGAATTGCACAGAGTATATTATGTGATGATTAATTATTGTGAAAATTAAATGAATTTTAATATATGTAAAGCACCAGAGCATGGTACATAACTAGTATTCAATAAGTGTTAGATATTAATACTATGACATACATAGTTTAGTATTGTTTTTATTTTAGATTGCATATTGAAACAAAGACACATTAATCCATTTCAGGTTTAGAGTCTCTAAAAATCTTATTATGGTTTTATGATGAATACTATGGCAGAGGTTTGACCTGACAGTAGAGTTAAGATGCCCCTAGAGGGAACTCCTCATTCAGACTGAAGGATAGTCAAGGAGGGTTTTCTGTAGGAACTCTCTATGCTAAGTTCTAAAGAGTTATCCAGGAAAGTGGAAGAAGAGAAGTTTGCATAAAGGCCAGCAGCAAGAAATGGGAAGACACAAACATATAAGGCTAGACACCAAGAACAGGGCAGTAGCATCACTGAGACACAGCTGCTCAAGCCCAGGCAACAGGCTCTGCCTTGACACCAGGTAGTACAGTGCTGAGGAAGAAGTGTATCCAGCTTTACGAGAGGGTCTCCTAACCGGGAAAACTGACAGGACTTAGTAATTAATTGGTTATGAAGGTAAGGAAATTGACTTCTTCCCAGCTGTCATTTTGGACCACTGCAAAGATGTTGACACCATTCACTGAAACAGGAAACACAGGAAGGGGAGATGAGTTGGAGGCAGGAAGGGTAAGGGAGGTAGGAAGAACACTGAAAATGAGCTAAGGTCATGACTTCCATTTGGAACCATTTACCTTTGGTATTTCTATAAAACAGCTAAGTGTGAATGCTAGTAGGTAATTGGATACACAGGAAAAATAATTAAAAATTCAATAGCCTTCCCTTATATTATATAGAATTCATCTGTGGAATGAATCTTTCCATACAAATTTTACAATTCCTGAGAGATGAGAACAAGTATGACCATATGTATATACCGAGCACTTATTATGCTAAGCATTTGCATACATTAACTCATGTAATCCCTACATCAACCCCAAGAGGTATGTACTGCTAGTGACCCATTTTATAGTTAAGGATACTGAGTTTTACAGCTAAAGATTAAGTAGTTTGACCAATATCACACAGATAGTAAGAAGCGAATCCGCATGATCTGTTTTCCCTTTTGACAGATGCAGAAACTGAAAGTCAAATAGGACAAAAGACATGTACAAGGTTATAAGATCAGGAAGTTGTGGAGCCAACTTTAGCATGCAAATCTGCACCTTAAAGAGGCCAGTGCTCTTTGCATCACCCCATAAATTCAGGCTGTAGAAGTCTGTTATTTGCACTGGGCAAGAGTGAGAAGATTATAGGGATAAGACCAACTAGTAGCCATGTTCAAACAAGGCAAGAATTGCTTATTTCCCTGTAAAGTTTCATAAGAGTAAGGCATGTCTACCTGCCTGCCATTCTTGATGATGGTGATGGTGACAATGACAGTGGAGCCTGCATGCTACTGCGAGTGGCACCCCACTGGTGCTAACTTTTTAATTAGGATCCAAAGAACTTTAAGACTCTTGATTTCTTGAGGGCGAACTTGGGACCAAGCATTATCTTTTCTTTCTAGACTATACAGGAGAAGGGACCTTGGGCTAGAGTTGTGTTTGTGTTCACTCATTCAACAATTAGTACAGGGACTGAGCTGCTGTAATCAGGCACTGCGCTAGGCACATAGAACAGAGTGATAAACAAAACAGACATACTCTCTGCTCTCATACAGCACACGGTCTTAAATACCCCAGCAAATCATGCCCACTTCTTGGACGGTGAGTGGGGAATGGTGACTCTACCTGAAAGCTGCCCCCGAGAAGCTGGCATTTGTGGTTTTTTTGGGTCTCACTGACAGAGGATCACTAAGGAACTAACTGTGGTCCAGGCCAGCTGGAGGACATTGGGAAACTCATCCATCTTTTCTGGCCTTGATGTAAAACGGGTGGAAGGGAAAGGCAAAAGGCCGAGATCCATGGTTTTCAAACTTTTTTTAAGCTACATTATTTACTCATTCACTGAACAAATATTTGCCTATGCACCAACTTTGTGCAAAGAACATGAACAACACAAACATGGCTCAGGCCTCAGGGAGCTTGAGGTCTAGTGGAAATCTTGTGCCAAACTTCACCATATGAAACAGTAAGAGATGGAGCTAATCCTGAAGTCCTGTGGGGCTCTAAAAACACAGTTTAAACACACACATACACACGCATGCACACGCACAGGCTCACACTCACAGACTGGCTAATCTCTCAGGTTCCTTCCTGCACTAAGATTCTCAGGTTCTTTTCTTCCAGGGTAGGGCAACAAGAACAGTTAGAAACTCATCTCTATATGCCTATCTCCAGTCCTACTTCAATTGAATATTTTCTGTAATTTAGTCCAACAAGCTCCACTCACTCAAGCTTGTCAAGTTACTGCTGCTTTGCTCCATTGGTCTGTTCTGAGGAAGACAGTCATTTGCATGAGATACTCGAAGAGGGTCTGGGCAAGGAAAGGAAGGCCATATTTTTATGTGGAGGCAAAAGGATTTTCATGCATTACTCCCCAAGCAAAGAGTGCACCCTAGAGAGGCTACAAGGGATGTTAGCAAAAGCAAAACAAAGGGCCACAGTTGTGAGCTGCTTCTTCCCAGGAAGTCCTTTTATTATTTTTTTTTAAAGGGAATGAAAGCTAAGCTCCCCTATTCCCTTGCTAGTTTTACAAAAAAACAAGAGTAAATAATTTTCATTCACTGACTTTATTTTTCCCTTCCAAAGAAATCTCTCCTTACTCGAAGGAAGAGCCATTTGAGGTTTACTGCATACTGCCTGTCCACTTGGTGAGAAGGAGTTTGACTATTTTTTTCTTTCTCACACCATTCTGTGCCAGCATGAGCCTGACCGTTTCCAGATGAAATGCTGCCTTTACTAGAATGAAATGTTTGCGAAAAGGTCTTTAATGAACTGAAAACGTTAATTTGAAAAGTCTCCTCTGTGGAAAGAGTGAGGCTTGGAGAGAAAAGGAAATGACACACAGCCTGTGGACTGGCAGACGGCTGGTTTCCCTCAAGTTTTTTAAAGAGGGGAGATGGGGAATGGGCTACATTAGGTGGGAATTCAAAATGGACCCTCACTTGGAGCACAAGACCAATATGGCAAGTCTGAGCTGTGTTCACACACACAGCTTTATTTTGGTGTTTTAAATGTCTATATGCACAGGCTTCTCCCTAGTAAAACAAACAAACAAACAAAAAAGCAAAAAAAACAAACAAACAAAACCAATGCACAGTCCCTAGATTCTTTCCCCACTAAGAGAAATTCCAGTAAATGGCCCACTGGCATTATTTCAAAGGTAATCTCAATAAGAATAATGTTAATGTTAACAAGAACAACCACCACTAACACCACCACTTTTTTAAAATCAGGTGTTATTCCTCCCCCGCTCCCCATCAATGCCACCCATATTGCACACAGAAGGAGAAAACATGAAAGTTACAGACTCTGCTAAGAATGCTGATTATAAGTCATCAGGCAGGTATAATTACAGGAATTGCTCTCCCTAGCTGAGCTGATATTTATTTCAGTAGCTCTGACCCTTCATGAGAATCTTGCTGCTCCCCCAACCCCAAATCTCAGCACCTCCCAAAAGGACTTTACTAACTGAAAGGAAACCCAAGCCAAGTCCTACTCATACTCTCGGCTAGGTGCCAAGAAAAGTGTAAATTTTCGTGAGCTCCAGATATTTTGCCAGAAGTCTGCAATGTGTCTGGACACGAATGGCTGTTCCCTTTTGTGAGGCCAGGCCTGAGCACCAGGAAGTTCTAAAAGCAGCACATGGAAAGAGATCGGATGACCAAGAAAAGGGGCAAAAACAATCTGCCTGCAATAGATGAGGCTCTCCTGGAATGTCCTGACTGTGCCCAGAGTCGGTCACCTTATTGCCCTTAAAAAAAATAAAATAAAAATTCATCTTTCTCAAACTCTATTCCAATCGTGTGCTAACTTTGTTCCCAAGGGCAATGTTCCAATTCCCTACCAGGACTTCACCTTTCATAATGGAAATTAAACGAGTTAAGTTTGGAGGTGTGTGTGTGTGAGAGAGAGAGAGACAGAGAGAGAGAGAGAGACAGACAGACAGACAGACAGACAGAGAGACAGAGAGAGACAGAGAGACAGAGATACAGAGACAGAGAAACAGAGAGACAAAGAAAGACAGAGACAGAGACAGAGACAGACAGTGTGGGGTCTGACTTTAAGCACAGGCACAGCTAACTAGATGTAACCCTTGTTGCTCCTTTGGCCATAGCAGAGATAAAAGCAAAAAGACATTTTGAGACTATTTGAAAGAAAGGATTTTTTAAAAAGTAGAAAGCAAAGATCATCAAGCAAAGAGGATGCATCATTAATTAGTCTTCTGAGAGGGTCACTCTTTCTGTCCTGGGCAGGTAGGCTGTTACATTCAGAAACCCCCAAGACCCCATGGGCGAGTAAGGGTGTTGTCCAGCCCGGTGTGTCTTCCCCTCCACGACGATGGTGCAGCATCACACCCGGTGACTTTCACTGCTCAGTGAAAGTCTGTGGTTCGTCTCTGAATTCCCCAGTTTTCATTCTATCCTTATTAAAGAGGCCATAAACTTAAATGTGGAAGGTGCAATTATTTGGGGGCCAGGTGTGACTTAATGAGCTTAAAAGCCTCTGAATAAAAGTGAAGCCAAAGGGAAGGGCATGTTTTCCAAGTGATTAAAAGCAGTGTTATTTCCTTCACACCCATCCTTCCCCCCATTTTGCCCTGACAAAACAAGGGTAGGATGCAAATCAAAGAGCTCAGACTTTGTTCACCAGGTAAAGGTATTCAAGTACATTTGCTGCCGAGTTGCTATCAAACTGGCAACGGCAAGGATGGGCAAAGAAGAGCTGTAGTGAACAAAATGAGGGGATGAAAAACTCGTAAAGAAACACAGGTTTGCCTCAAATTACACAAAAGACACATTTCATGAAAAGGAAATATAAATCGTTTTAATAAATGGATTCACTGTCAGTATACCAGCTATTGTTCCTAGAGGGGAAAGTTTTTGTAATTTGAAAAAGAGAAAGTAGCTGCTATTTATCTTTCAGGCCAATTTGGGTTGCTAGGTATGATATGGAATTTTTATAAAGTAAAGAACATCAAAATAAAAGGTTTTCCTGAATTTTTAAAATATAGCACTCTAGCCAGAAATGTAGCTGCAAGGTGCATGAACTGAATTAAATTAAGAGAAGGAAAGAGAAGAAATAAGAAAGATAAGAAAAAGAAAAGCAAGTGAGAGACAATACCCCCTTGGGTTCAACAAACCCAATTCAATGACTTAAGGTGTCCATACCCCATCTTAAAAGGGACCCAGATGAGCAAATAGCATGTAGAGAGATAAAGGGTCAGGCTGGAGAACCAAATAGAAGAAGAGATGTTACTGCACAGAGAGCAAGGAGGACAAAAGAAGTTCAATCAGGAAAAAATGCATGCAGACTAGGGTACTAGGGGAAGTCAGTGACCCCAGCCAAGTGTTTGAAATAGCTCTGGGCTAGGCAGAAAATCATATGTGTGAAGAAGGCAGAAAATGGACATTAGAAATACACAGGCCCCCCTTGTTCTCTAGGAAAGAACATTCCAAAATAAAATGTGCCTTTGCTACCTTGGAATCTCATGGACCAGTGGTCCATATGCCATTCTTGCAGCCACAGCACTTTTCCCTGATGGAAAAACGTCAAGTCCATTTCCAGTAGCAAAACATACCTAAGTCTTCTCAGCCTTGGGAAGAGTAATTCCACAAATAGAAGGCGGAAAAGGAAAATTTAACAAAAAGATGCAAGAATTGACAGCAGAACAGGGAAACTTTCAAGTCATTAATTCCTAATGAAATAACTAATTTCAAACTTGTGGACTTTTTTAGATGTGTTTATTTCTTATTCGTTTTGTTTAATTTGTGTGTTTAAGAGGGAAGTTCATAGAGACTGGTACTTTTTCAGGTTATTTTAAGAAATGCTCAGTAATTCGATTATTCTTGGTTACACATTGGGTCCAAGCAGATTGTAAGGGCCTCCTACCAAGGAGGCACCCAGCACCCAAGAAGCTCCTTAGGTGTGCAAGACCCAGGCCCACCTCACAGGAGATTAAGATCTAGTTGCACATGCAGGTGGGAAGATCCAGCCACAGGAAGAATCAGCATCCTTTCTTATGGGTCAGACGTTGTGCCAAGAACTTTCCCTACCATATCTTAAAAAATCCTCACCAAAACCCATGGGGATAGATATGATTCCCTCCAGCTTATGAAAGAGGAAACTGAGGTCCAGAGAGATTAAACTTTTTATCTAGAGTCACACAGCTTGTTAAGAGGCGGAGTTTGAATTTGAAGGTGCGTGACTAAATACCAGGTGTTGTAGAACATAGCGCACATGCTGTAGGCACTCAGAGAAAAGCAGAACCCAGGATGCCTTCACAAGTCACCTCACCACTGTCATGGGTGACCTGACACAGCTGGAAGGGTAGGCTGGACTCTCCTACCTGCTAGATCAGGGGCTCTGAGAGCCACTGGTCAGTCACGCATACAACATTCAAAAGAAAAACCACCCTTTACAAAGTATGTAAAGAAACCTCGTTTTTCTATCTTTAGGTCATTCTGTGCCTCCACAGACATCTGTGGAGATGGAACTTGGTTTCATTAAACATGATTTTTTGTCAGCTTTCTTATGCTTTTTTGTTTTGTTTTTTCTTACTTTCAATGAAAGGATTTTTTTTTCACCCTCCCAGAAATTCTTTGGGGATTTGAAACCCACTTCAAGGAAGGAGAAAAAAAAAGGAAATCCATCTTACAGTATTAGTCACTGAGATGGGTGTAAAGACAATAGGCTACAAACTGAAATCAGCTCCATCTCCAACAGCAAAGAACAATCTCTAACAAAATGCTTTGAATTTTAAGAAGTAGAAATCATGCTGGCAAATGGGTTTACCTTTCTTAAAATGCAATAATAATTATAAAAAAGCCTCCAAATTAAGTCCCAATGGTTACCACCAAATAAAGAACGTAACTGTGACTTCAAGCCAAAGCCAGGATGCTCTACCACAGAAAAATAAACAGCTATGAAGAAATAGAAATGTGAGCTGGAAATGAAATTAAAATCACACAAGTAAATTTGGTGGGCCCTGGAATTCTTGCACTCCAACAGCAATGCAGCATGGGCTAGTGGGGTGGGGAGTCAGGGTCAGAGGCCTGCTTACGTGGGATTGGGTTCGATGTTTCCCATTTTGAAATTTAAAAAAAAAAAAAAAAAAACAGGCATGTGTGGAGTGTCCGCCCTGCATGTATGACTGACTGTCCCTGGCCTCTGCAGAGTTGTGGTGAAATAATCTCCCTCTTATCACAGCCTTTGATCTCACAATCCCCTTTTCCCACGCTATTAAGATATCCTATGTCTCAGCAATTCAACTTTGTATGCTCAAATCCTGGGTTTTTTTTTTTTTTTTTTTTGGCTTGCACCTGCCCACACATCAGTGGCTCTGTTTTGCTTTATAACTTGTCCGTCTTGCAATGTTTTCATTAGACAGGAGCCATCATCATGGCAGAGGCCAGCTGCCACCCCCACATGGGGAACTGAAGCCAGCATCCCTTCTCCATAGGGCTGGAGAGGGGTCACAGGAGTAAGAGGACTTCCAAAGGCGCCAGGCCTCCCTGAGAGAAGAGGCACTGACCACTGACCCAAGGGAAGGGAAAGGTCACACTCACTTAGCAAGGCTCTCTGGGATGTCTCTCTCTCTCTCTCTCTCTCTCTCTCTCTCTCTCTCTCTCTCTCTCTCGCATTCCTGAGCAAATGTTGCTGTCAGGAGCTCTTTGGGGAATTTGGCTCAAGAAGAGACTGCCTACCTATATCTGGTAGTTAGCAACCATTTTCCCTGGATTTGCATCACTGCTCCCTCACCAACCTCCTGGGTTCCTTCTAAGGCATCTGAACAAATAGTCTATGATGCAGGGCCCTAGCCTGGAAATTGCCTAGCAATCTCAGCCAGCTATCTTTGATCTACTACCTATGGAAAAGAGAGCACAACCCAGTTCAAATCAACATCACTGGGGCCCCTTAACTTGAGGCTCAGTTTCCTCATCTCTAAAGTGAAAATCACGGTATCTTCCTTACATGTCTTTTGCAGCAATCACATTTAATCTTCTGTGTAACATGCCTATGTAGTCCAGTGTCAGGCACATAATAGGCACTGAACTAGAATGGTTATAGGTTCAACTGCCAATACCAAGTTTATATTCCCTTACAATAATAATTACAACTATTTATTGAGTCTTTGCTGCTTGTTAAGTACTGTCGCAAGCATTTTACATAATCGATTGCATCTTCAAAAATAGAATCCTATGAAGTACTATCCTGATTCCCCCTTTATAGGCCAGAAAAAACTAAGGCTCAGTGCCTGAGGTCATGCCCCTTAGTAAGTCACAAAAGTAGAAGAACTCAGATATCTCGGACTTTAAAACCCCTGTTCTTTCTTGCATATCAACTACTTCCTAGATCTTCATAGTCTTCATGAAAATTTCTGCCTAACTTGCCAATTACGGTCTTTTTTAAAAGTTTCTCTCTTAATATTTTCCATTTGCTCATTCATAAACAAGTCTTCACTAGCTTGAGATAAGACACATAAGTGATTTTCCCCATCCCATGGTCAGCTGAGCACCTCCTAGAGTATTAGCAAAGCAGAGCTCACAATAGAAAGATAACTGTCCTTTGTCAAAACCCAAGTTTTAGCCTGAGAACAGACATATTTCTTCTTATTCCTTGGAATAAGAAACCTGGGTCTTCATCCTAAGGCAGCATTCACTCTGGCTACACTTTTTACTACCTAATTTTCATTTATCTATCCTTAAGTACAATAAAAATTTAAAAACCATTATTATGTGTGAGTTCAGCCTCCTGCATTCAACCTATACTTTGTTCTGCAAAACCCAGTTCATATCCTACTAGACAGCCTTCCCCGTCTTTCAGCCCAAGACCCAGTCCCCATGCCCTGATGTGTCACAGAGCTCAGAGCCTGTTCAACAGACACCATCTGGCACTTACTTAAAGGGTTTTCTAAGTGTTTCACATGTGAACATCTTGTCAACCTAAGAAGATTATAAATTCCTCAAAGGCTCAGATCTTGTCTTCTATTGTTTTTGAAACTCCTAAAGTGCTTAGCACTTTACTGGGCATCAAGTAAACACCTAGTAGAATGTCCATGGTTGTAATTACCCCCCAAAGTGTTAAAAACACCAGTTGTCCCACAAATCACAAGCATACCTTTGGGTTTTTTTTTTTTGTTTGGGGTTTTTGTTTGTTTGTTTACAGTTTTTGGAAGTTACTACTGGCCTTATCCCAATGCCCAAGCCCAAACAAAATTACGTGTAGTCAGGCAGAGACCCAAATAATCTTATCTCTATGACCCATGACCTCTTACCTCTTCCTCATGAAAATTATCCAGTTTGTCCCACCCAACTCAGCCTCACCTTGCTCTGAACTTTTCATTTATAAGGAGGCATAAACATCAATCCTTCCTTGTTCTAAGTGAAAACTTGTCTCTTTCCTATACAACCCAAGTTTCTGATGAGGGCTGAGTATCTCATCCCTCCACTACAATGATTGGTCCAAGGATAACCACAAGGATGAGCATTCCATCTCTCTAGTTACAATGATTGGTCCAAGGATGAGCACTTGACCGAGACAGGTCAGTAGGCTCTTTTCTCAAGATTTTTCTAACTGGAACTAACAGAGAAGAATCTCTTCCCTCTCTGATTATGAGGTTGTAAGCATAACGGTTGGGAGCTGGCTCTCTCCCTTGGGAAGAGGGAAACCATCTACGGTTAGGGCAAATGAAGCAAACAGAATACAGAACCTGAGAGAGTACTGGCAAAGTTCAAACTCTGGCTGCAGTGATCCCTAAGACAGCCATCCTGCTGCTCTGCCTGAGATTGGGTTATGGGTGTCCAGTTCTCCCTTTTGTTTAAGTCAGGTTTCTAGCACTTGCACCCACAATGTCCTCTCATATTGAACTTTCCAGGAGTTATGTAACATACATACTTCCCAGAAGGGGCTTATAAGTTAGTGCCAAAAACAAGTGTGGATTAAGCTATCCTGTAGATAGAGACAAGTGAGTGGCAAGAATCGAGTCATGGATTCCTCATGTGCAGAGCCTCTGATGGTCTACAGATGGGTACAAAAAGGGTGTTGGCAGGAAGAGCTTCTCAGCCTACTGTGTAGTCTGGTTCATGACCTGCAACATCACAGGGCTCATGACTGAAACCCCCTAGAAGTGTCTCTTCCTTCCCTGCTAGCCACAGGTACTGATGGGCAAAGGGACTCACCAGCCTCCTGGTTGGACCTCTGAAGGAGGGGTCTCTTCTCCTTGGTCTATGAAGACAGGCAGCACTGCAAGTTTCCTCAGCAGCATCTGCTATTCTATGCCAAAGTGGCAGCAAAACAAAGGCCAAGTATCACCAACCTAGTGCAAAAATGCTGAACTTGGAGTCAAAGCTTGAGATTCAAAGCTTCTCTGATTATCACCTTCTCCTTTTGTTAAGGGGTAGAGAAATGCCTGGCTGTCTCTTTCCAGGCCTGTGCAAGGCTGGATGGAATACGAGAAAACAACTAACTACAACTTTCTTAGCAGTCACTGCATGCTGAGATTATATACACATTATCTCGTTAAGTCCTCACAGCAAAGCCTAGCACATATGAGAAAACTCTGGTTGGATTTTAAAAGAGAAATCTTAACAAAAGACACAAAGCTAGTAAGTTGCAGAGCTTGGAGTGCAATATTATCGGCATTTGTGCTTTAACTATTATGCCAGCCCTCCACTCAGAGGTAATATTGACAAATTTAGAAAAATAGAAAAGAAAAAAAAAACAGGACATCCAACTGCATTCAAATTTTAGATAAACAACAAACAATATTTTTGTCTAGGTATGTCTCATGCAATATTTTGGATATTTTAAAAGATTATTTGTTGTTTGTCTGAAATTCAAATATAAGTGGGTGTTTTGTACTTTACCCTGGTTTTGTTCATCTACCTGGAGATGAACTTTATAAATGCACTTTGAAAATAGTGGCATGCTACAAAAAGTAAAACTTTTTGGTTGTTAGCCCTGCTCCCAGATCTGACTAGTGACTGGCGCTATTCCGAGACATTGGTATCCACAACTGTAAGATCCAGACAGTACTCAGCCCTAGTAGCCTTCTGTGCCCCTCATGGAGATCAGGTAAGCTCTAAGCACAAAAGATACTTAATTAAAGTTAGTTGGGATTCAGAAAAAATTATATAAACTTCCCATACGTACCCCTGTACCTCCATCTACACTCCCTTTCCCAATTAATGCCTGGAATTTTTTTGCTGGGGCCTCCCCTCCTTCCACCATCATTTAAACGCCTAGATGACAAGGTAATCCCACTCACTGAGTTTCTGGCTGCTGCATGCCAGTTTAGTACTAGATTCTGGGGAATTTTACTGTGGAGGTATGGTTACTGCCTACCCATCATCACGCTGTGGTTGAAGAAACAGCGTACAGTTAAGTGCAGGAGTATGATGAGACAATTCCCACTTATTGAGCACCTCAGAATCATCAGGCACTGTCCTAGCTACATTTCCAGGTGTGTTCTCCTATAATGCTCCAGGCAGCTCATCTAGGAACTACAGGCATCCTGCAACCCGTCCGAGCAGATAGAAATTACCAGGGAGCTCCCACCCTGCTGTCAAAAGTGCCAATTATTGGATGAATAATTAAAATCACCAAATCGAGTATATTAGGATAAGAGGCCCTGCTCTTTTCCATTTCTTATTTCCTTCATATATACCACCCTAGGACTGACTGATCAAGATGCTCATTCCTCAGGTAAATTTAGAGTGCCAAACTAGACTGGGTCCCAAAACATGGCCCCTGTCAGAACAGATGGCATGCCCAGAATAATAGCAGAAAGTGGCTCCATAATTTCTCTTTTGTGGACAAAGAGAAAAGGACAGTGTCCGAGTTTCTTTTCCCTAATAAAGGTCTGCGGTTCTACCAGTACAGTTGGCTACCACCTCCCAGATCACTTTCACCCAGACTTTCACTTCCATCCAGCTAGTGGCTGCCCTGCCCTTGGTGACTAATGCCTTGCTTTTGTCTCATTGTGAATTCTTAACCTCTTCTCATTTTTCTCCATAATTCCAGCTGATAATAATAATCAACTTTCACTGCAGAAGAGGCCTTCTGAGATAATGAAATCTCTTTCATTCGCAAGCAGTTGAAGGAGAGAATTCAACAAGGGTTTTCTAGGTTCTAAGAAAATCAGAGCAGAATATAAGTTCAAAGAGGCCACACTACTTCCCAATTCTTTCTGGGTACATTGGAAGCATTATGCCTCAGCACTCAATGTATCAACACCACCAGCTTTCCTAAGAATGGTGTCTGCTCCTCTTTTCCCAACAAGTCACTGCTCTTCCTTGTCCTGTTTCTCAGCCTCGATTTGCCCAGGCCTTGGCTACAATGACCTTGATTCACCTCTGGTTTAGAGGGTGCAATGGAACTCTTTGTAAGGTGAGTGTTAGTCATGGGACCGCCTTATATGTAGCTCATGTTGGATTCAGCTTTGGAACCATCAGGTTTTATGATCCAGGTAATATAATATGACACCTTGCATAACTAGACCAGAAATGAACAAACGGCTGGACTTGCATACCCTGCTTTTGTCATCCTTTCTTCGTTTTCTGGAATATATCAATTGTTTTTATAATAAACATCATATCTGCTTTCAATCCCAAAGTCTTCGGTGCTCCATAAGGGATGTTCAATATAACCTTTTTGTCTTTTAACCTTGCTCTTTCAAGGTCTTCTTTATACCACTAACTTGTTTTTGTTGTTGTTTCTGTATTTTCTGTTTGGGGTTTTTTTGGTTTATTTTTTGTGTTTTGTTACTATGTTTAAGAGATTCTAGACTATCGATATATGCATCGTATCTGTAGCACCAAATTTATATACATATCTGTTTTACATATGTTTGTGCTATGTACTCATGATTTTTTCTGACTACCATTCTATTTTTCGGTTATAAATTTTAGTTTCCAATCATAGGAAACTAAAATTTATTCATGTACTATGTCCTTCTACATGGGATCACAGGATGATTTGCAGAGAGTCAGTGGTGAGCTGACAAGAAAAAAAAGGTTTGGGAGCAGGATTTGAAAGGGGAAGTCACTGTGAGGCAAGACTAGCCATTCATTTGTAAAGAGCACAGACATGATTGGCATGGGCTCAAGTCTGAAAGAAAAATTCCCCCAAACTATTGAATTTTTAAATTGAGTTTCACTGTGGAAATGGTAGAAGGGAATTGGTTGACTGTATCTCATTTTGAGGGGAAAAATTTTACTGGCCCATTTATTTAGGAACTTACAACCAAGGGAAGAGTAATGGTGGATTTGGAAAGGAATATGGACAAAAGTAGGGATTTCGAAGAGGCCAAGGAAAGATGGAATGTTCTAGGTGATGAAAAGAAAGTATTAGAGACATAAAGCTAAGAACGAGGTCAGATATCAGACACGGGAACCAAAGTTACATCCTGTTAAGTACTCCGCCTCAATCACCACCATATATGACACTATAATCAGGGCTAATGCTTACTGAGGGTTAACTACATGCTGGCATTCTGCTTAGCAGCATACATTGCCTTGACTTCTACTTCTCACCAGATCTCTATGAGGTAGCTATTCGTTAACATCCTCATTTTAAAGATGTATCAACCAAGGCTTAAAGAGAATTGGTAACTTGCCAAAGTTCCCATAATTTGGCAAGTGTTAACAAGAACTAGAACTTAGGCTCATCCAGCTCCAGAGCCCATCGAGGTAACCGCTGATGTTCTCCACCTCTAGGAGGCTTGTTTTAAACCTGTACACAGGTCAAGGGTTTGAGGTCTCCTGCCGGTATGCTCAGCAAGAGACTAATCAGTCAACATTGCTATAGTAGGTCACACTTCTCTCCTCGTCTTTGGTGGAGTATAAAGATGATTAATTGCTTACACAGAAATTGATCTAACTACTGTTTTATGAAAAATGCAGGATTTCCATATCTTTAGAGGGACTTCTAGAAGAAATTTGAATTAGAGAACAATGTAATTGAATTTTTGTCTCTCTTGGCATTTTTAGCTACTGATTAATGTAGAGTTTGGGTGTTGGAAAGACTTACGAGATCAATAATAATGTTAACCCTTATGAAAAGGTTTGCTGTGAGAAGAGATTGTAGCTCAGAGTCTTTAAGGAAAAGAGTCAAAGGTTAGAGTTCATGGGTGCCAGCTCTATTGGCAGGGGTAGGGGGTGGGGGTGGGGCAAGCTCTATTGCTACTATCATCTTTAACATTTCCTTAGAACCCTAGCTCTCTCCTGGACCAAGGGATATAGTAATCCCCTCCTGTGACATGTTGAGATCGGGATGGGAGAGGAGACAGTAGGGTTGGCAACCACAGCCAAGCAACAATGTTGGGCATAAATGATACCTCCCCCATCACCCTCCCAGCCAGGCAGATCATCCGCCACCACCAACCCCCCCCAACACCCCCCCCCCCAAACCCTGCCCAGTTTCTATTAAAAACGCCCCTTGTCTCTCAGGCCACAGTTGGTCATGAGGATTAACCCCTCTCACACCCTCACCCCCCACCCTGGCATTCTCCCTTCTTCCAATAGTCCTTTGGGCAGACATGACTGACAAGAGTACCACAGGCGATGATGTCACAAAGAGAGGGGGCAGTGTGCCCTGTTAGACCATCTTTCACTCCAGTGGACTCGCCTTCACAGACAAATTGATTTGCAAAGGTTCAGGCTGCCAGCCCAGCCTGCTTTGCATACAGAACGCTCCCTGGTGACACAATAAAAAGTGGCCAGGCTAACAGAGGAGCACAGCGGGGTCTGGCCGGTTCAAAGTCCAAACTCCACACCCCCTCACCTCAGTCTGGTTTGAAAGGTCACTGTGTGTCTGGGAAAATAGTCGCAGGATACAATCCTTTATTAAAGGTCACTATTTTTCAACAGCACTTAACACACACTTACACACAAATTGAGACCGGAGAAGGGGAAAGAAACTGGGGGCTGCATCGTATTGTATATTGTGCTTGCAAGATTTATGTCTTGTGGTCACCAGCAATAAACACACACTGCTTCAGTATTAAAGTTCACATTAATCCACTGATTCTCCCTCCCCTGGAAATCAGCCTCTTCTCTGCCTGGCAGACAGGAGCGACTGAGACTTTTGTTCATCTCTTTTGTTCCTTCCCCATCTTTTCCTTCTTGGTTGCAAGTTCTTTAGTTTGGTTTTGTTTCTTAAGTTACTCTTGGTGTTGTTATTGTTGATATGTGGCTACAGAACTTTACTCTCAGTAGTTTCCTCTCTTGCACAGTGCATGATATGTGCCTAGCATTTGGATCCAAGACCACATGTACTCACCACGCCAGAGACTCTGAGTGTGCATCTGTGAGTCTGTATCTGTCACAGACCTTGAGAAGCCAAAGTCAAGTTCTTTTCTATGCTGCTAGTAAAAATCTAGGGCAGTACTATAGCCAAGCCAGTGGCCATAAAGCCATCAAGGGGACTGCCAGTCCTGCTTATCCATTATGCTGTATATTTTACTTGAAAAGTACTTCTAATACAAGCAAAAATAGCAATTGTATTTTCCTCTAGTGACAGGCAGTTCATGTTTGGTTCCCAAAGAATGTTAACAATAGCAACCCCTGCATTCATAACAAAAGAGATTATCAAAGAAGTCAGCCCTAGCTGTTAGATTAATTTAGGCAAGAACTGCAAAAGAAAATATTTAGGGGAAATTCTATGAATTTCAAATAGCCAGCAAAATATATAATGTTGAGGATTCCACTCTGCTCTGTAGCACATTTTCGCAAAGCTTTTGCCAGTGATAGATTTCTGAGCTATCAAAAGCACATTAATTTTTCTGATTAAAACAGCTGTGAAAATATACAAGTGTAACTGTGAAAAATCCAGAGCTTATTGTAATACTTTAAGCAAAACAAGGATAAAAGATTTTTAAATACGAACTTGCCAAAAGTAAAATATCTAACATGGGGAGAACTAATTCTGCGTGTGCTTCTAACATTTTGGCATAAATACTTTAATCCTCTTGTCCATCCCATTGGCACCTCATCTACAGTTGACTTGTTAAGGGCGATTCCTTTGTAATGTCCTCAGCACCTCTCTGTAGTTATTGACTGGGCTCATTAAAACAGCCAGATCACAAACCAGGAGAAGTGAGAAGAGGTGGGGAGGAAGCTGGCTCCTCACTACAAAGGTATTCAGAAAGGCGAAAGAACCTAAAGGAGAAACGAGAAAACATGACAGAAGTGAAACTGTCTAACAAGGAGAAGGAGGAGGAGGGAGAAGGAGAAGGAGGAGGAGGAGGAAGAGGAGGAGGAGGAGGAGGAGGAGGAGGAGGAGGAGGAGGGAGGGAGGGAGGGGAGCAGGTGGAGGGGAGGAGGGAGGAGAGGAAGACTTCTGGAGGTGGGGCTGGAGTTTAGGGATTATGTTTTCATGTTTCTGTGTATGATAAAAATACACAAGGGATCACAAAGACCAAGTCTAAATTGCTTACCGTGTTCACTCAGAGTTATGCTATTATATGGCACATGAATGAAGCACACACACACACGTGCACAACCACACATGGTTTGTCTTCTCATTACTTAAAAATAAATCGTTTTGGAGAAAGATGTCAACTTCTCTTGCTAGCGTTCGTGGCTTGGTTGGTAATGATTTCACTGTGGACCTAGACTCGTCATTCCCTAATCTCTGGCCCGATAGGCGTAACTTCATGAATAAAGTTATTGTGTGATTTAAAAGCATGGGGTGGGAGGGCAGTGCATGCTTAACCAAAACAAGATGCCTTTTGAGGTTCAGCCTTCCCAACTCTGAAGGCAGCATGCAGGTTGAGGAAAGAAGAGAAGAGAAAAGAAGCCCTCTATCCTCTTGCCCTGGGCTGCAGACTGGAAACTCAGGGTTGTGCTTTGTTGCACTGACCCTCCACAGCTCTCATTCAGACAGGAATTCTGGGGTTGGGGTTTTGGGTCAGATGGTAAGGCTACCAAGAGCTACCCATTCCCAATGTAGAGCTCAGACCCAGCATTCCCCTGTCTCCAAGAAAACGGCACTAACACCAGCACTCCTCAAAACTGTTAGGAGAGGACTCTGGTCCCACTGTAAATATAAACGCCTGGGATTCCAACCTAGAGCCCTCAGCGTGTTCAAAGGCAGCACACTAATGCGTAAAATATCTGGGCTCGGTGAAAGCATTGCATGTCTCCGTGAATGAGGCTTTTAGGACAGCGAAGGATGAAGAGCCAGATTTTGAGTAGGTTTGGGGATCGAGGAGCCAGGATGGTCCCTTTCTTCCTTCCTCTGGATTCTCCTCCCTCCCAGCTTCCACCCCTGCCCTCTCCCCAGCCTGGTGATTAATTCCAGGCCCCAAGTGGATCTCTAAAAGGAACCACATTCTCAGCAGTGACACCCAGCGCTAAGGGAGGGAGGAACAAGCAGAACTTCCTCTGTTACCAGATGTAGCCAGAAGCCTGCAAGTCTCCTCTGGCCAGGCTGAACATGCCCTTGTCCTTGGGCAACTGGGCACGGTGCCTTGCCCAGGACTGGGTGTTGAGGGATACACACCAGCCAGTCTTAAGGTCTGAAGATGCCCTGCATGCCAGAAAGGCTCCTAGCACCTCGAACACAGCACAGTACAAGCCTGCAAGCCCCATGTTCTTCCTCTGCATCCTGGGTTGGCCTCCTGTCCAGGACAATTCTACCCACACCCATTATTGCATTGTATCTCGCCCTCCCACTCCATCTCAGGAACCCTGTGGTCAGGTACCCACGTGTATAGCCCACCCAGTACCTTCACCTTTCATTTACTGTAAGGAGAATATCACCTCCCACTTACTGTAAGAAGTACTTGAACTTTCCATGCATGGCAAGCCCTGGAGATGGTCCTGAATAAATAGAGTCTGGCTAATGCAAAGGCCTCCTATGGCACAGTGAATCCTCAGGCTGAAAAACTAACATCAATTTTCTCCAAGGCTCATGGGTTTGGGACATTGTAGTTCTCCCTACTGTTGCAGGCCCCAAAGAGAAATGTCCCAGATATTTTCTTAACCTTGCATTATTTAAGCCTATGATGATTATGTGGGAGTGTGTGTACATGAATGTGTGTTTGTGCGATCACACTGCGGGAAATACCGATACCTCATTCTTTGGTCACAGGAATGTGTCAGTGGCTCAGACTTTGAAAACAGGCAGTTTGGGGTCAGTGCACCTAAAATGTCAGCTCTATGAAAACAGGGACTTTTGTCTATTTTGTACACACCTTAGCCCCAGCACCTAGAATAGGCCGGCTCACCAATCCATACTAAATAAATATTGATTGAAATTTTTAACATGATACAGAATGCAACCGTATGACTTAGTGCTTTCTGACGTTTATTTTATTTTTCGCTGATTGGAAGAAATATCACCTGGGTAGGAGATCGACAAACTCCTTTCTGTTTGTTGGGCCTTCCCTTTGTGGTCCTTCAAGGGGAAGGCAAGGCAAGCGCATGCATGTACCTGTGCATGTGCATATGTGTGTGCACGTGTGTTGTGGGGGGGGGGGGTAGCATTAATATGTGGTTTTTTCACTTTGCTATGTCTGGTCTAATCCCTCCACATCTTCGCTGCCTGGGTCATGTACCTGAGCTCTATTATAATAGTAATTACAATGGTTTTGACAGCCTTACGAGCATAGTTCAGAAAGGAGCTGTCACAGAAATTAGCAAGTATTGCCAACAGCTCAGTTCAGAAGTGAGAGGAGCCCAGGCCAGGACAGGAGGAGTTAACTGAGATGAGTGGGGTGTTATGCAAAGCACCAAATCCCTAAACTCCTGCAAAGATCTTTGATGGCCGTGATCAATAGATTCTCAGACCACACTGACATAACCTTGTCATGCCTCAGCAAGGGTACAGTGGCTAAAAAGGCGTGGGCATGTGAAGAGGTGGGGGGGGGGGGTAGAAAATAGGGAGGAGGTAAAGATATCATATGCCCTCCCCTCTCCAGCCCCCCAGCACCCCTCCTTTCCACACCCACCCCCTCTTCAACAGGCATCACACAGCAAGTGACTGGTAATGGTTCTTTGGCCTTGTACAGCTTTTAAAATCCTTCAGCTGAAGCATCTTAGCTCCAATCGCCAGCAAAGCTTGAGCACCCTTGAGACCCTGGTGCAGATAATCATCATCCACTCAGTGACAAGAAGCTGAGCACCGCTTCGGTACCAAGGAGACCGAATGTGGCAGGGCACCAAGGTGCCATCTTAGACGCATCCGAGCAGCCGCGGCAGCAGCAGCGGCAGCACGCGCGCGTGTGTGTGTGTGTGTGTGTGTGTGCGCGCGCGCACGCGCATGTGCAAGTTGTTTTTCCCCCTTTTCTTCTTCTTCTTTTTCTTCTTCATCTTTTTCTCTCTTTCCTCTCACCCTCCTCAGAGAATCCTTTCTCAAGAGGATGCTGTTAACACGGCTGCTCTTAGCAGGCATCCCGTTACCCAGCGCCTGCCGGACCAAATTGAATCCTGTAGTCAATACTATTCGAAAGGAAAATGACATTAATTTGTGTAAAAGTGTAATCAAAAGGTGGTTGGATGATTTTTCTTGTTTTCAGAGAAATGTGGCTTTAAGTTTATGATTATATGAAAGAGAGCCAGCCGGTCGGCAGCTTCCTGCCTTCCTCCCAGCACTTCCCGAACACTCTTTCTGCTGTGTGACAGCATTATAGTTAATGGTGCTGCATTATGTATACAATACACTGTGGAGGGTACAGCTGGCTGGGATGGTCCTGCGGACCGGGTGCTGATGGGTATTTACACGCCAGCTGAAAGGTGGAAGATAGAATATCTAGAAATAAAAGAAGAGCCATTCCTAATATACACAAAACTCGAACCCCCAACAGCTTGGAACAGTGGGTAAATTTCCAGATCGCAAGGGCCCCTGCGTTTATATTCCCTTTCCACCTCAGGCCTTTGGCTCACATTTTCCATTCACAGAGCTCCCTGGCAAATTGAAGATGGCCTAAACAAGGAATACCACATCCCTTGCACGTATTAAAAATAGCTCTCAAAACAGACCAAAATATTTTCATTCCATTGTCAACTTTCCATCTCACACCTTAACAAGGGGCAGTCCTCAGAGAGCAACAGCTCTGGGCAATTGTCCTTTGCAGGCCTGACTCTAAGGTGAAGTCACCAGGTCTGAACTCCATGCCCAGAAGCAGATCAATTTTACTCTTAAGCAGTTCTGCAAAGGAAATGCAGGCACTGGAGGTTTGCAAAAGGGAAGATGCTGTCCCATTCCGACGCTGTGAGGACAGAGGTGGGCATTGCAATATGTAGCGTTGGTATCCCCCAGGGGCAAATGAACATTAGGCACTGACCAGTACACTGGAAGAGGTCACACTAATAAAGCTGGGAGCCTGGGAGAATGGAAAAGGAAACCATCTTTGTCCTGAAAGTACGGAAAGTTTGGCAGGAACCGAAGCAGGGGATTTTAGGATCCCAGAGAGCCTGATGAAAGAAAGCTGCGTCTTTAAAAAGTTATTTAGGGATTGGCCTTATGTAGAGGGCCCAGAGTCAGCAAGAACAGTCTTGGTGCCTTTCTATCCCATGACCCCCCACCACACACACAAGGAAAAGCTGTTCTTATGTGCTGATCAAAATTTGAATTTGCTTAGCTGATTCATTCATTCAATAAAATGTACTGATCACCTACCATATGTCAGGCACTGTACTAGGTCCTGGGGATACAACAGTGAACAAAATTGACAAAAATATCTATCCCCATGGAACGTACATTCTACCCCTACACGAAGGATGAAGCCTTTCACAAGACAGTGAGAGATGCAAACAGATAACTTAGATGGGACTGACATTTGTGTTCTCTATGGAATTTTTAGTGGGTTGGGAAAAGGAGCGCAGGGCGCCAAGCTGAGAGGGAAGAAGAAAGTGAGGGGGCTGAGCAAGGAAAGACAGAGGAGAGTACAAAAGCTGAAGGCACTGAGGCAAGATTCAC
Source organism: Rousettus aegyptiacus (assembly GCF_014176215.1). Taxonomy (NCBI): domain Eukaryota; kingdom Metazoa; phylum Chordata; class Mammalia; order Chiroptera; family Pteropodidae; genus Rousettus; species Rousettus aegyptiacus. The sequence continues at coordinate 38,114,414 of NW_023416310.1, forward strand.
CTGCTTTGCAATTTTGCTGAGGATTAGCACTGGTAACGAAGAGGTGATCATGCAAATCTCCATAGGGTCAAATGCCAAGATTCTGAGTTCCCATTATATTTATATGAGGCAAACAGCTGGCAAAAGTATTCTCCAGTCAGCAGCCAGTAGGCCTGTGTTCCAAGGTCAGGTCTAAATGCAGAACTCCAGGGCTCTCCCATATTCAGACGAGTAGAGAAATTGTTCCTGACTTCTAGGTAGCTGGTCTCCTCCTTCTTCCCTTAAGTTTCCCACAAATCTCTGTGATGCCTCGGAGCCCAAGCATGGCAACCTGTTTACAAAAAAGATCCAACAATTTGTAAATAACAACTCCTTCCCTACACTTCTGGTGTGCTGTTTAAACTTATTGAAACACAACCTTCATCCTCAACTACGGCAGTGTGTGAGAAAGCCATGGATTTCACTCAAGCCACATGTCATGCTTTCCTCTAGTGTTCAGATTTATTTGGAGTCCTTGAGTCATAGAAAAGCCTGCTTTATGTCTGAATCATCCCAGAGCTTGTGTCCAGCAGCCTCTTTGCCATCATGTTATTTCTAGCCCTAACACTGTCACCATCCCTTTTCTCTGATTTCTTTGACCCTCTACCTGCATCATGACATGTAACTTGGGCACTGCCCCCACACTAGAAAGATCTTTTCCTTGGTAGCTGAAATTATCACATACAAAGGAAAAAAACTTTCAAATTACTTCATAGGAATGAAATAGCATTCTCAAAACAAATAAATAAATCCTTTTGCAATGTTGGTGTGTGTGCATGCACATACACATACACACACACTCACTCACTCACTCCCAACCATCCCAAAACTATTGGCCTGAAAACTTGGCTATTCCACAGATGCCCCTTTCAACATAACCACATAAAAAGAGGTCAGGTCTCGGTCTGCAGCCTGAGCTCAGTCTGTGGTCTTCCCAGCGTCACTAAAATAAAAGATCATCCAAAGGGCTAAAAGAACCAAAGTTACCCAGCATGTATACCACCCAAGGGTGCTGAAACAAGGTCGAAAAGACAACCTGGTAGGTGACGGCTGTGTGGGATATTAGATTATGGCCAGCCCAGGGTGCTGAATGGCATGCTGATCTATTAGGTGCAGTTTGGTTATGCAGAGAAGTGAGCTGACAAGAAAGACCCAAATATGCAGAGAGAGAGAGAGATGGGGAGAGAGATCCAGAATTAGACTGAGCGATTGAGGGAGACAGAATGAGTGACAATGAGACAAAGAGGCAGGGAAGACAAAGGCGGCGCCCTCTTTTCCTCAGTGTTCCCAGATGAAACCAAATTAATAAATCCTGGTCGGCGATATTGGAAACTTCTTTTTTTCCTTGAGGGGAGAAAAGTAGATGAGGTCTTTTCTTTATCCAATTTTTAAATAGTCTGCAGGGAGCCGAGGATTGGGGGTTGGGAGGGGGGTGGGGGTAGGAATGCGACTGGAAAAATAACACCAATAGGAGGAAGAAAAGATGGTGAATGGACTGTGAACTGACTGGGAAAGTTTGTGTGGCAATCAAATGGTTGTGATTTTATGACTCTGAAGTCTCCTTGCCAATATTTTTTTCTTTTCTCCCCCTAAACTTGTTCCCTTAGGCCCTTCTTTATTGAACCTCCGACAATAGTGACCTCAGCATAGATACATACATCCAAGCAACCTCAGCCTGAGGCAGGACACAAAGGGCAAAGGTTTGACCCCAAGAAAAATTTCTCATGGGGTCAGATCACACTGCCTGGCCAGAGGGGTTTTTTCACCTAATATTGTTTTCTCTCCACAAGTGACTAATTTTCCCAGCCAAAACTTAAACTCCCCCACAAGTAGAGTGATGTCTGCTTCTTCTGGGTCTGGATGTAGACATCTGTCTCCCGCCACTTCCTATTGAGGACGTCGCTTTTTAAAAAGCTGTCAATTCTCCAAGTCTCAGGCTGGTGGCATGGGCGATGCAGCCAGGGCTGGACTTTATGAGCTCCTGTCTCCTTGCAAACTCCAACATATGACTTCTGCCCCATGCTCCCTTCAGAGGACCCAGCATCTCTCCAAATTTCCAGGTTACATGTGGGCCGATGGGAAGGTATTTATTTGTTAGCTGCAAAAATTCAAATTAACACTTGCTCTTGTCTCTCTGAGTCTGCAGGAAAAACAAGTCTGACTCCTGATTACAAATTATGGGGGCAAAAATAAACAGGAACATGGCAAGCTGAAGCCTTGGTGCAGAAGAAAAATGTCTTCATTTGGTTACAGCATGTTGATATTTGAGACCCAAATGCTGGAGAGAACAGCCTGTGGCAAGAAGCAGCCTCTTTTGCTGGGTTTTCAATGATAGCAGAATTGGGAAAGATGTTGTCCAGGGATCAATATAAGGTCACTGGAAGATGCAAGGGCTGCCCAACACAATTGGTCCCTTTCTGCCCCCAAGCCCCAAATTCCCTCCACTGCATCAAACCTAGCCGAATATCCTGCATTTGCTGCCTCCACCTATGAAGAGTTTTCTGACTACTCCAGCCTTTGCAATCTCTTTGTTTCTTTGAAGTGTTTTTTCTACCACTCTATTGCCAATGTAACTGCTTTATAGAGTTAGCTAATTTTTAGTTATACTGCTCAGCTGTAATGAGATTTTTTGATCTGGGAAATACCATCTTTTTAGTCTTGGGACATTACATGTTCAAATATTGCTTCTGCATCTTTTTCTTTATTTTCTCCTTTTGGGACTCCTATTAAACATATGTTGGGGTTTTAAATCTATTCTCCAGATATCTGAACTTTCCTTTCATATTTTCTATCCCATTATCTCTTTCTGCCTCATTTTGGGACACTTCCTCAAATCAGTTTTCTGGCTTCATAATTCATTTTTTTGTTGTCTACAATATGCTACTTGGTCTATTGTGTGGTTTAAAATATACCTGCAAATTCTTTGGTAGTCCTTACTCCAAGAGGGGGCATCTAACTCTTCTCTTCTTGAGTTAAGATTAGTCTTAGTGAATATCCTCTAATGAATAAAATATGGTAGAGGTAACTTCCAAGACATGGTCACAGAAAGCATTGTAGCTTCTTTCCTCCTTACTTCCTCTATGATCACTTGCTCTAGGGGAAACCAGCTGCAGTGTTATGAGAATACAATAAAGTGCACCTTGGAGAGGCCTACATTGGGAGGAACTAAGGTCACTTGTCACCTTCCCTATGAGGGAGTCATCTTGGAAGCATGTCTTCCACCCCTAGTCAAGTCTTCAGATGACTGCAGATCTGGCTTACATCTTCACTATAACCTAATGAGACCCTGAACTAAAATCAGCCAACTAACTAAACCATTCCTGAATTCCTGACACAAAAGAACTGTGAGATAATAAATGTTTATCATTTTAAGCTATTGTTTTGTTATGATTTGTTAGTTAATGTACTCATAGATTCAATTTGCTATTCCAGTAACTATTTCTTTATTTCTGAAGTTTTAAATTTTTTTAAATAAACATCTGTTCATGTCTTATTGCCTTCTGTTAATATTTAATTGTTTCTATGCTCTCCCTTACTTTTGCAATTATTTATATTAAAGGTTGTTTGTTTGTTTGTTTGTTTGTTTGGATTGTTCTAATATCTCTTTTCCTTGGATGTTGGTTCATCTATTTGCTGAGTTTGTTATTTGCCTTTTATAGTGTTGGTTAACCTTGGTGTCTTGTAATTTTTGTTTGACAAATTATCTTTTATGAAAATTTCCTCCTACAAATATCCAGAAAACCCAGGACAGTCTTAAGGAGGACTTGATATTTATGTTCAGCTTCTCAGCTCAAGGTAAGCTGCTTACCAGCCCTGGCCCTGAGCATACAGCATAGTCCCAAGATCCTAGGTGGTACTTCTCAGAACCTTAGCCACAATCAGGCAGGAAAACAGGGTTTTCTTGCTGTCCTACTCCCGCATTCAATGGGGAAAGTGTGTTTCCAGGCCTTAGCTTTATATAGACTGTAAAAATCCAGCCCCCAGCTTTCAAGGTAATGGGGTCCCAGCCTAAGCCCATTTATTAGCCAGTTCCTTACCCACTCCCCATAAGCCTAACAGCTAAGGCCTCTAAATTCCAGTGTAGCCTATGTATTTGATTATTTTATGGAAACTTCTCCATTTATGATGACTGGAAATGTCCTCTCTTGATTTACACATGGCTATGTACTTGTTAAATTTGTTTCCCCATCATTTGAAAGTGTTCAAGGTAAAAAGGGAAGGCCTCAGCCTGTGGTCAATGTATTCGCCCTATACCAGACTTATTTGCTAACTTTCTTCACTTACTTTTCCTCTCTCCTCAATTACACCTTAAGCTTCTAAAAGTCAGGGACAATATCATGCCCTTTTTTATTTCTCCTCATTGGAAGAGCAGAATGCCTTGAACATGGGAGCTGCTCTATAAATATTTGATTGACTGACAGATGAGGGGATGATGCAATGAAGAGGTCTAGGAGAAAAAAGAAATAAAATTTCTCCCATATTTCATCAAGGATTTCTGATTCTCAGATTTGTAATCCCTCTAAGGAAGTGTTTCTTAAGGTTTTCTGGGTCACAGATGTTTGCAAAACCTAATCAGAACCTCTCTGCAAAAAATTTGTATATATGCAACACACAAACACACAAAATTCTATGTTCAATTTCAGTAATTTTAAAAAATTAACCCTAAAATATAAAAATATTTCTTCTGTGCATCCCTTAACATTTCTTTTGGTATTGTGAGTTATTTTTTCTTGCTGCTTATCAAAGATCTGTTTTTAATCACTAGAAATAACTTAGTCCAGTGACATCTTTTGGCAACCATGGAAGCTACAGTCCTGAGAACCTATGTGACTTGTCCAAGCAAATCATGGTCTGATCTTCGGCTAGATGTAGCTCTTTTCCACTATCTAAACTGCTTCTCCTCATAAATTTGGGACGGGGCACACTCCTATGTATTGGCATCACAAAAAAAAGTTAGAATTAACTCTAATCTTATCAAAAATGACACAAATTTGTTACCAATATGGAAGCCATACTTCACCTTGCTTTACAAAAGCCCCTTGTACCTGGCCTTTGGCTGTGAATCAGTAAAGTCATCTGGTATATATGAAAATGGAACCCATAATATCAGCCCCCTTAACCAATTAAGCATATGTCATGCCCCCATCTGTCATTCAAGATCATTTCAACCAACATTTACTGATGCTTGGTATTTACCAGATACTGCTCTCAATACTGAAAATACAGAAATGACCAAGGTTGCCCAGGGCTCATCAGCTAATGAAATGATAGACATGTAGACACATAACTATAATAAAATATACGTACTGAATTAGGGATATCCACAAAGTGGAAGAATCTTCTAACAAAGAAAATTATAATTAATTTGAAAAAGTGGAAATTGTTTAAATCACATTCTCAATTCACCATAAAACAGACCTAGAAATTATTAACAAAAGTGATAACACCCTTCTCACAAAAAAAAAAATACCCTCAGCTCCTTGAAATTTTTTAAATTTACTCATAATTTTAGTTAAAGAAGGAAAAGCATTACAGTTTAGAACTATATAGAAAATATCCATGAGCTTATGAGATGCTCTTAAATCTATAGTCAGAGGACAAATATATAAACTTAAATGTTTTCATCAGCAATCTTTAAAAGGACAAAAAGAAACTAAAATTTCAAATTAAATGACTTAGAAAAATTAAAGAAGAAAAAATTAAGAGAATAAAATCTAAATATTCGAAACTAGAAATAAAAATGTATATAATCCACTGACGTGAAATACTTTTACTTATATGAGAATCTCATGTGCCATATTACAACAAATAAAAATGAAATTTCTTCAAAATAGATGAATTTTTAAGAAAATGCTGATTACCAAAATTGTATCCAAAAGAAGTAGAAAAGTCAAACAAACAAATACCATGGAAGAAATTGGAAAAGTCTGCCAAGGGATTAGAGCCAGATGATTTTTATGGTTAAATTCTTTTAAACTTCTAAGAAACCAACTATTCTATTACTATATAAAATGTTCCAGACCATATAATTTTTTTCTGAAATTTCCCTTGTTTAATTTGTGAAATTAGCCTAATGCCAATACAAAAATCTGACAAAGACAAAAACAGCACAATAAACAGTCTAACCAAACTTTGACCAATCTCATATTAGTATAACTAAAAAGTTCAAAACCCATCAAGGACAGGTTAAGCAAGCTCGTGACTCCCACTGTAGTTTTGTTTTGTGGTTTTTTTTTTTTTTTTTTTAGACATTTAGCCAATGTAGTAAGACAAGAATAAATAAGAAATGCAAACATTGAAATGGAGACCAAATTAACATTATTTGCATAACTGATAGTCACCAACCCAGAAAACTCAAGGTAGTAAACTATTGAAACTAATTACCAGTAAACTAGACTATTACAAAATAAATATATGTAAAACAATAGTGTCTTAAAATAGTAGCAATAACTACCCAGTAAATATAGTGAGTAAAGGATTTCACTTCAAATATCAACAAAAATACAAAGATCTTAGAATCAATTTAACAAGAAATATGCAGGACCGTCATAAAGGAAATGACATGCTTTACAAAGATACATAAAAAATACTTGAGGAGTGTTCATATATACATAGTCTGAAAGGTGAGATTTAATATTTGAAAGCTGTACATTCTCCCCAAGTTATTGGACTTTTATTCAAAATTACAATGGGAATTTTAAGAATCTGAAAAAAAATGGTTTTGAATTTCAAAATTGTTTTTTAAAAATGAAGAATAATGAGAAGTTGAACTTCAGCTGCCAAAACAAATTATAAATCTAGTAAAAAAAAAAAAAAAAGAAAGAAAAAGAAAAAAGAAAAAAAAGAAAGAAATGCTGAACAAGAGAAAGCACCAAAACAGGTCCAAGCAGGCAAGAACTTAGTCTAGGAAAAGTGAAACATTTCAAATAAACAGGAAAAGATAAAATTTTTAAGAAGTGGTTCTAGGACAACTGGGTAACTATTTGAAACAAAAGTGTAAAATTCAATCCTTACTTCATATGGCATGCCAAAATTCCAAATGGATTTTAAAAGGAAAATGTTCAAAAAACAATAGAACAAAAATGTAGATAAATATTGATATGTTGGTTGGTATGGAAAACTTTTCTATGAATAAAATTAGGAATGGAGGAAGGGAGGAAGGGAGGAAATACTAATCGATTTAACTACACGAAAGTAACTTCCAGAAATAAAAATGGCATTAGCAAATACTGAAGGCAAATATTAACTTGATATTAATACTTGAAACACGTAACAGATAAAGAATTAATATTTTTACAATCGGCTCTTGTAAATCTATAAGAAAAATGAAAATATTGTTTAAAATGAGCAAATGACATTGACAATTAAAAGAAGAAAAATGCAGATAACATAGAAGTGTTTGAAATGTTTAGCTTCAATAATAAACAAAGAAATTCAAGTTAGAACAAGGTATCATGTTTTATTTAATTTCAACAACTGAAATATCCAAGGCTGGTAAGGATATAGGGTAATGGTTTTTTATATTTCCTGTTGGCAGAGATGCAAATTAATACACTTCTGAGGAGCAATTTAGTCATAGGTATCAAAAACCACTCAAATATTCACCACTTTGACCCAGGATTTCCACCTTTCCAATTTTACCCTAAGAAAATGATCAAAGCTGCTTACAAAGACATGCATACAAGAATATTCTTTGCATTAGTACTTCAACAGAGAAGAGTTTGAATCCTCTAAAATACATTTAATCAGGGCTCTGATTAAATGACTTACAGCATATATCCATATGCAAATTCATTAAAATTTACCTATAGATTATCTAATGACACAAGAAAACATTCAATATACTAAATAGTATGTGAAATACAATCGTAACTGTGTTTTCAAATTTTAATCATGAAATTTGTTATGTGATGTCTGTCTTATTCACTCTCACGCTGCTGGAATGTTCTCATCCCTGGCTGCACGTTAGAATAGTCTAGAACATTTTTACAAAATACCCCTGCCTGGGTCTCACCCTCAAAATTAAAACAATCTCTTTGGGCGGATTGTTGCTGTTTTTTTTTTTTTTTTTCCTCCAAGTGATTCTAATATGTAGCCAATGTTAAAAACCACTGCTGTGTAGAGCAGTAATGCTCAGCCTGAGAGATTTTGCCCTAGGGGACATTTGGCAATATCTGGAGACATTTTTGGCTGTCATCCCAACTTGGAGTGGGGGGAATTGCTAATAATACCTAATGAGTGGGGGCCCGGTTTCATGAGCTGAATTTGTTCCTCCAAAATTCATATGTTGAAGTCCCAAGCCCCAGAACCTCAGAATGTAACAGTTTTGGGACATAAGGTCATCAAAGAGATGATTAAGTTAAAATGAGGCCTTTAGGGTAGGGCCTGAATCCAATATAAGTGATGTCCTTACAAGACACTGGGGATGTGCATGCATAGAAAAAAAGCCACCGGGAGAAGATGACCATCTGCAAGCCAAGGAGAGAGGTTTCAGGAGAAACAAATCTTGCTGTCATCTTGATGTTGGATTTCCAGCTGCCAGAACTGTGAGAAAATATATTTGTGTTGTGTCACCCCCTACTCTGTGGTATTTTGTTACAGTGGCCCTGGAGAATGGGGATGTTGCTAAATATCATACAATGCACAAGACATTCCCCACAACAGAGAATTATTTGACCAAAAATGTCAATAGCGCCAAGGTTGAGAAAACCTGCTCTGGAGCCTAGCTTAGTGCTGTGTATAGATAATCAATAAATATTTTCTTGACTATGTGAATGAAACATTTATTGGGTAAAAATCCGCAGGACTTGGTCATGAATTGAATGTGCACGGGGAGAAAGAGCAGGGTCAAGAACGCCAACCAGATATCCAAGGGGGCCAAACAGGCAAACGGGGACGGCAGGATGCAGCAGGGTGGACAGACTGGCGCAGGGTTAGGTAGAAGCTGAGGGTTGTACCTGATAAAAGGGGTCAGGGTCCAGTTAGAAGTAGTCATCTGGTAATACGAACAAGACAATAGCTGGTGTGTAAGGATAGGCTCAGCTGCTACACAGAGATAAGACTGTCCCAGAGGATCACCAAGAATCAACAAGGTACCAACGATGGAACCTTGAAGACGAACAATATTTAAAGAGCAGGCAGAGGGCAAAGGAACCAGCGCATCAGCTGAAGGAAGAAGAGGCCGATTGAGAACCATTGCCCAAGAGCAGTCATGGAAGCTGTGATGGTTAGTTACTATGGACTTGGCTGCTCTATAGTCCCCAATTATTCAACCAAACAAAAATCTAGGTATTGTCGTGGGGTTATTTTGTAGCTGTGGTTAACATTTACAATCAGTTGACTTAAAGAAAAGGTTAATGAGAGTGAGCCTCGCCCAGTCAGTTGAAAGACCTTAAGAGTTAAACCGAAGTTTCCCTGAGGAAGAAGGAATTCGACCTCCAGTAGCATAGGTTCCTGCCTGAGTGTCCAGCCAGCCCTACAAGATTCAGACTTGCCAGCGCTCATTTGTTTCTCTAAAGAACCCTGACTGAGGAGAGGTCAAGGAGAAAATGAGCTGACTGCTCCATTCTCACCCTTACGCACTGGCTCTGGCTTAGATGAGTGGGAAAAAAAAAAGAGAGAGAGAGAGAGGTTACTTCACATCCATGGCAAAAACTCAGGAGAGGAGAAAAGAGAAGAGAGAAAGGGCACAGGAAGATTTCAAAAATGTGTGTCTGCCTGTGGAAATGAGGGGGGACCAAGACAGGGGAACATGGATGGATCAGACCAAGTCAGGACACAGGCTCCTGGGCTGTCCCACCAGACCCCTGCCACTACCCTCCAGGGGGCGTTTTCCATCTTTATTTTACAGGTGTGGCAACTGGGCCTGAGAGACACTAAATAAGATCTAGATCCCTCACTAGTATGTGGGGAAGCCCAGGTCCAAACACAAGTCTCTCTTATCCCACACTCCCTCCATTCACTAAACAGTTCTTATACAGCAACTTGATGGAAAGTCAGGAGTTGGGGAATGGAGTTCTAATGCTGACTCTACCCTGACTGGCTGCAGGACATCTACAGGCAGCTGGTGGGTGTTGGGAGTCATCTGCTGTGATGGAACAGCCTGGGCTTTGGGTCAGACTACTGGTCTGGATCTCAGGTCTACTATTTACTGGTCAGCAGCCTTGGACACATTTTTTACTCTCCCATGATTCAGATACCCCATCTTTAAAACAAAGATAAATGATACCTACCTTTTAAAGACTAGATTTTCTGAGACAGCCTATATAAAAACACATAACAAGTACTCGAAAAAAGGGAATTTCAGTCCTTTCTCAATCTTTCTCTGGTCCTCAGTTTTCTCAACCGTTCTACCTCCTACAGGGTTTTTGGGCTGGTCCGATGAGATAATAAATAACAATGTCCTTGATAAGTTGCAAGCATCATCATTATGGGAGGACAGGGCACAAACACTGCACTTTATGCAAAATTCAGCCACCAGTTCTACAATTCTAAGTCATGTAAACACCCCGTGCCTCAGTTTCCCCATCTAAAGTGTACGCAATTCCACTTTCCTTAATACGTAGGCTTCTGAAGGCAAATGGGTATAATTTGTAATCATTATAAATTGACTTTTAGGCCATACCGTTGTGTAGGGTTCTGATGTCCCCAGTTCTCTCTGCAGTACACATACCTCCTATATCCTATAATGAAAGGTCATCCCCCCCAAGTAAGTTCCTTTGTCTCCTCAGTGACACACTAGCTCTAACTTCTTAGAATTTTCTTTTGTTCTTTCAACTCCTGACTTGATGCACATCTCATTCCTTGCTCTCCCTGTCATCTTCTCTCCCAGAGTTGACATGTGACTAAACTGATATCCTTCCTCTGTTCCCTTTCGTGTTACTACATGTCCAGTAGTATTGCATAAAAGTGCTCAACGGGAAGGGTCAAGCTCAGTTTCAAGCCTGAGGTCTGAGATTACATCAAATCCGTAACGTTTATCTGCCCTCACCATCAGCCAAATACTTCCCAATTTAGGTCTCACTCACATCAAGAGGAGTGCAATGTCTGGGCTACAACATGCCCTGCCCTCACCTCCATTTTTCTTATTTAATTCCAAGAGTACAGCTCCCAAACATACTTAGGCCTGTGTAATAGTCACAGACAGTGTGGCTGTTCCGAGCTAGACAGCATTTCCACCTGAGGTGGCTGCAGGGTTGCTGTCAGAGTGAGCAGACCACCTCTGCCAGGCTGGAGGGGGAAGGCCCACACAAAGGGTGTTCTGTTTCAATTGAATGAGAAGTTGATTTGAGCCCATTTCCAAAGTGCTTTGCTGTCCACATGCCTCGGGTACAGGGTAAACATTGCTATTATATGACAGAATTCCCCCATTACGCCATGCACAGCCCTAACTTAGGAGCAAGAGGATATTGGCTTGTCCAAACACTAGCATTTCTGTGGGATTCCACCTTAGGAGATGCCTCCTGCCAGCAGATGTGCTGTCCCTCTCACTTCTCTTGCCTCTTGTGCATAAATTCATTTCACTACCACTAAATCTACAATGAATAATTAAGTGCATCCCCAGTGCCTAGGGCAGTGCCCAGGAAACACTTTATAAATATTGGTAGTGAACAAACAAACGAATGAAGCACAAATAAAAAGTGCGAGTGCGGGTTAAAGGAAAATAGAGCTTGGGGTTTGGTTTTGTTTGGTTTCATTTTGTATTTAAATGAAAGAGGAGAAGAAAGAACTGTTCATTTGGGTTCCAAATTAGAAGGCAACGATGCCCAGAAAAAAGTAAGTCATTTGTTTGACCATTTGAGGGCATAGCGGTTGACCAGCAGGTATCTGCTGGAGACAGCGCAAAGCACAGCTCTAGAAATCTTCCGAGTCCAAGAAGTTTCATCCACCAGATAAGGGACATACCCCCTGCAGCCTCTGCTCCTCACTTCTGCCTTGTTTTGCTCATCCTGCTCCACGTACACAACCCGAATGAGGTTACTTAACCCTGACAGCCTTCTCTGGGGAGTAGTTAGAGCCTTTAAGATTTTACCTCTGCTTCACCAGAATTCTTCTCATTAAAGAGTTACTTAAAATGTTCCCAGGGCCTAAAACATTAAGATTTAAAGGAAACAATTGACTGCTTTTTTCCATGCCAAATCAGACCGTTGTTTAACATGGTGAGAGCTACCACTGAGGTTACTGAAGTAGAAAATGGGGTCATATGTTGCTGGAGAAAATAAACTTAGCAGGGAAATTAAAACCAAGACAGGCTCAGGGACCAGCATAGTCATTGTGAAGTCTTTGAGAATCAGGCTTTTCAGGGGTCTCACAGCCCAAAAGTCATACTCGAGCTGGCCTCTGGGATTTCCAAAGCACCTCTGATCTATGTCCCATCTCATAAAATAGTCAGATTGGAGCTGCTGGAAAGGTGCATGCCACAAAGAGGAGGCTTCATGGAGGAGTAGGCCTTTGGCCTGCCTTGAAGGATGGTAAGCTGGGAAGGGGGGCCAGCAGAAGACGAGATTTGGCAGTGTGAACAAGGGGGCGAGAGACAACAGTCTAGTAGAGGCTGGAAGTTTGTTTTGAAGCAGGAGATGAAGTTCTCCTTTCTGACTATTCTCCACTCCAACGAGAGAATCTCATCCTTCATGGGAAAGTGCTCTGGGAAACATCAAGGTCATCTGTTGGAGCAGGAGCATTCATACTGAGTCATCTTGGCATTCTGACTTGTGCATTGCAGTTTAAAACAGGGGTTCCAATTTATTCAAAATTTATTCAAAATGGTACCTGGTTAGATCAGAAAACAGAAATGGATGTCATCTCTTTCAAATCTGAAATTTATTAACTCGGAACAGGAAGAGACCTTCTAAGTGGTCAGGGAGTGACAAACATAGCTGTTTGCTGTCCAGCTCAGAACAAAAGGAAAACATCCCTGGAATCCTCTGAGCATTTATGGGCTTCTGTTTACCAGAAATTTCTCAGAAAAAAAAAAATCCTTCACTTTTTTGAGTTGTGAGTTTATGTAGTCATCAGGATAACTCAGTAATTAAGTGCCCACACAAACCAACCTCAGACAATTTTTTTGCTTTCCCTGCCATTTCCCATGAAGTCCTTGTTCTCTTTGCAGGGTGGGTTGCTATCAGAAAGCCCAAGCCCATGTAACTTGCCAGGCTCCTTCCATTCCCTGTAGCTCTCTGCATGCTTGTGAGGACCCCACACCCAGCATGCCCTCTGCTATGCCTCAGTGAACACTGTGGTCCTTAACAATTACTCCATGACGAAGCTACCTTCCTAGGTATTGCTTTTTCCATGGGCCTGGTAAAGTATTCTAGACCTTTGGTTTAAAGAAGATTTTAAATTTTAATAAGAACCTTCTGTAGACATTGCCAGCAGACAACATTGGTCATATTTAGAGCAATCCTTTCTATATTTGGGGAAATTCCCGTGATATCGGTCTTGCCTCCTCATTATAGTCACAGCTCAAACTTGTAGCTTCTTTTGCAGCTCAGATGCAGGACTGTGACCTAGCTCTATCATTGTACATATCTGCATAGGATTTTTTTTCTGGAAATGAGAAAGTGAGCAAAGTAAGGAACCAGCCTCTGTCAAGGGAATAAATCCCTTTAATTGACCCTGGTCCAGCTCCAGACACAAAAGTGGCCCTAATGCTGGAGGCAGTAGAGCAAGCAGGAGAGATGATGTGTTCCTAGCACTGAGTTCTCAGCAGCTGCAATGCTGGTTTCATCTTCAGACCAATTCTACAGAGTAGTTGTAGCATTTTTCCTGGAAGCTTAATCTTGAACCTGCTTCTCCCCCAAATCCCAATGATTCTAGAGGGTGGGGGGAACAAAACATCATTTAATAAACCCATTTTCTTTTTGAAACAGCTCAGTTTCTGCTGTCTGCAACCAAGTACGCTGACAATGGGCATTTTGCTAGCTGAAGGAACAGAAAGAAGCCTAGGGGCACACAGACTTTTGACACTTGGCTGTGCTCTGTGGGAGCTCTCTCCTCTGCTGGTCTTTAGTGTAGGGTAGCGTCAGGGGTCACCTCTTCCTAGGATATGGGAAACTCATTCTTTCAATGTGAGGCGACCTCAGATAAGTTATGAGCAATACTTTCTTTGAATCAATGATGTCTGCACATGTAAGTTCCTTTGACACCTACCTAAAGCTACAACTTCAAAATGTGACCTCAGCCAGGATTAAGCTTCCATGATCTCTCTTTGTCCTCCTTCCCCTAGCCCTAGCTCAATTTAAACCTTGCCAGTTTCCAAAAACCCAGTTACTTCCTGTCTCAAACGCTTCTCTCCTACTAATTTTAGTCAAACTTACAATCAACTCCATTAAGGCATATCACTAAAAATACATTAGAAAATTATCTTTTGCCAGAAGTATTTGCATGAAACAGGAATCAAACCTTGGACTAAAAGAACAGTCACTCCTGGCGAAATTCCAAGTATCAACCCAGTCAATAAAAGAAATTCCTGTTTGGTCCACCTCAACTTTTGTTGTTCATTTGTTTGTTTATTTTTGGCAATGAGGGCTTCCTAAGGTGATTAAAAATCCATCAAATATCATAGAGGAAGGAAGGACTCTAACATTTATTGAAAGGTACTACTCTGGATGCTTTTCCCAACACTGTCACAGCCCTCACCCTCACTCCTTCAGTCACAGCAACCACCTCACTGCTCCTAACACTACATTGACTAGTATTCAGTCGTATAACTAACCCAGCTGCAAAGGTGTCTGGCAAATATACTGTGACCGTGAGCCCGGAGTGAGGAGAAAAGGGGTATGGTATTCAATTACCAGCCTTAAGAAGATTCAAGTGTCACCTTCTATTAGTAACTCGGGTTTTAGAATGCCCTAGCTGCTGAGTGAGGAGGTACCATGCAAATTGGTGAACCACTTAGACCTAAAATTCAGGCAATCTTGGGTTCAAATCCCAGGCCCACTACCAACTACTTGTTTGACCTTAGTCCAAGTTACTTAGCTCTCTAAGTCTCAAATTTCTCGACTACAAAATGAGGACAGTATAATGTCTACTTCTCAAGCTATAGAGAGGAAAATCTGAGAGAGCGATGGCTAGATATGTAGCACACTCCTGACACATGGCTATTATTAGGGGGAAGATGTTCAGAAGTGGAGTCCCCAACTTCTTCTCCTGGTACTCTTACTTCCAAGCTAGATAGTGATCCAGAGAGCCACTCTAGGTCTCAGAGATTAAATAAGACAAGCTTTGTCCCCACTTGACAGGTGACCTATGAATCCTCTCTGTTGCATCCTATTGATGGTTTCTGACAAACTCCACAGTATCAGTTTGCATAAGTAAATTAGAAATGCCCTTTCCATTAACAGAGCCCTGCTATTAACTAATTACACTTCGGCTTTTCCTGCGTTAGCCACTGTGCCAGAGAGAAGAGGCCAAGTGGGAGGTGGCTTCTACCATGGAGAAAAAGCTTGTATGGACTGGAATGGGCGGGGGCTTGGCTGGGCATGGGGGCTGCTCTTTTCCTCCTTTCCTTCCTACAAATCCAGTTAATGGGAACAAGGCCTGCTATAAAGAGGACCCATGGAGAAGCTGCTCCCAATTTCTCACAGGAGTGTTTTTGAAGGCTTTAGAGAATCTCAGATTTTTCAGAAAAATACTGATATTCAGAAAAAAATTCAAAGTTACTCAGAAAATACATGGTTTGATTATGGGGTCCTGATGGGAAGAACTCTGGTCTCTGAAATTAGAGCTCCCTTTACTAGTACCAACCCTGTGGCTAGCATCTACAGAGTCAGCCCCAGGCCAGACAGGGGAATGGTGATCTACCCATTCCCATCTTCTGCTGTGGCTTCCTCCATGTTGGTAAGAAAAAGAAACTTTCATCTGGAAGGGGTCAGCTGCGAGTTTAAATTCCAGCTCTGGTGCTTAGGCAAGTTGAATAATCTCTCAGAGTCTCAGCTTCCTTTTGGGTAAGATGAGAAGATCCATCTCAAGGGGCTCAAAGTAGAGACCAAGTAAATGTTAGTAAGTAAGAGTTTCCTACCTTCACCCCTCCCCTGAGATCTATCCCATTTTTGTAGGGGTGGGGAAATTGTCCACACCTTGAATGGTGAGGTGTAGATATTTCTGTGGCACTGATGGGGTGGGCCCAACAGAAACCCACTTAATGGGGTCTGAAGAGCCTCTTAGGGGAAAACTCATCCTGAGAAAAGACATCAGAAATTATGAGCTTCACCCATTAGAAAGCCTTCAGCACAGAAATTGTCTAGAGATGTTGAGTTGGAATTATTCAAACCTATCCCTAGTCCAGCCACATGGATAGCTGTCTAGATTCTGGGCATAAAAAGTTAATAAAAGTAGAAAGAACTGAGTTCCACTTCCAGTTAGAATGCAGATTAAAAGAAATTGTTATTCTAACCCTAACAACGAGAATAAGCCAAATACGCTACAAAATCACAATTGTTTTAAAACCATCAGGGAGCCAAAGATACAAAGGAAAAATGAACAAAATTTTGAAAAGTAATGTACCCTCCTGGCAAGAAGAGACCATTAATGCTTTCGTTACTGCTGAAGGAACAGAGAAAGAGGAATATGCCATGCATGGGGGTAAGGAGAAATCCATCAAACTTTTGACAAACTGATAGCAGTGAGTGGGTTGCCATGACAAACTAGGACCTGAGGAGCCCTAGCCATGCTGTGGACCTGCACCTACCCACCAACTCACTCCCATTATTCTCACCTAGGCCCAAAGGTAGTGTGCTGAGATCTGCAGATAGGGCAAGGGGTAGGGCTTAGACAGATCCCTCTGAGGTGCACACATTTCCCCAAGTACAAGGCTGAAACTGGAGATGGAGAAGGAGACCTGAGGGAAATGATTTGGAGGCACTCTGGGCTTCTATCAAGTGCACTGCAGCCTTCCTTCAAAAGATGTGGGCAGGACATCTGGGGAAAGAGAGAACTCTCAAGATGCAGAAAGCTAAGGGCAGAATTGGAAAGCAAAGAGAACACTCTCCATTGAGTGGGTAAGTAAACAAACAAACAAATAAACAAACAAATGCAAGCTGGCAGCCAGATTATAAAATGTAAAGAATTTTCTGGATTATCACCAGTGCTGAGATCCTAAGCTCTGCTAAAGGGAATCTTGATCTTTATTCCTCAAATTATCTTAAGGCAGTGGCAAAATAAATCTAATTTAAGGTACAATCAAGCCCAGACTCAGCTGAACTACAGATTGACTCAATCCCCCACACAGAAATAAAAGATGATTCCCCTTTTCTGGAGGTGACTGTTATTTACTTGGTGTCTACTATTATTCTACACATAATGTCCCCATACATCAATATATAGGAAAGGTGCAAAGAAGGAAGAAAACCTTACATATGTTCAAAGAAGGAAAGAAATAGCCGACTGAATCAGACTCAGAGATAGCCCAGATGGGAACTTTAAAATAACAATGATAAATATTTTTAAAGAATCTAGTGGAAAAAAAAAAAACATACATATGAACAGATTAATATTTTCAGGAGAGAGAAGGAAACTATAAGAAAGACACAAATAGAAACAAGAGAAATGAAAAAGTGATATCAAAATGAAGAATTTATTTAATAGATTTAATATTAAATTAGATATAGCAGAGGAACAATTTGAGGAACTTGAAGAGAAATCAATACAAATTATCTAAATAAAAACAAAGAATAAAATAAGGAGAAAAAGAAAACTGAACTGTGGGATAAGAACAAATGGTTTAGAAAAAAATGTAATTGGAGTTTCATAAAAAAAGAGAGAGAATGGCAAATGTGGTCTTCCTTCCTTCCTTCCTTCCTTCCTTCCTTCCTTCCTTCCTTCCTTCCTTCTTTCTGTCCTTTCTTCCTTTCCTTCTTCCTTTCTTCCTTCCTTCTTTCCTTTCTTCCTTCCTTTCTTCTTTTCTTTTCTTTTTTTTTTTTACAAATAACAACAAAATACTTTCCAAAATCAATCCATACATCCAAGAAACTCAGTGAGCCCAAGCAAGATAAATATAAATATAAAGAAAACCACTGAGGCTCAAAGATAAAAATATAATTCATAAAAATAGTAAGTGGGAAAAAAGATATATTACTTACAGGGAACAACAATAAAAATGAGGCCAGAAAACTGGAACAACTTCTTCAAAGTGCTAAAAGAAAAAACACTATCAATTCAATATTTCATATCCTGTAAAATTAGAGGCAATATACAGATGTTTTAGATAGACAAAAACAGAGATAATTTGTCTATAAGAAATGTCCCCTCAAAATTATACCTGTGTGTGTAATACATATTTGTTTGTGTATGTGTGTGTTATTTATAGACAATGTAATATATATAATCTTTTCAAGGCTATGGGATACTAGGCAGAATTCTCTCTACATACACACACACACACACATATGCATATATGTATATATACATATATACATATATTTGCATAAAAATTGCTAATTTTTTCAAAATCAAAAAAAATAATATATTATGGGGCTTATACCATAAATAGAAGTAAAATATACAAAAACAGGAGCATAAAAGGCACAAGACAAATACATGGAATCATTGCTATTAGGTTTACACATTATTCATAAAATAGTATGAAGATATCTGAAGGTAGATTATTATCATTTAAAGATATAGTTTAATTTCTAAAGAGCAAATGCTATAAAATAACACAAAAGGTGTGGCTAAGATGTCAACAGAGAAGACAAAATAAAATACCAAAAAGTATATAATTCATCCAAAAAGATACAGTAAAGAGAGAGGGCAAATAAAAAAAGGAACAAATGGAAAAAATACCAAAAAGATAGACTTAAACCCAGTCATGTACTTAATTACATTACATGTAAAGAGATTAAACACACCAGCAATAAAGCAGAAGTTGTCAGACTGCATTAAAAATGTAAGATTTACCTACATGTTATTTAAAAGTAGCATATTAAGTATAAATTTACAGATAGATTAAAAGAAAAAGAGTACAAAAAGAGAAAGTTGGTGTGCTATGTTAAAATCAGACAAAGTGGACTTCAAGAAAAACCACACTACCCAAGATAAAAAGAGCATTTCATAATTATAAAAGGGTCAATTTATCAGGTAGATTTAATGATCTAAATGTGTATCCACACAGAACAGTGTTTCGAAGTTCACAAAGCAGACATTGACAAAATCAAAGAGAAATCCACATTCATAGCTGTAGATTTAACACGCTTCTCTCAGTAATTGACCACTAATAGATCAAAAAAAAAAATCAGTAAGGATATAAGAATTGAACATAACTGACATAATTGACATTTATAAAATACTACTCCCCAAACCTGCAAATACTCATTAAATTCAAGTGCACATATACATTGACCAAGAGAGACTACATTCTGGGCCATAAAACAAATTAAAAAATTATCAAGGCTCAAAATCATGCCAAAATATCAAAATAATATTCTCCGATCAGGGTAGAATTTAGTTAGATGTCAATTATAGTAAGGTACTAAGAAAATTTTGCCATATTTTCAAATTTAAATGCCCACTTCTAAATAACCCATAAGTCAAAGAAGAAATCACAAGAGAAATTACAAAATATCTCTAACTGAATAATAAAGACAATATGACAAAATTTGTGGGATGTGATAAAACTGAGCTTAGAAGAAAATGTAGAGCTTTAAGTGACTATTATAGAAAAGAGTAAGTCAAAGACTAAATTTCTACTTTAAGAAGTAAGAAAAAAAGCAAAGCAAATTACAACAAACATTAAAAAGAATAAAACAAATAACAAAATTAATAGCAGAAGCAAATGAAATAGAAAATGGACAAAGAAATCAAAAAATTAAAAGTTGAATATTTGAAGAAATTAATAAAACATAAATACTTGGCAAAACTGATCAAGAAAAAAATAAAACACAAATTACCAAGGAGTGAAAAGAGAAGATATCATTGCAGATCCTACAGATATTAAAAGAATAATGAGAATATTATGTACAAATGGATACCAAAGTTCGACAACATATATAAAATGGAAAAATTCCTTTAAAAATAAAACTAACCAGAATTAAAATAAGAAAAAATAGAAAATCTAAATGGTGGTCCTATGTCTATTAAAGAAATTAAACTCATAATAAAATACCTACCAACAAAGCAACTTTCAGGTCCAGATGGCTTCACCAATTAATTGTGTAAATACTTAAGGAAGAATTAATTCCAATCTTATACAAGCACTTTCAGAAATTAGAGGGAAAGTTTCTCCACTTAGCACATGAGGCTCATATAACTCTGATAATGAAACATGACAAAAGCATTATAAGAAAAAAAAATACAAATATTCTTCATGAACAGAAATAAAAAATTCTTAACCAAACATTAACAAAATAAATTTGTATATGTATAAATAGGTCATTTCAAAGAAGTTGACCCAGGAATGCAAGATTGGATTAACATTTGAATTGTTCAATGTAATTACAGGAGAAAAACATTACATAATGATCTCATTAGATACAGAAAAATTAATTGAAAAAATCAACACCTATTTATTAAAAAACAATAAACTAAACAAAAACCAAAAACAAGAAACCTCTCAACAAACTAGGAAGACAGGAAGATACTTATATTCATATTATATTCATCCTCATCATGTCTATTTAGTATTATACTAGAAGTCCTGGCCAGTGCAATAAGGTAAGAAGAAGAAATACAACACATGAAGATTAGAGAAGAAGTCAAACCATTGTTATTTGCAGACAATTTAATTGCATAGGTAGAAAATTCTGTGGAACTTATAAAAGAAGCAGTAGAACTAAAAAATGAATTTATCAAGGTCACAAGATACAAGGCCAATGTACAAAAAGCAATTTAATTTCTATACAGTACTAATGAATACTCGGAAATTAATTTTTTAAACCTTATTTACAATATCATCAAAAATATTAACTGTCAAAAAATATATCAATTGAAAAATGTACAAAGTACAAAATACTTTTTTAAAGAGGAATTTAAAAACTAAATAAAAGGTAAGATATACCATGCTCATGAATTAGAAAACAAAATATTGTTAAATGTCTATTCTGTCTAAATGGATCTACAGATTCAATGTCATTCTAATAAAAATTCCAGCTGGTGTTTTTGAAAAATTCACAATATGAGTCTAAAAGTTATATGGGAAGACCATTCAAAACACTTGAAAAAGAATAACAAATTTGGAGAACGTATACTACATGATTTCAAGCATTATCTCGAAGTTATAGCTTGATATTGATATAAGAATAGATAAGTAGATCAATAGAACAAGGTAGATAATCCATAAACCAACCAATATATACATGGGCAATTGATTTCAACTTTTGTATAAAAGGTAAGTTTTTCTAGCATATGATGCTGGGTTAGCTGGACATCTGCGTGAAATACAAAGTGAATCTCACCATCTACCTCACTCCTTATGCAACAGTTAGTTCAAGAAAAATGGATCACAGGCTAAATATGAAAAGTAGAACCATATAGCATTTGGAAGAAAACATAGAAGAGTATTTTTGCAATCTGTGGTAGCCAAACATTTTTTAAGATGGTTGCAAAAAGCACTAACCAATAAAGAATAAACTGATATATTAGAATTAGACTGGGATACAAGAGAAACTTGTGGGTTCTATATTTTTTTTGATGACATAGACATAGACAATGGTCAACATTCATTGAACTGAACACTAAAGATCTGTGCATTTTATTGAACATAATTTCACTCAATTAAAAATTAGAAAGAGATGTTTTCCTAAACTCCATGACATATTGGTGCTCAAGCAGCCCCTCTGTAAGACAAGACCTCCTCTAACAAAAGCCCTGAACAATATGGACCAAGGCACTGCCTTGCCCTGCTCCGCCCCCCACCCCCACTCTCTCAAAGTGCAGCTGTAAAGTGGCTCACAAAGGCACTGAGCAGGACACTAGGGAGAGCAGCAAGACACATAATAAATATCCAGGATCCAACAGCAGGTACAAGCTTGTTTACACACAAATGTTTCTCAGAGTGTCCCAGGAGTACTAGTGTAAGTAGGCATTTTTGCGGGGGCCCTAAGGTCATGAGTAATGAGCCAATCAAATATGTGACTGAATCATAGCCACATGTAGTGAATTAGGTTACATTAGAGACCTGAAAGTATTAAAAATTCACTCCAGTGAGATTGCTCACCTTAATGTATTTCTCAAGGCACCACCTTCCCCCACCTCACCAACTACCTCCTCTACCAACTGATGAGTTCTAAAACTCATTCCCACCATGTGTTGCATATACACATACTATTATTTTCTAAATGTATATTTTCCAAAATGTATGTAGACACACGCTTATTCAAATTCACTTGTAGGTATTACTGAGTTCACTATATCTTCTCAAACAGTAGGTGTTAAAAATAGAACTACTAAAGGCATCAGTTATTTTTAATAAATAATTTTAAGAGGGGTGGTTCTTATTTTTGGACAGATATTTGAAGCCAGACAAACCTGGATTCAAATTCTGACTTTTCAACTTCCTGGTTGTGTGACCTTGGGAAAATTACTTTTTCTCTCTGACCTTCAATATCTCATGTGAAGAGATAGAGAAAATGACAGCTTCTTCCTCATAGGGTCATTGGGAGAATTAAATAATGATAACAAAGCTTTATCACAGTACATAACACATAGTATGTGCTTAGTAAATATTAGCATTATTCAACAGAAACTGTTATACTAAAAAAAAAAAAAAAAAATGTCCAGAACTTGGAGTCAAAATACCTAGTTCTGCTCCTGTGCCCCTCCTTCTCTCTATGGCTTGAGCATGTTCTTTAGCTCTCTGGGCCTCTATTTCCTTACATGTAAAGGGAGAAGGTTCTGTCTAGTTGTATTGGTGACTTCTCGGCACCACAGAGCACTTTCTCCTCTAGCTTGGCAGAAGATGCCCAACACAATCCAAATGCTATCTAAGTTGTAGCAAAATGAAAAGAACAAGAGGGCTAGGGTAACCATGACTCCCTGCCAATGGCACAGACAGAGGAGAAATTTGACCCAGGAAAAAAAATATTGTCAACAGAGAACTTGGGAGTGTTGAGTTAAGAATGGTCTCTTCCCTCAGGACTGGCAAATGAGTCAAGTTTCTTTTTTGCAAATCCAAGCAAAAGAGGACCTTAGGGATAGAGAAGAATGGGTCTTTTCAGTGAGCCTGTCTCTTTCCAATCCTATTACTGTCACCTAAGTCAGGGTCCTGCCATAAGACTAAAGAGAAAGTCTCCTGACCTGTTATCATTCCTCAGGCAATCCTCCCTCCATTCTATCCTAAATAGCGCAACAAGAGCTGTCCTTCCAATGCACAGCATTGACATGCTCTGTCATGCTCAAAGTCCTTCAGTAGTGACCACCAGTACCAGACTCACACTCTTCCTTCCACCAAGAATGCTTTCTAAATTCTGCTGATCCCTGAAGGCTCAGCTCAATTCCTACTGCTTCCAGGAAGCTTCTCTTCATGAGTACTTAGATAAGAGAGTGCTTACTCACTGGAGAATCTCAAGAATAATTCAAGCACATGCCTATAAACCTTTATTGATTCCCCATTTTCTATTGAATGAAAAAAAAGAGAGAGAGAGAGAGAGAGAAAGAAAGAAATACCTCAGACTGGCACTCAGTACAGTCCATAACATAATCCCCACCCACCTCACTATTCCACTGTACCTGGCCTAATCTCCAGACAGTTTTGAGAATTCCCACGCCTGTCTTTATCCATGTTTTCTCCACTTGGTATTCCTGCCCTCTGACAGTCAAAACGTGACCCATCCTTTGAGAGTTATTCCAAATTCTATCTTAACTCTGCCACTTTCCCTAATCTTCTTTCTCCTTCCAAGCCCCTGAGCACCTCGTTTTTCCCTTGGGATTCAAAATCTCCTTGGCACTTTAGATGAAGGTGAACTCAGAGGTCATAAGGCCATTGAGGGTAGAGATGGACCTCTTTGTGCACTGTGATCCCTGGATCAGAACTGTCCATGCATGTCATGGGGCTTAGGAATTACTGAGTGAGGGACACTGGAAGGTCCACAACCTGGTGGTTGTATGAGACATGGCAGCATTGAGTGGGAAGTCAGACAAAATGGCAACTAGAGTTCCTTCTAATCTTCCAAGAGCCTGAGAAGTCTCTAAGAGAATCCCCGAACTCTACTTTTTTTTTAATTGCTTTGGCCACTAGTCACCCAATTCAGCCTGTGATTGATTGATTTTAGTGTTATTTATATTTAAATTTTTGCACAGATAATACATTCACATAGTTCAAAGCATTTTTCGTAATTAAAAGGTACAAAGTACATCTTACCCCTCTGTCATCTGACTGCTCAATTAACTACTTTTATTGGCTTTTTGTATTCTTCCAGATTTTCTATATGCAAATACAAATATATGGTCTTCTATTTTATGACAGAAATAGGAGCTTACATTTGGTTGTCTTTGCAATCTAACAGGGAGTTAAATTTGCCTTACCAGCTGCAGTGAAATTGCTGTGTAAGGTGTGCACCTTGAAGCTCTTTCATGCCCTGCTATGCCTAGCTCAAGGCTGGCACACACAAATGCTTCAATAAGTGCTTCTTGGTTGGCTGCCCTTCCACAACTTTCTCTGCCTGGCCTGGAGCCGAGGGCACGTGCCCCACCTACAGCCCCAACATGTGAAGAGAGGCTCTGCATTCTCACTTCCTCTGACACATTTTTAGAGAATGATCTGAGACCCATGGGGGTGAGTGCAAGTTGTAGTCTGTGGTACGCCAAGCCTCCTGCCACCTTTCAATTCAGTGGAAGAGAAAACACAATAGACTGAGAGTCAGCAGACTTGGAGTTAGCTGCAGCTATGTCCCCAAGTGGCTGTGCGACTCTGGACAAGTTATCTGTTTTCTCCAGGCCTCATTCTTCAAAAGACTTTCTTTCCAGCATCAGTGCAGCCCTCAGTCAGGGTCTTTGATTTTGGCTCTGCAGACATCATGTGCTGTGGGCATGAGGGCATGTTTGTACCCAGGAGCCCATGGGAGACACCTGAGGCACATTCTCTGGACCTGTGTCTGTTGCCCTGCTGATTCCGGTCATGATGACATAGCCCTTGCTGCAGTCATAAGTCAGTGTACGAGCATCTCAGGGCAACAGTTCTCTCCCTGGAACCATGGGCAGCTGTCTGCACAAAGCAAGACTGAACTTTTCCTGGTTAATCAAGAGAGACCTAAGTAAGTGCTCCACAACTGTCCAGATGTGGACCCCGAGAAGCCTAAGGGCATGTCTGCAAGGCCAGGCTACCAATCCTTGCAGTCTTCAAGGCCAGCACCCTTCTCACTAGCACCCTCTGAGCAGGTGGCACCAGAATGGGGAACTGTGTGGTTCCCGAGAGCCTCTGCTGGGGAATTCCTCTCATTTTTCTCTGCTCCACTGCTCTCCCCACCTGCCTCCATCTACTTTTGGGGACAGGAAAAAGCCGACCTGGAAGGAACCTCCAAGGCCATCTGGTCCACCCTGTCAATCTACAGATTCAGAAACTGAGTCCAGAGAGAGGAAGTCACTCACCTGGAGCACACAGCTGCCTGAGGGGGAACAATCTTCAATGATCAGCCATCCAAGCCTCAGAAAAACCAGCCAGTGTTCTCCCCTGCCTTCTGGTGGCCACGTCTGAACATTCACAGTGAGGCAGGTGCCATGCCAAGGCTCTCCTCTTGGGGAACAGGGTGGGAAAGTGTCTCAGAGGATGCAGTCAGGCAGACACTTTTTAATTTCCTGTTCTGGCGGAACCCCGGTTGGTTGATTTGGTTCTCTACACTGGTGGCGCGGGCTCTGGGAGCGTGTTGCTGGTTACAAATTTATCATGACTGGCATGAGCAATACAGGCAGAGAAGCGAGCAAGATGTCAGTTTCGCTTTCAGCCGACCAGCCTTCAGACTGAAATGGAGAGTCGGTCCTAGACTCAGACCGAAAAGCTATTGCTAGGAGCCCTGTTCTCTATGAGACTCAAGATCATCGAGGTTTACAGCCTGTCCTTTCTCCGTTGAGTTATACCTACATCCCCTCTCTCCTTTAAAAAGCAGCTAAGGGATGCCTCTTCCATGAAGCCTTCCCTGACTATGAATGCCCCCATCCCACAAGTTACCCATGATTTGTCCTGGGCCACTCCTTAGAATGTGTGTATATCTGCAATCATGACCAAAGCCTGGGTACCTTCAAGAAGAGGCGAATGTTCTACTTCTCTAATGTCCTCTATAGCCCCTAGCCCAAGAGAATACACAAAAGGTGCTTAATAGTGACTTACTGGTAAACTGATTCCAGTTCCTCCCACTGAAAAAAAAGTGAAACCAACCACACCATCTTTGAAATGCTCGTTTCCCTGTCAGACAGCCTGTGTGCCCCATACCAGTATCCCAAGCGGTTTCATGGGGAGACCAGTTCATGGTGGCAAGCTGTCTACAGGGTATGAAGAACTGGGGTCAGCTTTGAACCCCGTTTTGGCGAGCTCCACACAGCCTCATGGACCAGGCACAGAGCAGTAGACCAGGGCCTGTAAGTTCCGCCTTCCATCCTCCCTCTAGTCATCACCGCTGGCCCAACCCCCCTCCCCGCCCCCCCCACACACACACTACTCCTTGTGTTTCCCCTCCTTTGCTACCCCCAAAGTCTCGTTTCACGGTGATGGATAAGTTAGGACAGGTGTGATTTATTTCAGGACCCATATGGACTTGAATAAAAGTCATGCCCCAGTCTACATGCATTACGTGCCACCAAACTGTCCCCTAAGGACTCTCTACGGCTCCGGGAAAAGCCAACGAGAGAGCTCTCCACACCTGTCCTGAGAGGGATCAGAGCAAGTCAAACCAGAAACAGAGGAATAGCAGCAATAAAAGCAAATGCCACTGTGTCACCGGTTCTCACGGAGGCCCTTGCCAACATTTTTAAAGATCCTAAAATTTCCAGACTGTCTGGTCAGTAATAACCTGGAAACAGCTTTAATGCTTGATTTCTTTTTCCTCGGGATTTGTGGCTTGTGGGCCTCAAGATCCTGGAGTCCAAACAGTGATTTTGTTCATTAGGCAGAGTTGCAGGCCCCAGCAGCAGTGGCTCTCTCCAGCCTGCCCCCACCTGGCCCCAGCCTGAGGTGGAGGAAACCTCCTTGGTGAAAAGCAAAAGGTCTCACGGTGAAATTAATTCAGACACTTCCACACATATAATATTCTTGAGTAGTGGTTAAGCTTGTAAATCCATTATTTATGATGCAGAATTGCCCGTGCAATGCGATGTGGATATGTTGGCATCACCACGAGAAACTTAATTTTTGAGTGTTCTTGTTTAGGGAGGTACAAATTTTACATCTTCGACGATATGTCACCAAACACTTTTTACATGGCTTACTTACGTACATCATTCAAAGTGGTTAGTTATATTTAAATATAGAATTCCCCTTCCTGATTACACTGAACAAATTAAAAATGGCTCAATTATTTGCATCCAAGTTCTGGGTTTCTTACCATTGCCCTCGCTTCCCTATTGTAGCGCTGAAATCAGACCTTAACTGCGCTTGTGAAACAAAAACACAGGGGGCCATTTTCATTGCAGAACAGAAAGTCACAGGCAAGCACCTGCATGCCTTTCTCAGTCGGGGGTGAGGGGCCAGGAGGAGGGAGGAGAAAGAGGAATGCTTCCATTTCCACATGTCGACTTCAAGTTGGAGATTGCAGGTTCCAGCCTCTGTGTGCCCAGGGCAGCCACTCACCTTCTCTGGGCCATGATTGCCTGCTCTTGAAAACAGCAACACTGCCAGCATGCCTCAGCGTTGACAGCAGAGAAAAACCAAAGTGACGACGGCAAATACACCAGGTTGTCACAAGTCCCACTCCCTTTCTGAATTGTACAGATCTGGAAACATAATTTGCCACCTTCCAGTGTCATGTGCCATGGGGTTGAGAATTCTATGCAAATCTGCTTCAGGTGGTTACGAAGATTCATGTGTCAAGGTAGAAGAAGGACATGTTTTAGTGATTTATTACTTTCACAAGAAATTTCGTAATCAAAATTTTGAAATTTTGTAATTAAAAAGCAATTCGCAACTTTTAAAACTTTAGACATAGGACAGGTGGGATCCCATTTCTATTCTTACCCTTCTCCTCTTGGCGGTGGGCTGGCTTTCCTAATGCACTCCCTTCACTTCGGTCAGAACCATAGTCCCACTGACTCGCTGGCTTATCCTTAAACTCCACACACTCTCTCCTCCAGCCTTGTTCTTCTCAGTCCCACACCAGGACCACCCCTCAGCCTCCTCTTCCAATTCCTTCCATCCTTCTCTCTGAAGCCTCTTCCAATACCTGCTGCCCCTCACTGACTTCTCTTCTCTGCACTCCTATAGTGCTCCCAGCGATGTCACCAGCCTTGTGTAATGATTGTTTCAATCACTTGGTGACTTGTACCAGCTTGTCCCTCTACCCTCGGAGACATCTGAGACGACTCCTACTTAAGTATCTGTGCATTTGCAAGGCCAACCAGAGTCTTGAGTTGAAAGTTGACAATGAATACTCACTACACTTTAGAGTAAGAGTTGACAGTTGAAATCAAAATTTTATGTGCACTCCCACTGCCAGGCACCTAACCTGTAAGAATATTTTCTCACTTACACAAAGATGCATATTTAAATTAGTTTATACATGGAAAAAACTTAAAA
This sequence comes from Rousettus aegyptiacus, assembly GCF_014176215.1. Lineage (NCBI taxonomy): Eukaryota > Metazoa > Chordata > Mammalia > Chiroptera > Pteropodidae > Rousettus > Rousettus aegyptiacus. Next base: position 38,143,080 of record NW_023416310.1, read on the forward strand.
TGGGACCCTGCACATAGTAAGCACACTATTCAGGATTCATGGTAGCTGTTGCCACTGCTACTGTTGTTAGTATGTTCCCAGCACTCTTGTTTATAATAAAAAAAAATCTGTAAAGAGCACGAACACTGAGCAGTAGAAGAATCATTAAATAAATGATGATACAGCAGTACAGTTCTATATAGATTTTTAAAAGAATGAAGTGAATTGATATGTGCGAACATGGAAAAATGTCCACATTTTTCTAGTTTATCGAAAAAAAGCAGATTATGAAACAATATGTATAATACAATTTTATTTTTTAAGTAGGAACTAAATGTATAATGAAATGTGTATATGTATTATACACATTCATGGATACAGCATAAAAGTCATAATTAAGAACACAGGTTCAGGACTCGGCTGCTTGTGTGTCAGTCTTGGCTTCAACTCCTACTACCTGTGTGATCTCGAGCAAATTACTTAAATTCTCAATGCTTCAATTTCCTCATCTGTCAAATAAAGAAAATAAAAATAACCTGCATCGTAGGACTAATATGTAGACTAAATGAGTTCATATGTTTAAAGCACTTAGAAAAATATCTGGCACAGTGAGGTCTTTCAATAAAAGTTGATTGTTATCAGTATTATTATCTGCAAAGGGAAAAGACAAGAAACTTTCCCTTTTTGTCACAAGCAAGTATGACTTACGTAATATAAAGATGCAACCTACTTGAAAACAGGTTGCAGGTTTGACTATTAAGGGCAACTGCTACCTGAGATGTAGTGTGAAATGTCAGGATGCAGGACCACAAGCCACGGCTTCCCCATTTCTAAATCCTGATTCTAACTCCAACCCACAGCCAGAAAATAAAAAATACAAGATGTTATTGCCAGCTGCTGCCCCCCACACTCTCGGCAACCCGACAACGTGCTAAAAAACTGAGAACATCTGTTTGGAAAAAAAAAAAAAAAGCATCAATTACTATTTTGAACGGAAAGAAAGGGACAGGAAGTAAATTTGGCAACCAATATATTTTTATTCATGCATCTTGACTGCCAAGGTAGGTTCTAGTGTTGCTTTAATAATCATCTCTCTGCATTAAAAGATGGTTCCAAGGATTACTAAGTACCATTCCCTCCACCTCTCAAAATTGTCCTCTTCTGAGACACCTTCCCAGCTAACCCCCATCCACAACACTCTCTGCCTTCCCCCACCTGGAGAAAGCTTTGGCCTCTGGCCTTCAAGAAGGTAGCATTCTGGTGACTCATGTTGTGATTTAACATGTGCTCCACCCATAGCCCAAAAGCACTGAGAACAGGAGCCTCTCTACCTTGGGCTTCATTGTTTCCACCATGTCCTGGCATGCCATCACTCAGGCTACAACATAAACCCCAATTCCTTAGCCCAACCTCAAGGCCTCCCCAAGCCTAGCCAACACTCCTTTCCAGCCCATCACTCCTTCTCCCCAGTGGGAGCCCCTCTCTTTCTGGGGATGCGTTAGATTGGCCAAGTCCCTGCTCTCCAACTCTACCTTTTGCTTTCCATTTCTTACTTTCGTAGCTACTGTTCCCCATCTATTCGCCATCTTTAGGCTATTGTCAGCATCACTTCCCTTCCTCTGAACTTCTTACTATCTCTAAGGCTGACTTAACACCCCAAATCCTGGTCTCTGATCTGTGCATAATAATCTCTTTGCCTTCTCTACTCTGCACCCTTCACCCTGTACTTAGCAAATGACCCAAATCACACAGCTACCCTCTGAATGGGGAGAGCTTATCTCCTGAACCAGACTGCAAATTCCTAGAAGGCAGGATGCCTGTCAAGGTTCTTTTCCTTTCTTATATTGAGCAGGTGAGGTCTAGGGTAGAGGGAAGATTGGGAATTGGGAGAAGGGGAGGTGGGAATCTTCTCCCAAAAAGCTAAAATGGGATTTCATTTAGTAGTGAAATATTTATTGACAGCTTGCTAACTTATGGCAACATTTTCTTATTTGTCTTTTTGTTCATTTTTCTAGCTAGGAAAGAGGAAAATTTGTTAAAAATTAAATCCAAAACTTTCAGCTCTGATAAGATGAGATTTCTCAAATGCCAATAATTCCACATGGCTCATCTAAAATTAGAGAGAGAGAGAAGTGACCAGGATTTTTAATGGATTGGCTTTCATAGTAGATGCAAGATAGTCAAAATCTATTTAAATGACTTGCTTAGGGAATTAGAGCAGCAGGCAATGCATCAGATGCCAGAAGTCCATTTAAATATTATACTAAGGGAAGGGAATTCATTTGGTCAAGCTGCTAAAGTGAACAGGCAGGGACAGAAATGCCCTGGAGAAGTGCTGGATGTTTCATCTTGAATCCATTTGTAAAATAAACACATTTATTTACCATGTTTAGTACTTCAACTATTTCCTGGAATCAGTATTTGCACACATCTAGATTGGGACAGCCAACTGGAATTAAAAAGTGACCAAGACTACAAAATTAATTTGACACTCCTTAATTTCCTTGTTTAGAAACACAAAACGAAATCCTAATCAAATTGGAAGTTTATACAGTACTTCAGTCTACAGCTTGGAAATTGTCACAGTGCACTGGCAAACAGCAGCCCTTAGCGCCTCCAGCCCCAGTGTGCTTGTTATGATGGTTCAGGCTGCAGCTGTTTATGAGCTTAAAATGCAAACATACTAACTCCTTTCTTTTGCAGGAAGAACTTGCATTCCCACTGACACCTACTGCTGTCTTACAGATGGGCCTAGCACTGAGATTTCAAATCTTCTACAGGAAACACACAGACACACACCCTGCTCAGACCCCATGCTATCCAGACACTTTTTAAATTGCTTTTCCAGTAGGATCCCAGGAAAAGGTTCTGTTTAACTACCACCTGCACATGGCCAGGATATGACCGGTTTGACAATCTATAGCCTCTCTGGTCCTGCAGTGGTCCTTGAGGTAACTCGGCCCCCTGCCTAGTTAATGACCCCTTATGGGCTCTGGATTGGGTGTTTGGTATCCTGAGTTTCCTGTGGCCAGCAGAGGCAGGAAGACCACACAGTATCAGGCATAACATCCCACAAAATGAGGTGTGGCACAACAGACCTACTGTGCTGGCAACTGGGGCTGGCTGCTAAGGATGTTGTTTAATGGCTCATGGGCTGGTTTCATTATTGAACGCCTCCCTCCTGGCCCCAGTAACAGAACTCCAGCAGGCAGGCCTGGCTCTTCCCCAGTGCTCACAAAGGTTACAGAAGCCTCTCTGCCCCTGCAAACTCTTTCGGCAACAACCTGACCTGTTCTCCCCATATTGTCAACAGTTCATAGCTGAAGCCTCAGTGGAATATCCCATCCAATTTCCCATAAAATGGGACATGAAAATAAACACACATATTGTACATTGGTTTACATTTCCTGCACAGACCCAGCAGGGGCGACAGGAAAGACATTAAGGAAACTATTTCTAAAGCAATGGGCTACATTTTAGCAAGAATACTCTCACTGACCCTAAAAAGAAAGCCATTTAGATGGCTAGAATCCCATATAATTCTTTGAAAACATTCTTAAACATTCCCATTTTAATTTCCCAAATCAATATGGCTAGCTAGTGCCCCACGCACGATGACAACAATTCATACTGATGGGGAAGCAGATATGACCATTTTTCTATTGAATGGAAAATTTGGTTATTTTTAAGGACATTATTCCAAGAGAGAAAAAGGTCTTAAGTCCATTGCACCTGACAGAGTATTGCTTTGTTCCTAGAAGGCTGGTTTCCCTTGACATCTCTGCCCTCATGAAAAAAGCATATCACAGTTGTCACCTTTATGTTTTCAGTCATGTGTTTTCAAGTACCTAAAAAGAATGTCGTCATTTATTTTTCTTGTGAAGAAAAGGGCTCACATGCACTCCCAATGCCAAAAATCTAAGAAAATGTTCCCATTGTACCTCTAATTCAGAGGACCCGGTGAGTCTAAGTTAGTGAGATGTCTGAACTAGAGAACAGGAAAGGCTGTTTTATTTCTTTCAAGTAAATTCACTAACTAGATAATAATCACTTGCCATTAGCACATTAAAATTGTATGTAAGTGGTGCTACAAAGTGCTAGAAAACAGTTTGTTCTCAGGCAGATAAATGGCTTCTCCTGGAGTCTTGTTCACCCTATAAATCTGCTCAGCAAACTCTTTCCTCATGGATCATGCAAACATCAGCCCCAGGCACCATGCCAGGGAAGCGCAAACACTATCCAGTGCCACCTGGAAACAACAATGCATCTTCCTCCACAATGGAACCATTTTACCACACCTGGGAACCTGAAAAACAGCAACAATAAGGAACCTCTGTAGGTAGTTTCATAGCCTCTCTCAGTAATGGCCTTCCTTTGGTGAGGGACAAAATGTTAGTCCCACACTGCAACCATCAGGAGAAACCTGATAGTCCTTCCAGGAAACTTCCCCCCACATCCCACTCCACACTAGCCTGCCTTGCTGCCCTGAGTCTTCCTCTTCTCTCACTACCAAGCTTCTCCCTGTGATGAGAGAAGGGTGAAGAAATGTAGTGTGCCTGAGTCTGGTGCTCCTTCTGATCTCCTCTACTCCTACTTCTCTCTCTGAGCACCCTCAAACCACTAAGGGGGTAACATGAGCCTAAGACCACTACTCTTGTGGGTTGGCCAAAGTGGGTGTCTCTCTACTCTACTCTGGCCTTGAAGAGAAATTTTCTCTTTGCCAGCTCTTCCTTGAGTACCTGAGCTTTTTCTCTTCTCTAAAAGCTAAACTTGTAAGATTCAGCTCAGCATGTGGGGCTACAGGACTAAGGGGATCACTAGACTGCATTTGGGCCAGGCCTTTGGACAGAAGGGCTAAAGGAGCCCTTAAGACCATGTGTGGTGCAACAGATCCCAGCAGGAGCAGGAGTTTCACGTTGGGGCATGGAGTCACAGCCCTGCAGAAATCAACTGGAAGCCTTTGACAAGAATGGCCACTCCGCATATCTCCCTTGAGTTTGCTCTAAGATTTGATGTTTGGGATCCTGCTTAAATAGCTTTCCAACTAATTACAACTAACCTAATGAGTAAAAACAAACAAACAAAACAAAACAAAACAAAAGCAGATAAGTGGAAACTTAGAACATTATAAACTAAGCTAATCCATACACAATGACAAGTCCCCAGATACTATGGCTTGACCATATGCCCATCCAGACATTTTCATAAACCCAGAAGAGTTAAAACTGATCAAAGCCTTTTGCCCTTCCTACACTTGCATATAATACAACTGCTAATATCTAGCACCATTATTAGGGTGAATAAATTTGACGTTATACATAAATAAGATCCACATTCCAAAGATATTAAGATTCACTGTTGGACAAATCGATCTTTCTCAGCTCTGAGAAGAAACTCTGTAGGGTAATTGGCTCAAAGGTCATGCAATTTCCCACCTACCATGCAGACAAGAGTGAAATCATACTTCTGGGGACCCTGAGATGGAGGTTGAAAAAGAAAATTCCAAGTAGAAGTTCCCTGATTTTATTTAAAATTAATGCAAATTTTATTTGACTCCATAATATAATAACAATCTTTCCATTAATTAACTTTTTCTCAAAAATTCTTAAGTAAAATAAATGTTCCAGGAAAATTGCCATGTTTATCCTATAGCTGTGAAGTTTGCCCAGCATACCGTCACCTCACCTCACATACCCCAGTTTGAGAAGAAAAGCAATGAAGGAACCAAAGCTGAATTCTAAATCTTGGAAAGAGAAGTGAAAACAATGCTTACCAAAGTAGGGAGAGACCAAATAGGATACTGATCATATTTTTTCCAGAAAAATTTTTCATAGCCACTGCTAGAAAATAATTAAAATATTATGCTGGCTTGTCATGAGGTTTCACACTCATGTGAAACTGTGTTCAATTGGCATGTGAAAAGGTTTCTTCCCTAGGGACCACGAGAATTTGGCTTAGTAATAGGCTCTGAGAACACCTTGAAGACTAATACAGTTAAGCTAAACTCCTTGATCCCTTAATGCACCTAAATTCTAGTGAAGTTACCAAAGGTGTGAGCAAGGTGCAAAATCCTCATGAGACTGCCATCAACTTAGCATTTCCAGTCCATGTGGCGATGTTAATTCCGCTTATCAAAGAGAAGTATAGAAAGGCAGGAACCCAAAATGAAAAATACTATAGATTGGTCTCAGCTGGGTTTTCCTGACTTTATTACCTTAGAAAGTTCAACACAGTTCTAAGTCTTCCACCTAAGATGGGAGCTAGTGGGAAGTAGCTTCTGGGACAAACCACCAGGGTCACGGTGGCATCTTCACTGGGTAAGAGCTGCACAAACCTGCCAACATGAATGAAGAAAGAAAAATCATTCTGGGAAGCAGGTTAAGGAAACTGTATATCTAAAGATGAGACCATTTTAAATTTTAATGTTATTCTTAGATAATTTGGCATACAATGGGATGAGGCCAGAAGGAAAAGATTGAGAGATATGGGGGAAAGGGGAAATAAGGAGGTCAAAGAGGAGAAGGAGTAGGGAGCAGTATGAAGGATGCAAAGCCCAGAAGAAAGAGAACAGGAAGTACAGGAAGAAGCCAGATTGTGGAAATGGAGAAAAACGCCCACCAAAATCATTTACTTAGGAGGCATGCTTGTGACATTCAGAGGAGAATCTTTAATTTGCTTTGGTTTTTTCTTACTGTTTCAGAACATCTGTGGCCTGAACAGACAAACTTCTCATTTGAAAGGAGGAAAAGAGACTTCACTTTCAACATAGATAACTTAAATTTGGCTATGACTTTATAAGTTAACAAATTTTTTTTTGAGGGGGGGTATTAGTATAAGCCTGAAACTTCAGGAGATGGACATTAAATTTGATGTGCAGTTCAATCCACCTTCTTGAAACAAAACATTATTATATTTTCATGATCACATCCTGTCGTAATTGAAATTGCAGGAAGAGTTTACAAAGGCATGATTATACCTAGGGAAAGTTATGGTCAACAGATTTACTTCTTAGAATTAAGAGTATCATTTTCTCTATTTTACCCCAAAGTCAAACATCAATGTAAATCTCTTTTTTTTTCCTTTAACTTCCTAGTGAAGGTACAACAAAATGGCCAAAAGGTAGGTAGAGCATGGGGAACAGGTGCAAAAAGGCTAGAAAATCCACTGTCCTTGAATATTTGAAAGCAGGCCAGAAAGTCTTCTGTTCTACGAATTCTCCACAATTTGAGTAGGCTTCCTAAAAAGGTCTGGCACTGGTCAGAGAATTCCAAATTACAAGGGGAGAAATCCCTTGAAAAAAGAGCTCAGTGAGAGATCCTCATGTACATAAATTGTAAAGACACCAAAAACAGGAAAATCTGCTTGCTAGTCCTGTTCTCACTCACTTGAGCCCACGACATTCATGTGCTTGGATGCAGAAAATAAAAATGGCCCTGCAGTCCCTTGAAAAACTTTTCTTAATCTTGATGTTACTTTAAAGACATCATAAATCACACAACCTGCCAATCTTGCCATGTTTTATAAACTGTGGGGCGAGGTAGAGCATTTCTGGCCCAACGATCTCCCAGTAACAAATGCCAGTTCTAACGCTGTGGTATTTCCTCAATACCGCTCAACCTCTTAAACAAGGCTCTACAAATATATTAACTGTCATATTCTCAATTTCTTTTTTACAATGGGAAATGATATCCTCTTATGACTAGCTTGATGGAGCCAAGGGCAGCCACTGTCTGGGGACTGAAAAAACACCCAATTGCGATGGGCAAGACTTTCCCACCAGCCAATTACCACCCATAACATTTTATGGGTTCCCTGTTCCCTATGAGATCCCCCAAGGTCACACCTCTCTGGCTCACCAGGTTCCTGCTCAATTCCAGCCTGCCTTTGCAACTTATCGCCATCCAAATAGGTGCCAAAACTGAGCCCCGTGGGGGGGAGGGGGGAACCTAGGCCTGGCCTTCAGGAGCAATCTAAAAGGCTGAACCCAGGCAAGCCCAGGGCCTGGCTTGCCTTCAGGAAATTCCGGGCTGTCTGCAGCAGCTGTGGTTCGAGTAGTACAACAAATTCACTTACTGAATGACAACAGCTTTATTGGCAAGCCAATTCAATTAAAGCCCCTGCGTCCAACAAAGTCTCCGGCAGCCCTCTCTGCATAAAGAACATGGAATCATGCCTACATTTCCCTGAGTGCCCTCAGCCCTAGCTGTCCCTCTACATGAGAGGGAGAGGGATGAATGAATTAGACGCGGATGATGGTAATTAATGGCTGGCTGTCAGAGAGTCATTTTGGAGGCTCAGTCATTGAAGGCTCCATATTAAAGACTGAATCCCGGCACAAAGTGACCAGGATGGGCTAGGACTCTCTTTCCAAATGGTAGGAGTATCATATGCACCTGGGGCAAGAAGGGAGGGGGGAACAGGGAATGGCAAAAGAGGGTTGGAGGGGAAAGAGAAGCAAAACATCAGGCTGCTTGCATTGATCAATGCTTTTGACACTATTGATACATAAATAATATGTTCATTTTTCATTTTTACAAAATATGTCCTTTAGGCAACCATTATGGCAAACTTACTTCAGAGCTCTGACATGAGCTTATTAGGGGAGAAAAGGGAGGGCTGACTATAGAGCAATAAACAAAACACATTTTCTTATAAAATATACATAGCAGATCATTTCACCTTCAGTAATGAAGATCAAATCAGAGTTTTTGGGAACCTTGTCACGGTCTTGCCAACCAATTGTTGGGCACTTGGAGAGAAGAGAGGCATGGAGGAGGAATATCAGAGGGGGCACTGAATGGAAAGAAAATGATTAACAAATAAGCTCCAACTGGCTCATTTATATGGCTATGGGCAGCTCTCCCTTTGCCTGTCGCCAAATCTAACAGAGCCAAGTGCAGGTTAACTACCTAACAGGAGATAACTTGGGTAGATTGGGCTTAATTATTCCTGATAGTAACAGGTTACCATATGCACTGTTTAGAGCATAAACATAAGCCAGGTAGTGAAGGGCCAAACTGATCCTTCTCCAACAATTCAAGTCAGGGAAAAGCCAGGCTCCTGGTCTAAGTCCTAGTCTTAGAGGTCACGGGGCCTGAGCTGTCACCCATGAAATGTGGGAAATCTGTGCCTGTAATAGAATGAGTCTCTTGTCTCACTCTTATACAGAGAGAAGAGAATTCTAAGTGGGAAATTCCATTTAGGGAATTTGTCTCTCTGCTCATAGTGATCCTCCAGAATGCTTACCTAGAACTCGACTTCGAAATTCTAAGTTCAGAGCAAATGTCAACTCCACCAGGAAGCCTTCTCAGATTCTCTCCATAAGAATAAATTATTCCCTCTGCTACACTGAAGAACTCTGCATATGCCTCTATCACAGTCTTTAATTCATTCTTCTTTATGCCATAGTCAGCTGTCTCCTTGCTTGCCTTCTCCAATAGATAAGGGATTCCTGAGGGCCAGAGTCTCAGCTTTGTATATAACTGGCACTCAATAAATCTAAGTGGAATTGAATTGAATAGCCCTTAGGAAATGGATATAATTTGTAAAGGCCTCAGTCTTGAAGAATTATGTAGGGCCTTATTATGACCCCACAGCCATCAAGATTTCACTACTGTTTTTCTCACTGCAGCCACCAAATTGTTGCCCACTTTAATTAGAACAGAGGCCAGATGTCTGGCCAGCTCTACTAGAACCGGAAGAGCTAGCAAGCTGGTGGAGTTTCCCAGCTGGGGGTTCAAGAGGCTGGCTTCGTGTGGTTGGGTCACCTTTCCTTGCATACTTCCTTCCCCCTTGCTTGACTTCCCTTCCCCCCTCCACCACCACCCCATCCTGAGGGCAGCTGTCCCTTTTATCAGCAAAAGCCCTTTCCTGACAACACATCTGTCCAGCGCAATGTTTCACCCTGTCCAGCGATTCAGTTACCCGAGGCATTTGCATCCTTGATCACTGCAAGGGCATGAAACATTTGTGTCTGTGAAGAGCCAGCAGAGGCAAAATATCTCCTTTCAGAAGACTACCATCCACTAAGTAATGAAATCTAATATTTAAAGGTCATGACATCCCGTTCATAGTAGATTTCATTAATCGATGTTTTCATGGAAAGGATAAATCCTTTATGCATGCCTTTTTCCTGATTTTTCCCCCATTTAAAAATGCAATGCTTATTTTTCTTTCCTGCTGTTAGCTCACAAAGACCCACTACTGTGAACCCTGGTTTCTTGTCTCCCAAAACTCACCCTGAGGGAATGAAATTCAGTCAAGAAAACAAGTAGAGAGACAAGAAAGTGTTCTAGTTAGTCGTAAGCATGTTTCATTAAATAAACCTTTACAACCCTGAAAAAAAAATAGAGAATGTCACTGTAATTACAAGCTAATACTTGGCACGTGAGTGACCAATACATTCAGTGCCTCAGAAATATTAAGCAGGGGATCACAGCCTTTATTCGGACACTCGCAAAGGACCATATTACTGACATTGAACATGACAAGAATGACATTGCTATTACAGCCACAAAACCCACACCTTTAGGTGAAGTTCAGACAAATAGGATATTATTGATATCCTTATTGAAGGATGGTGACCAAAACATATGCTGATTCTTTTTCACGCTGGAACACAGTCTCTTATGTATCTACACATGGCATTGAAATTGAATGAAGCAACGGAGATCAACACCAAAGCACTTAACTATGTTGCTAAGGATAGAAGAATCCTAACAACACCCCAAGACCTCTGAATAAATCAGAGATACTTTCAAGGTGTCTAAACACCTATGATTGTGCTAAAACCTTAATGCTGCATATTCCTCTCAATTTATGAAATAGTAAAGACCCAACAAATTGTTAAGTAATGCCTCATTTTCCCACTGTAATTGTTAAATAATGTCCCATCTCCATATTAGCTTCAACTGTAATTCCCACCATTGAGTAAATATCTTGTTTCCTGAATGACACTTTTTTAAAAAGACAGCAAAATAGCGCAAATATGAGAAAACAATATGCACAAAGATGCCCATCACAATATGCTTTATAACAGTGGGAAATTGGAAGCAATCAAAACGATGACAATAGGTAAATGGTTAAGTAAATTATGATACAGTACAATGGACCATCACGCAGCCATTAGGAAGATAAAGACCGTATAGCAACATGGAAAAATGCAAGTGACACATGCTAAGTGGGAAAGAGACTGAAAATTGTATTTCACTGTGGTTACAGCTAGATAAAAGCATATTTATTCTTTAAAAAAAGACGAAAGGAAAAAACAAAGATAATAATTGTGTTAGGGATAATGAGTGATTATTTTCCCTTTACTTCTCAAACTATCAGGAACACTATGTCTTTTATAATTTTTTTTAAAAATGTAAAACCAAGCAAGTTTTTAAGAACTATTTTTTTTCTTTAAAAATACTTCTAATTTTAGATAATGCACCTGGTCATCCACACAATTTAGAACATCCAAATATAAAAGTTGTATATTTGCCACCAAAGACAGCTTCCTTAATCCAACCTTTAGATCAAGGTGTTATTTCCATAGAACCATTATTTTTTAAAAGTAGCTATAATCTTGAAATCAAGAACAGTAATATGCAAAATATTCTAACCATATTCAACCCAAATTAAGATGTACCACATGGAAGTACTGACCCTGGAAGTTTGAGCATCACCCCATATCACTCTTCCCATCACTAATACACATCTCGGAGAGCTTTTCCTTCTGCAGACTATTCCACTGACTCAGACTTACAGGCCTCTTTCTAGATATTTTCATTCCAGTATTTCAGTATAATCATTAGATGGGGAAAAGCTGCAGCGGCTAACTCTGAGAGTTGGCATGTCAGAAGTCTGCTTAACCATGGATGCTGGTGACCAGCTGGTTGGCTCCCGGGTTGTCAATTGCAGTGAAGCTGCTTATGGTGGACACTGGAATAGCCACATAGGAGGGATGAAGGACTGGGAATAATGAGCCTTGTAATTTAAAATAAACCTGAATCTCCTCAGCCCTGTTACATAAGATCCCAGGATACTGAAAAAACTTGTAGATTTGGCCTGAGATTCACTGTCCTTGATCTTTGAAGAATTAAGAAGAATGAGAATAAAGGTATCAGAACACTAGCAGGGCCAAATTTATTTCCTTGTTCTTAATGGTACTTCTCATTGTTCTAGTGGATCATGCTCACGTCTTGACCATAATCCAGTCCCAAACTACTGCCTTCTGGACCCCACAGAAAAGAGAGTACTTAAAATTTATCTCATGGGCAGCTGGTAATAATCTATAGTCATTAGCTAGACAACAAATAAATTTCTAAATTATACATGAAGAACTCGGATTACCATAAGCTTATCCAGCAAGATATCTTACTCCCTTGGTTACACTCTTTGGGCTTCATATTAAATCATACACAATTTCTGTATCACCTTCTCTTTAGTCTAAGGTGAGTAAAACTTATGATCCCATGTAAGCTATAAACGCCAGTCATTTTTAAGACAATGGCCTCTGTTTAGGATTTGGCTTCTTGCCATAACACTTTTGATGACTTTATCAACCCCAGTATATTAAAATATCCAAACTCAAACTCATAAGCACAAACTGTCTAACATTGGTCTGTGAGTCTACTCCTAAGACTAGCTCTTTAATTTGTTACAGCTACTTTTATATGCAACCTGAGTACAAAACAATATCATATTCGGTTTGGAAGCCGGACCTTATAAAGTGTGAAATCTTTTAACAGACCATAGGAGTGCACAAAACAATTATAGCAACTATTGCACATATTTTAAAATGTGACTCTTATGCTGGCTTTCTTCCTCATTGCAATGCTTCTGGTCTCATTTCTTTGGTCAAAACAGTAAGTTATTTCAGCCATGTTCTTCCCAGAGAAATGGAAGGAAGAATTTAGTTCTTCCTTTGGGTACAAGTTCTAAACAGGACCTCAATTAAGAGAGCTAGGCAGAGGAGTGAAAGAAGAGGCATCCCCCCATAAGAGTGATTTTTAAGAGGCAAGACAGTCATACTTTTGCATGGTATGAGCAGAGTTTAAGAACTTACATCAGTTCCCGGCAAGCACAAATGATATCTTCTCACACCACACACTGACTGTACCACCTGCTCAGCAACTTCCCCTTTGGACTCTCAGGTTTTTTCAAATCTTTGCTTGGAACAGTTTTTTAAACCTACAGTTAAGTCAAGTGCTACCTCCTCCCTCCAGAAACCTCAGCTCACCCAGTGTCAAGGCAAAGGGCTATTGCTGAAAGCAGGCATTGAGTTGGAAAGACACCTGGGCACCCTTTAGTCTAGTAGTGGCCACCAAAACCAGAAGAGCCTGTGACCCAGCCTCAGAGACTCTGGTACAGTGGGCCTAGAAGCCACTTGGGAATGCATGTGTGCACACACGCGTGCGCATGCACAAACACACACACACATACACACACACACACTCGCAACTCTGTCACAGGTGGCTGAGGACAGCACTTTGAGGAACAATGAGGTAGTCCAAAATTCTTTGAGGCTCAGAGAAGTAGCCTAAGACACATATCAGTTGGCAGTAGAGCTAGGAGCAGTATTCAGGTCTGTAGACTTGCCGCATCCTGCTGCCCCAGGGAGCTAGAGGAAAAGCAATTACAGCTGGAGGATGGGCAGCACTGCTCTCCCCAGTGGATGCCAATGTGTGCTGTGAAGTTTGGAACTGGAAGAAGGCACGTGGTGGAGATACTCAGGGGTCCTATTTCCACCCTCGATAATGCCTATGGCTAGTCTTCTCCACAGAAGCAATGGCAACAAAACTTTTAGGTATCTGCATGTGATCCACCATCTAGACAGAGCTGGGCATTTGGGGATGATTTAGCAAAATCAGAAAATCTGGTCCCGCTTCATCAGGTGCCAGTTATGTGTCCATGAGCAAATCCCTCACAATCGCTTAAACTCTGTTTGCCCATCAGAAAAATGAGCCTAATGCCTTCCCTCTCTATTTTTCTGAATTGTTATGAGGATCAAATGAGATCATAGGGTGTTTTTGAAAATTAAAACCTCCTGAAAGCATAAGGTTCTAATTCCTTATGGATCTTGCACAAAAATGGAATAAACGTACCCTCTTCTAACACAAGTATTGGCTAATGCAGAGCTTCTCCAAATGACCAAAATTGCTCATATCTTCTAGGAAGCCTATAGCCATTCTACACAGTGTCAGTGTAGACCTGTGGTAAGCAGAACAGAAATAATAAAGCCTTTAGAAGGCACTTGGGATACATTCAGACTTGAACCCTTTGGCTCCATTGACTTTCTATAGCCAAGATCCACAGCTGCAGGACTAGGATTTATCTGGTCCACTAGGATTTATCTGGTCCATTTATCTGGTCAGAGCCAACATGATTTGGGGGCCTTTGATGGCTCTCATCCACAGCTATCTAAATACGTTATGCTAAAGGCACTTCCTGTGCCTCCTATACAAGCACCCGCAAACACCTTCCATGCAGGATTTTAAATAATCAATTTTCTGCCTGCATTTGCATGTTGAAAATTAAGAGAAGATTTTAGACTTTTTTTTTTTTTAATTCCAGATGGAATCTGTTTGTAAAAACCCGGAGTTCCCTTCAGGGACCATTGAGGGGCCAAGGAAGGTGAGGGGTGGAGCTTCTGAGAAGACTTTGGGGCCCCAACTTCCTCTTCAAGTACAGCAGCTGCATTTCTACCTAATTAGACTTCCACAGAGGGCTTTGTTTTGCTAACTTAAGAAAAAGACATGAGAACTAGTCATCTAGCCCCCCGGTTTTTAGATGAAGAGATCAGAGTGGAGAAAGGTTAACTGGTTTTCCAACTTCCTCTCTTAGTCACTTGCCCAGGCAGGAGAAATTCTGCTTCCAGTGGAAGGGCTTCCTGCCAGGGTCCTCAGTCTCAGTGCAGGCTCCTATCTGTGGCAGTAACTGGGAGTGGCTTCTCCTGTCCTGTCCCCACAACTGGCAGTTCTCAGCAGTGGCCACCTCCAGTTCCACCTAATCAGTGTCTCCCTAGGCCCTTTCCTGGGGCAGTCCAGTTAATACTTGTGCCAGTATCCCCAGGATTCCTCACCTCCACAGCCAGCTCATTTGGCCCTCTGGTTTCTGAATAGCACCATTTACAGAATCAGGTCTGCTCTAGGAGCTCTTTCAAAGGGAGTTCTCAAAGAAACTTATTAATGACTCTGAAATTACTCCAGGGAAGCAAAACCAGGTAAGGCATCCTGGTCGTCACACTTAGTTGCCCCTTCAGGGTCCAGAACTGCTGACTCTCCTTAGCTCAGAATATGTTCTCAGTCTCCAAAGCTGTCCTCCCAGGAATTCTAGGGGAAAACTATTTGCTCTTTCTTGAAAATATCCAAACTTATAGCTGAGGGTATTGGCAAAACTTCAGGTTGTTCTTCCTGAGCTCCTACCAGAAGGCCCAGAGACACAGATGATCTAAACACATGATACTGAAGTTGTAAGAAATGACACTGGGTAGAACCTTAAACAGTGGCTTGGCCATTGTGCTAGGAGTGGGGAGTGTTTGAATATGGAAAACTTCCAGAAACTTCTTTCTCCTTTACTATATGCTATCTCTCTGATCTACTCTCCCCTCACCTTACTCCCCCAACCACAGAGTAATGGATAGGAGAAGGTTAAGGGATGTGTAGGCTGAGCTTTATTCCATGAAGCAAGTTACATCTGGCTAATACGGGGTGAAAAGTCTCCAGTTGTTATGGCATCAGTGGCTTCCCTGGTACTTAAATACCAAACACAAGGACTTGACTCACAAAAAAGGGGAGAATGCACGAGGATCCGGATTGAACAGGGTGATGGTCACCCTACAGAGTACAATGTCCTAACATCCACGAGATGTTAATAGGTGGGGTTTTTTTGTATAGAGTCTTTAAACAAGGATTTCTTGGAGGAAATGTCTGATGCTAGGTCTGAGGCTAAAAGTACAATACGATCATGAAATATCTTGATCCAGAAAGTAAGGAAGTATAAAAAGATTAATAGAGACATGACAAAAGGATAGAGGAGCCAAGAGAGAGAGAGAGAGACAGAGAGACAGAGAGACAGAGAGACAGAGACAGGAAGGGAGAGAAAAGGAACAAAAAGAAGAAGAAGAAAGGAAAGGAAATGGAAGGGAAAAAGAGGAAAGAAGAAGAGAGGGAAAGGTTACAAAGAACTCTTTGATGACAATAGGGAAAATGTCAATGTCAATGATATAGGTGTTTATTAGATAATATTACATCTAAGTTATATGTATTAATTTTGGTAATAGTATTGTGATTATGAAAGAAAGTGCCTTTGTTCCTAGAAAATATAATCTGAAGGGTATGTGTATGTGTGTGTGTTTAAAAGGGGAATGTGGAGAGAGAGATTGAGAAAGAGAGGGGTAAAGCAAATGTTGTAAAATGTTAATTGGTGAATCTTGGTGAATGGTCCACAAGTGTTTATTGTGCTAGTCTTTCAACTTTTCCTTGAGTTTGAAATTTTTCCAAATAAATATTGGGGGTGGGGGAAAGGGTCTTATACAGAGGCAAATTTATCTTGAAGTGGAGGAAGCTTAAGTGTCAGGGTACCTCAATAGATGGGACCCTTCCAAGACGTAGGTAGGTTACTGAGGGTCATCAATGTAAAGAGCAGGTAAGATGAGTTACTACACTGGAAAACTTGAAACATCCTGAAATCTTACAGCTCACATACAAAGGAAACTTGATAGAGATTGTTCCAAATTTGTCAACAACCTAAACATCTACATGACATTACCAATAATGAGTGGTAAAACTGATATTTTCTTAATTATCAATAATAACAGAAAAGTTTTCATCAACCATTTAGAGGAAGACTAGCTTATCTTTCTATTCTCTCTGTAGAAAATATTACAAAATTGTTGTCATATGAAGAGGCAAACAAAGTATGTATAGCCATAGAATATAAAAGGAAAAATTTCACAGAAGTACGTCAAGTAATTAATAAATAAAAATATTATGTTAGTTTTCTAGAATTTTTCATGGTTATAGAATTTGTCAGCATTCTAATAATTGTACAGTTTATGATTTATTTTCTTCTTTATTTGAATTCACTTTTATAGCCTCCCTCCTTCTAAATTTGTATACATTGTTTCCCAAACATGTTGACCACACAAATAAATACACACACACAAACACACTCACACACATATATAAATACATACAGCCTTTTTTCAAAGCAACATTTTTTGGGCTTAGGATTCTTTGGAACACATTTGAAAAACAGTGCTCTAGAGCAAAGTAGCCTATTTTTATCCACATCTATCTCTCACCATAATGCTACATTATAGCATTTGACCTCCAGGAAGACATATTTGAAGAGCTTATTTAAACCAAATAAATCATATTTCTCATTGATGACTATTTTACGTTTACACACATTCTGCCTTATACAGTCACATTCATTAATCCATACAGCAATGTGAGCGAGACAGGACAGGTAATAAGGATTTGTCCCAGGTTCCACTTTGCAAACATCCACCCTCATTGCTCCAGCCTCTGTGACTTTAATGTCCCACATGAGGCAAGAAAGTATGGGGTACCTTTTCTTGGAACAACAAGATATAGGATCTTGGTTTTGATTTTGAAGATTACTATTGAATTGATAAATTATTTTAACAGGCTCAGGTTCTGAAGCCTGCTTGCCCTTTGACATCCTATACCCAGTGCTACCTGGGAGAGGGAGACAGAAGACTGAGCTCATGTAGGGAGGGAAGAAGAAGGGAGCACGAGAGTTCAATCCTCTTTCCCTTCCCCAAAGTAGAAGCAATTTGTCCTTGCCCAATGGAAAAAGATCAGTCCTTGACACCTTGCATTATAGATAAAGTAGCCCTGAATGCTAATGGACACTTTCAGGCAGAAAGGCAGCTTTCCCGGGTCCCTCCTCCCAACCATCCTTCATCAGCAGACCAGGGACTAGACATGACCTTCAGCCCCATGAAGGAACTGGAGGGACAGAACCCCATTACAGTTCTCACTTAGCACCGAATTCTTCTGCTTCGACATGGAATTCCAGGGGCAGGGAGGGGAGCCCTTCTGGTAAAAACTCTAGAACTAATGCACTGACCTGAAACCAGTAATAACAACAACAACAACAACAATGACATCATCATCATCATCATCATCATCATCATCATCATGGTAAAACAATTGTCATTTGTTAAGCATTTCCTCAGCTACACTAGATACTTTCTATGAGTTATCTCATTTGCCATAACAAACTAGCAAACATTTCCTCAAACAGTGGGGTAGGAGGATTCCGCCAATTCATTGTGGTAAAGGGCACAAAGCATTGCTCTGCTTTGACTCACCTCAATAAGTAGATAGCGAAAGCTGACCCTTACAGTTAGGAGTCACCCCCACTTCCCCATCTCACCCCACCACAGCCCCTCCACCAAATACTCAGAGGACCAGTGATGAGAGGGAGGTAGGAAGGGAGGGAGGGAGCGAGGAGGGAAGAGGCAGGGATGGGCTGGGATGCTCACCCTCAAATTCTAAAGACAACTAAGAAATAAGAAATAAAATAATTATACAGATGATACTTTAATGTATTTCCATTTTAATATTTAGATGCTATTAAAGTTTATACAATTGAAATAGAAATCCACTCCTCACTTTATTTCCTATAGTAACTATTCACAGCTTAGATTTTCTATATATATGCATGTAAACAATATACATAAGTTCATAAGTCCCCTCCTCTAAGATTGAGGTAGGGAAAAAAATGACAAAGAAATATTTCTGGAAAAGGCAGAGTCAGAGACCTTTACCACCTCTTATCTCGAATCATAGCTCCAAGAGACCTATCTCAAATCAGATTCCCCCAAAACAGACCCTGTTGCAGAGATTTGGGTATAGAGCAAATTGGGGAGCACTCTTGGGAAAGCAGAAATGGACAAGTGGGGGAGTTGAACTGTGATATAACTGTAACAAAGGCTTTGGCCAATCCCATAAAAAGCTCTGGGATTTCGATACCCTTCTGAATTGTCCCAAATTAAAGCAAGGGAACCAGGCTTTTCTATTCTCAGCTCAACTAACAATTGGAGACAGGGTGCCCTCCTGGGAGAGGGAGTTAGATTGGGCAAGGCAGCTTCCTTCCTGCAGGACTAGTTCCAGGAAAAGTGCAGCTATGAATCAGCACCAGTTTCAAAGCGGGGAGCTGGGCATCCCACCACAGCATATACTTGAAGATCTTCAGGTGTTCCAGAATGTTCTCTTCTGGAATGGCTATATCTCCTAGAAAGAATGAGGAGTAAATGGAAGAAAATAAAACATGTTGAGTGAACAGATAAGAGAATGTCACAGCCTAAATGTTGATGCAGCTTCTGTATTCAAAATGCCAAGGTTCATACCTAACATTCCCACAATTTCCAAGAATGTTGTGTGATGCCATACCTTGGGCAATGACACACTAGACCTCAAGTACACTTGCCAATAAGAAATGGCTAGGATGACATTTCCCTTACCCTTTGGCCCAGAGCTAGACAAATTTCATGTGTGTTTAGAAAAAAACAAAACCTCTTTTTTTAATGAAGCATAATAAAAGCCATTCTAGGAGCAGGGTAGGGCGATGCGCCCCTTTCCTGGAAACCTCGTTGCTGCACCAGGCGCAGACCTCTCAGTGCGCATGCCCACAGTCCAGACCCACCCCAGCAGCCGGATCCAAAGCCCTTGGCAAGCCTGCTTACTTGACTCTGTTCTCTTTCCTTCTAGGCTCAGCAAGGGTGCTCAGTCCTCCTGAGGGCAAGCCCAACTTCAGCACAAAGCAGACACCCCAGGCATCTGAGCAGAGTTTTGAGTCCAAGGACACTAACGTTGGTATTCCTTGGATATCACTGTGTCAGAAATGTCATATTGATCAACTTTTCCTGTAAACGGTAATAATAACAACTAACCCTTCCTAAACCAGGCCTAAGACAGCATGCTTTCCTATGAAACCCTCCAAAGTTCCTTCGAGTGGAATTCCTATCCAGCAAGAAGTGTCCAAAATTGTACCAACTAGTCTCAAACACAACACAATCATTATCAGTACTCCCGGTGAAGATGGCCAACAGATCTACCTCTGGGTCTCAGGCTCCAGGTCTATAAAATGGGAAACTGCCTACCTGCACTGAACTTTGAAGGACAAGTAAGAGAAAAGAAGCATTCTTTTTGAAGCTTAGGGAGACAGATTCTGTGAACAAAAGGGAGAACTAACTGATTACCTTTATAGCATGAGTTTGTCCATCAGTTCTGAGACATAAGAAGTTCCCCTCAATTTTCTAAAAATATAGATCTACTTTTCAGACTCTAGAAGCTAGTCGTGGAAGAATCAATATTTGTGAATTATTTTTAAACATTATTTTCTCCACTTTTTACAAAGATTGGCAGAACACTCGGAAAATTGTCCCCTTACCAGTGACTTATGGGGCAATACTACAGAAAAATAGGAACCAAAGGGTCTCATGTACCCTGTACTGACTTCTCCTATAAGAATCTTACCTTCGAAGGAGTCTCGAAGGATGGCCCTACTTTACAGTAACTGACACTTGCAGAGCACCCACCTAAGCCAGACACCATTTGAAGCTCTTTATGTCATCCTTGAATCCTCACAACAATCCCCATTTACTATTGTTATCCCCAATGTACAGATAAAAAACCCGAGGCACTGAGAAGCTAAGTGACATAGTCAGGGTCAAAGTTGTGCATCAGACACAGGCATCCGACTCAGGAGTCTGCACTTAATCCCAATTATCCTGCTTTCAGAACTGAAGTGTCTCCTTAGGAGGGCTTTTACTTTCAATCTTTTAGTTGTCTTCATTTTCCAAATTCCCTTTCATACAGGCAGAACCAGGGTTACCCATGTCATGAAGATACCAGATCTACATGACTTCACAAAATTAATCAGCAGTTGGACACAGAATGGAACCTAACATATACACAGATCCTTCCAATTCAACCAAGCAGACAAAACAAACAAACAAACAAACAAAACAAAAAACAAAATACGAAAACCCCACAGACTAAATGAAGTCTGTCCTGAGAAAGACACTTGGACCCACATGCTGAATAGGTGTGCAAGGTAATTGCTGAGTTCGACCCAGTTGCAGCCCTAAGGCACATCACATCCTCCCTCTAATTCATCTTGGACAAGGTACTGAATGTAGCTGTGCCTCCTTCTAGGAGCAATGGCATGAGTCAATATATTTCCAGGACACAACAATAATACACATTTGCATTATCCTTAATCATTTCCAAAACATTTCAAATGCAACATCTCATTTAGTCCTCTTAACAACACTGTGAAGGAAGTTTTGTCATGTTCATTTTAGAGATGAAAAAACAGGCTCAGAAAAGTTGTCATTAATCCAGTCCCATAGCTCAGTCTTGATGTTTGATCCCAAGTTCTCTCCACTATGCTGTTTCAGTTGAAGTTCCAGCAGTTGAAGGTCAAGATCAAGGAGAAGACTGGGGAAATCTGGACCCAGACCATCCAAATGGGGACTGTTTATCCCCAATACCTCAATATATTACTACCAAATGCAAGAGGGCATTCATTTCTATTATAGTTGGCCTGGAACAACACAGGTTTGAACTGCATAGATCTACTTATACACAGATTTTTTTTCAGTAAATACTGTCAATGTATTTTCTCTTCCAATGTATTTTCTTAACATTTTCTTTTCTCTAGCTTCTGTTATTGTAAGAATACAATGCATGACACATATAACATTCAAAATATGTGTTAATCAACTATTTGTTACAGGTAAGTCTTCCCATCAACAATAGGCTGTTAGTAGTTAAGTTTTGGGGGAGTCGACAGTTACACATGGATTTCTGACTGTACAGGGAAGGGGGTGGTCAGCTCCCCTAACTCCCCTATTGTCCAAAGGCCAACTGTATTTAACCAAAAAAGATCCATGCCATACACATTCCAACTGCTAATCAAATTTGATGACTCACTAAATGACATTGTTTTTCAAATTTTTAATCTATTCTGCCTGACTCCCAGTGCACTGGTTAAAACTTTGAGGGACCCCAAGATGCCATTCTAGTACATTATGATCAAAAGACTGAACTACCCTAGTATGGTATTTTCGTTTGTTTAGTTTTTTGTTAAAATAATACTGGCAGCCAAAATCTAATGATTCTTTATATTATTAGGTCATTTATTCCTCCTATTAACCCAATGAGGTAAATACTATTATTATTCCCATCTTACTGATAAGAGAACAGAAGCCCAGAGAGGTTAAGTCACCAGCTAGTCAATGTCAGAGCTGTGGTCCAGGACTGTGTTCTAACCTGTGGACTATTGAATGTCAATTAGAACTTATTCTAGCCTAGTTCTACTCTAGGATTTGATTTGAGGGTTGGGGGGATAGGAATGTTTTGTTCTGTTTTTTAAGTTTCACTATCTGTTTAACAATAGATTTTATCATTACCATATCCTATCACTGTAGTTTTATTCTTTTGGCTTATAAGAGCCCAGTTCCATCAAAATAGAAACCTTCTTGGACAATGAATGTCTTGTACCTCTTATCAGTTAACTTCTTAGTTATCAAGTAATGTTAGAAGAAAATAGGAGAAATGTGAACAAGTATAGCCTCTGGAGAGATCTGGCAATACCTGAAGGTGACAAAAGGAAAAGAAAAAAATAGAAGAAGTGGAAGGTTTAAAAAAAAAAAAAAGTCACTTCTATTCTGTCCCCCAGCTCTTTACAGCATAGCATATGGAACTAGATCATCTCCTGGTAGCTGAGGGCAAAGACCAGACCTCTCCTTAGGTAAGGTTAATTCTGCACTACACAGCTGTACATATCATACCAAAGTACCTTGACAAAGATAAAAGTAGAAAAGATGATGGGTGGATAGATGGATGGATACAATAAAATATACAATTATAATTTTAGAGTTAAATAAACTTCAAAAGAGCACATTACCTGGTCCCTGTGTTCAAGTAGGTAACACACAGCACATATTTTACTAGTGAGGTTATTGCCTCTAGAGAGGTTATTGCCTTGCTCAAGATCTTCTGGTGATGTGGACAGAAACAGAGCTTCAAATCCTCTGAATTCTACTAAAAACACTCATTCCCCTCTACTGCGAGGCCCCTCCAAATCACGTTCACCCTGCTGACATTTATTACAGCAGCCTGGGGTTAGATAATGCACGCATCTCTCAATAGACAACATACTCAAAGTGCCCCCTCCATTCCAACACCACTTTGAAGATTCTAGAAAGGAACCCATAGTGATCTACTCCCATCCAGACTTCCAACTGCTGAAGCCTATGGGTTCATGTCAAGAGCTCTGGAAATCCATGTCCAACCCTGAGCATCTGGGAAAGAGCCCTCTGCTCCAGGATTCCAGGTGTGGTAACGGAAGGGGGGGATTCTCTGCTAAGATACACACCATGCCTAACAGTAGCACCCATGTGGTGCCACAACCACACCATGGACAAGAAGAAGGCTCAAGTGTCTACTCTGCCCCAACAAGTTCTTTCAGGTCTCTGGGCCTCTCTCTTATTCTTTGTAAAATGAAGAGCTTAGCTTAGAATCTGGCCACTCCAAGTATAGTCCAACAACCAGGGATTTCCCAGGGCATTCCCAGGGAGATCTTTAGAAATGCAGACTTCCCAGCCCCATCCCAAGACTGCTGCATTTGACTTAGAACTTTTAACAAGATCCCCAGGTGATTTGTGCAAAGATTAAGATTTGAGATATACCAGCTTAGACCATCTCCAGGTCCTTCTCAAGATCTAAATTCTGTGATTCTCTAAAGCTGGTTCCTGGCTCAATTTCCAGAACTTGAGATCGAGATGCCTCTTGGAACTGGGGGAATCCAAGCTTCTAAACAAGAGTGGTCAGAAAAGAGAGTCACAGAAGGCGTCTGTGAAACCCAAAGTCCCTGGCCAGGCAACACGGGGACTGAGGAGCTGGAGGAGGAGGCCAGTTCATTCTTTCCGCAGGCGTGCTGTATGTGCCAGCTGAGGTCTTTAACGTAAACCCTCCTGTACTCCGACCTAAACAATGAGTGTAATTACGGGCTCACTTACCCCCTTCAGATACAGAGCTCAAGGTCAGGCCCTCCATGGGGTCCTGCAGGAGGTCTCATTTCTGAGGGGGAGGAGGGGCATCTGGTTAACCAAAGGAGACCCGACTCTGAGGGGCAGAGTTGACATACCAGAATAATTACACGTAGGTTGACCATATTTACTGCAACTCTGTTGTTCTAGAATTTCAAACAAAGGCTGAACCCTAGGAAAACACACCACTAAAGAGAAGCAGATTGTCCTGAGTGATTTATTAAAGAACAAAAGTGAGGGGAAGAAGGAGAAGAGAATTATCAGAGACTCACATATACTTCCCTTTCCCCTGCCTGGTCTAAGAAGAACACGCAGTGACCGCCTTGTGTCACCCTCCCCAACGGAAAGGCCTCCGAACACTGACATTATGCTTTTTCTGAGGCATGTTTTCATGTGGCCACAGCAAATCCTGTAAGCCCATTTAGACTCGTCAGAAGAAAGCACGGTTTGGCACTGTCTCTTCTGGCTCACTTTGCTCACTCCACATACCCTCCCGCATAACATCCACCTACATTTCATACAGATATATTTCGAATGAACAGAGAATCAACCACGGCTGGAACTGGGCTTTAGAGAAACCAGAACAACAGGTCAGGCATGTGTCTGGCCTTTAACTTCAGGAGGTTACTGGTAGGAAGGCTTTGAATAACTGCCAGAACTGTTTGGCTTCAGCTCTGATAGAAAGCAGTCACATTTCCAATGCACGGTTTAGAGCTTGCAGTGACCTGGCAATGACAGCAGAGGGGCAGTTGGAAATCTGCACAATTAAGAAATAGCACCTCTCCCAAGAATTAAAACCTCTATTTGTGCAATGCAGATATTCCTCAATAGGTCAGGGCTACAGTGATCTCAGAGCTCTTGCTTGTAGTTGCCACCATGTTATGGACTGAACTGGCATGTGTTAAAGCCAATGAGACTGTTTTGGAGATAGGGTCTTTAGGAAGGTAAGTAGGTTAAACGAGGTCATAAGGGTGGACCCCTAATCGAATAGGACTAGTGTCCTTAAAAGAAAAGAAAGAAATACCAAAGATTTCTTTCTCTCCAAGCCTTCTGCACAGAGAAGAGATCATGTGAGGACACAGTGGGATGGTGGCCATCTACAAGCCAGGAAGAGAGGCCTCACCAGAAAGCAACCTGACGGTGCCTTAGTCTTGGACTTCTAGCTTCCAGAACTGGAAGAAAAATATTTCTGCTGTTTAAGCCACCCAGTCTGTGGTATTTTGTTATGGCAGCCCTAGAAAACTAATACACTCCCCCATCCCCACCCCAACACACACACGCACGCACGCACGCACACACACACACACACACAATTATAAGCACAACTCCTCAGCCAAGGAAGACTTATTAAGTACCAAACGCATGCCAGGCAAAAGAAATAGTAGGCCTTCTGTCCTCAGAGAGCTTATGACACCTTTAGAGATAAGATCAACCATGAAAAACAATTTGGAACAATACAAGAGGGGGTTTAGCCACACTCTGAACTACCTGAGTAGAACAGAGCAGCTGATAAACCATTGTGTAACAGAGTAGCCAGGTAGAAATCACAGAGAGAATCGTTTACTATAAAGATGCATGGTAGTTTCTGGATGTTTGTTTTCTAAGTTGCTTTTTAAATTATTTTGCTTATAATGCCCCCAAACCTTCATCCTTTCCCATCAAGAAGGAGTGAGTTTCCTTGCCACAGCTCCAGGGCAAGGTCTTAAAATCTCTAATTCCAAGTTCCATCAAGGTGGTTGTTTGATCTCTCGTTGCCTGGAGTTCAGAAGGAGTGACATGCTCCTGGGACAGGTGGTGCCACACATATGAAGAAATAGCAAATGGTTAGCTAATTAGCCTATTTACACACACTCATAAAATTGTGAAAGAATATTTTGCAAAAGAAGATTTTGAACAAATGTTATTGTTCAAAAATCAGAAGGGAAAAAACACAACAAAGCAAAACAGAATCAGGATAGGATTCAGGGCCTACCAGATATTCACAGAGGTAAAGTCCTGCTGAATGGAAAATTCCAAATTTGGCCTCTTAGGAACTCTATGGGCTTAAAACCCCTCTCCGACTCTGCAAAGTTCCTAGAGACACCACTTGAGATTTCTAAGCTTGAACAAAGGGCAGAGTTTGACCTCAGAAGCCCTAAGATAGAATACTGATATCTGCTACAAAAGATATGCAGCAGGATAGGGCCCCCAGGATTGTTCTAGACAGAATAAGAACAAGAGGTAGGATTGTTCAGAAGTCAACCAGAAATTTATGTCACAACTTGACTTGGCCTGTCATATTACAGCCCAGACAAAAAATAAAAAATAAAAATAAGGAGGCATGGAATAGAAGAAAAGCAATAGAAAACATCCTGGACATTTACCAAATTATCTGTAAGAATAGCAACCCCCTTTTTTGTGGGACCTCTTCCACCCCCACTTTGAGTCTTTGGTTGCAGCACCCCTTTCTCCTACCAGGGAAGTAGAATCATGTCCAGGATTGAGCCAATCGGTTTCCCCATCCCTCCAATTAGTCCTAGGATTAGCGTGGGACTGAGCAGGCAAATCAGAATCTATCCCAAGAAGAAGTAAACCCATTTTTGTCCATTCACATGAACCAATAAACATTCTGCATCCCCTTTCTTCTTAAGCTGATCCCAGTGGTAATTCTGTTATTTACAATCAGAGGACTCATGACTAATATAGGAAGCATGTGGACTCTCACCAGTTGCCTTCTGGTTTGTATCAGACGCCCACCCTGTGGCTAGGGCCTAGAAGACACCCTGAGGGAGTGGGAGTCTTGTCTTAAGGATGAAAAAAACAGGAAGGGGCGATTCCTGCTGGTGGTGACAGTGACATTGTCTAAGGCATCATGGGGAAAGAGTTGTGGGGAGCTATCCCAATGTGCTACCCAGCAAGGTTGGTGCTCTGGCTGAGATATTCTGTGAACAGAGCCAAGGAGACCAGATTCTCTCCTTGAGTTCCGCTCAATTGGGAGCTAACATATCTCTCCCAACCACCTACTCTCCAGCAGAGCTGGCAGGAGAAGCCACAACCCACAACCTTTCAACACCTCCATCAAGTACTAAAAAAAGATTTCAATGTAGCAGTTAAGAGCATGAGGTCTGCATCAGGGAAACCTACATTTTAATCCCACTCCTTACCAACTGTGAGACTTTGGTTAAGTAACAAAACCACTTGAACCTCTTTTTACTCATCTATATAATGGAGACAACAGAATCTAGCTCATAGGATTGTTGTGAGGGTTAAATATGATCATATATGTAAAGTCCTTAGCACTATCCCGGGCACAGCTGAAATTATCATCATCACAATTGTGGCCAGTATCATTAGGAAATGCTCTGAAAATTGTACTCTGTGAAATAAGTCAGCATCAGACTTTATAGAATCAAAAAGTGCATACTTACTGGGAAATAACTAGCAGCTCCTTCCGACCTGGAGAGGCAAATTCCAGGCTTAGGTCTATTTCTTGCCTTTATATTCTTTCTCATTTATTTTTTGATTTATGAAAACGCATCCATCATTTTCTAAGGAAAGCCTCCAGACACATGGACAAAAATGATAAAAATGCACAACAAAAACAAATAAAACCATTCAGCATGGCTAACAAGTCAGGCGTTTGGCCCCAGTGGGGTAGATAAATCCAGAGCTGGGCTCAGTGCTGGGACTCAAAGGTCAACAGGCTGGGACTTCGCTGAAGGAATAAAAGAAAGGAAATTCTGAAGCTTCCACTAACAGCCTACCTCAAATCTACCAAGAGCCTAAGAGCAAATTTTCTAGAAGCAGCCTCTAAAAGGGATTCCAAGAAGCCAATCCAAAAAACTAAGAGACAGCTGCCCCTCCCTGCTTGTTCACTAGGGGGTGTTTTCGGAGAACTAGCAGACTACTAAAACTATGCCAAGCACCACTTTTCTCTACAATTCCCATTGCAGGGAAGGAGGGGCCATCTTGGAGAAGGACACTCAAGAGAAATGGGGCTCCCTGGGGAATGGGTAAAAGTCACCCCTCTATCCTCATCTCTTTACTCCGGAAATATTGCTATAAGGTGACCCTCTCTGAAGTATTTGTTTTGTGGCCCAACATTTCTAGCTTCCAATATAGATAGTTAATTTTTGCTCTAGACTGGGAACACATGAGACGAAAATTGAAAATGGAAGCGAAATAGAAGCAAGAGAAATGCTTTTGGTGTGCGATGGAGAGAGGGCCCTCACCGGCAGAGCACAGTGCCTTCGCATAGCCCAGGTTCAGGTTCTGATGCGTATAACAGGGTCCCCTGGGGTGTCACATTAAACAGACTCTTCCTGCCCACAGTCTGTGGGATTCTCAGTCATAGGTTGACCTGGCCACAACAGACTGAACAAGGGACTCATTCATAGGCTACTTGGAGGCCACTGAGGTGGTCTAGTGTGAACTGTGCTCAGTAGGGCTGCCCAATACTGGATAACGTTTGGCAGAGCCATCATATCTGTTGGGACATCTAGTTGTGAAACACGGGGAGCCATCAGTGGCAAGTAGTAATAGATGCAGCAAAACAGAAAAGAGTAACTGAATCACTCCAACTGCCCAACACTGGAGTAGACAGTAATAGATATGTACCTCTGTGGCATAGAACCCTCACTAATAACAAGTATTAATAACAATATTGTTAATGGATCCATCATCAACAGCAACCAGACTCGTAGAGCATGACTTTGTGCCTGGCACTGTTAGAGCCTTACATACATGATCTCACTGAATCTTCACAAAGACTTTATGTGGTCAGCACTATTATTATCATTGTTTTGCAGATGGGTGAAGTAAGGCCAGGGAGGCAACAAAACAGAGCTGGAATCCGAATCCAGGAAGTTCGATTTCGAATTGTAAGATTTCATTCACTAGGTTACACACCTTGCTGTTGAAGCCCACATGGCCATGAATGATGTTCTTGTTCTCGGCGAGGCCTGCTCTATGACCATTCAGAAGACTTTCTGTTCTTCCTCACTTGCCTATGTGCCCTTCCAATAATCCCCCATTACCCAAAGTGATGGGATTATGTCATAGTTCCTTAAATTGGAAGCATCTAACTGATACAGAGACATAAGAATTCCCAAAAAAGTATCTTGCTGGGACAGCAGAAAATAGTAGGCCCTCTAAAGGAGGTTAAATGGTCCTATTTTGTCCTTTTGGGTATTAAAGTTAGAAACATAAGCATTCGGCACAGACAACTGGTGATGGTGACACTTTCAAAGTAACATTGACTTATTAATTTCCTTCTGGTCATCATAACAGGCCTTTCCTGAAGCCAACTAAATCTTTGGCCTAGCCCAGAGGTCAGAAAACTATGGCTCATGGGCCAAATCAGGTCTGCCACCTGTTTTTTTAAGAAAAGTTTTATTAGATCACAGACACACTCATTCATTTATATTCTGTCCATGGCTGTTTCCCCTCCTAAAACTGCAGACTTACATACTTGTGACAGAGACCACATAGCCCACAAAACCTAAAAGATTTGTTTTCTGGCCCTTTACAGAAAATTTTCGCCAACCCCTGGTCTAGAGTGACTGGCAGGCAAGGAGGACACCCCATCACAATTAGAGACTCCACTCAGCACAATGGCTCCCTCAGAGATCCATGCCAATGACCCAAGTCATGTGCCATGATTATTAACATCACTCAAGCAAATTGACAGACATGGAGTGACCACCACTATGGGCCAGTCTTCAAGATTTCCATGGAGCTGCTCTAGGGCTGGAGTCAATAGGAGTTTGGGGATGGATCTGATAACAAGGCAGGGAGAGGGTTAAGCTGATGGGGTTCCTGGCTCCTCAGTCCACCAAAGCAATTTTGCTTTTTTTTTTAGGCAAGGCAACCCTTGACTGACCTCACAGATTGCAAGGACTGTGTCAGCTTACAATCTCTTAACTTTTTTATTTTTACACCTACAGCACCTGGTCTTCCTCGGTGGCCTCCCATCCAAGTACTAACCAGGCCCAACTCTGCTTAGCTTCCAAGATCAGATGGGATCGGGCTTGTTCAGGGTAGCATGGCTATAGACATGTTGCATTTTTTTTTTTAAGTCTCAGTCAACAAGTACTTTTTCAGCTCCTACTATGTGCCTAACATAGAGGTGAGTTCTGGGGTCAGGAGGGCAGAAGAAAGAAAAGCTATAATCCCTGCCCTCCCATAGCTTAGCACAGTAGTAAGACCACACAGAGATGCACATAAATAGCGAACAACATAGAAAACTAAGAGTCAGGCAATGCAGATAGAAATACTTTTGAAGTTCAAATTATGGAGACAGACTTGAAATGAAGCCTTAAATGATGGGATCTGCAAGAGTGGATTGAGGATGAAGAGTCCTCATGGCCACCATTGAGGAGCTGGAACCTCACTAATCACCTTTCTAGAAAAGGAAAGAGCTGCTTTTGCCATCATGCAGGAAGTGAGGAAGCCGTGAAGGCCTCCCTGTAAGGAAAGCACTTCTAAATTACTCCAAGGTGACTCCAGGTAGACTTGCCATAGTGGGGGGAAAGGCTTCCAGCCAGGCACAAGGGAAGGACACTAAAACACTTTCCAACAGCCTCAAAGCAAGACCCTGCAAAGATTCTACAAGGCATTGTTCCAGAAAACAAATGCACTTACCTGTTGATCCTGGTTCCTTGAAAATGGAGCAGCCAACAAGACAAGCTACATGTATTGACTCTACTCCATAAGCTGCCAAAAAGCCAATTCTTGAACTCAAATTTAGCATCTTTCGTGTTCATGCAAAGAACCAGCTCTGGTCCCTGTTGAAGAAGAGAAACAGAGGAAGAGGATGTACTACAGGATGACCAGAGGTTTCTCCTGGAGCAGCCCCTCCACACCACCAAGTGAAGTTGGGTTTCTCTCCGGGGCCCAGAGAGTCCATCTGTTCCCATGGAACTTGGATTAGGGCTCTAAGGAAAACCAAGCATTTTCTAGGTCCCTGTGAGCACAGCCCTGATATACTTCGTTTACATTTACAAACACAAAGTTAAAGTTAAAACTCATCCCCAACTCAGCCTAAAGGACAAGGAGGCCTCCAAGGGAGACTGTGAGGAAGCTTCAGTGTGCTTCACACAGGATGTGGTACTTCTTCTTGTTCTAAGTTTCCAGTTTTACAGATTCTGCCTGTTTCCCCCTTTTAAAATGCTTAAAAATATGGCGTACTTTTATGTTTTCTAATTTGTGCAGATGATATCAAGACAAATTAAGAGGAAATGTGCCCACCACCAAAATAATCCTCATTTTCACAGGGAGGCAGCAGAAAGGACTTGTGGCTCACACTGACCTGTGATGTCGGTAAGGCATCTCATCTCACAACAGAGACAGGCCAGGGAACCAGGCCCAGCCAGCCAGGCCATCCCCAGTAGAGTCTGCTGGCATACAGAAATTTTATATCCTCCCTTCTCAGCTAATAGCTGGTGAGTTTGAGGCTGCCTGTCTCAGGGAAATATCTGAGAGATGGAGAGTGAGAGAGAATCCTTACAACCTGGTAAGGCCTCAGATCCAGCCATACCTGCACCCCATGTTCCTGCACACTTCCCAGTTACATGAGCTGATAATTTCCCTTTTTTATTTATTACTAGTTTGAGCTGGGTTTCTGTCACTTACAACCTTAAGAAGCTGCCTATGAATCCTGGCCAAGGTATTCACCCGAGGTCAAGCCCCTTTGCAGAAACTGCAGCCACAGCTTTTGAACACCAAGATCCTTGCTCCATTCACCCACTGACTATGAGACAATGCAAACTCTTAGACCCTTGAGCACCGTGGGTATTCCAGTTTTCCATCCCTCTGCTGCCTCTCTTTGCCAGCCCCCTGGGTCTGGTCAGTCACCCTTGAGTCATGCCAATCCCATCCCCAATTCTGCCACCACCACCATCACCTCTCCGTTCAGTGCCTCTCCCTGCCCGTCTTTGCTACAAGCACCTCACCAGGGAAAGAGAAGTAACACACCATTCAGAAAAGAATAGCTGCCGTGAATGTTGTGCCATGTGAAAGGACACCATGTCCTGCTTCAATAAATGCCCTGCAAGTGCTGCTTGGTAATGACTGTCCTGCCGTTTTGGGACATTCTGGGTTTCTGATGTTTACAGAGGAAAAGCAGATGGATCTCAGTGCCTAGAACATGGGGCCAAACCCAGGCTGTCTCACCTTCTGCCCTCTCACACACAAAGCAGAAACACAGCAGTTGTTCTCCGAGACTCAGTTTCCTTATAGTTACCCTGGGAATCATTTAGTATTAACCATCACGAGAGCTATGTCAAAGATGGGTCACCCCTGACGTGGTCGAGTTTTGACAAAGATAAACAGCGCTGTGGAGAGAAATTCTAGACCTGTCTTTGAGTAATAATAAGAATAAGACAACAACACAATAGACAGCATGTCAAGATCTCTCTTCCTATTCCAGAAACAGTGCTAAGCCGTTGACATGCATTATCTCATTTAAGCCTCACAACAGGCCTGTGCAAGAAACTAAATAGTGTGTCCATGTTACAGGTGCAGCTCCCAAGGCTTGGAGAGGGTGCAGGACTTGTCCAAAATCACTTAGCTAAGCAGCCACAGGAGCTGGGAGTCAAACTCCAGTGTCCCACCAATATGACCTGGCCCTCCAAGGATATTAAAGAACCAACCAGCCACTCAGAACCTCCTTTTAATTACCTCTACAATGTGCTCAATTATGACAGCCTTGCTTCTTACTGGGGTCCCTGAGCAAATTTATGGGAACAACTTACAGAGATAGAGCTCTATAAAACACTGTGTATTCTTTTTTTATTATTATTAAGGTTATTGGGGTAACATTGGTTAATACAATCATATAATTTTCAGGTGTACATTATAATTTGACATCTATATATTCTATTGTGATTACCACCCAGAGTCCAGTTTCTATTAACTGCCGTATCCCCTTTAACCACTTCATCCTCCCCCTATCCCCTTTATTTGACCTTCTTTACCCCATCTACCTCCCCCCTCCTCCCTACCCCCTACCTTCTGGTATCACTAGTCCATTGTCCATGTCCCTGAGCCTCTGTTTGTTTGTCCTGTTCATTTATTGCTTTTAGGTTTATATCCCACATATAAGTGGTATCATGTGATTGTCAACTTTTTTTGTCTGGCTTATTTTGCTTAGCATGATTATCTCAAGGTCCATCCATGTTTTCACAAATGGCAGTATTTCATCTCTTCTTATGGCTGAGTAATAGACCATTGTACATATGTACCACAGCTTCTTAGCCAATCATCTATTGTAGGACACTTCAGTTGCTTCCATGTCCTGGCCACTGTGAATAATGCTGCTATGAACATTGGTGTGCAAATACCTTTTTGGATATGGGTTTTCAAGTCTTTGGAATAAATACCCAGTAGAGGGATTGCTGAATCATATGGTAGATCAATTCTTAGTTTTTTGAGGAAACTGCATACTGTTTTCCATAGTGGCTCTACCAATTTGCAGTCCACCAGCAGTGTATGAGGATTCCTTTTTCTCTGCACCCTCTCCAGCATTCATTATTACTTATTCTGTTGATTATAGCTATTCTAACAGGTATGAGATGGTTTCTTATTGTGGTTTTGATTTGCATTTCCTTAATAGCTAGTGATGTTGAGCAGCTTTTCATATATTTGTTGGTCATTTGTATGTCCTCTAGGGAGTCTGTTCAGGCCCTCTGCTCATTTTTTGATTGGATCATTTGCTTTGTTGTTGTTATTGAGTTGTGTGAGTTCTTCGTATATTTTGGATATGAGGCCCTTATCTGAGGTGTTGCTTGCAAATATAGTTTCTCATTCTGATGGTTGTCTCCTTATCTTGGTGACAATTTTTTTTGCTGAGCAGAAGCTTTTTAGTCTGATGTAGTCCCATTCATTTATTTTTGCTTTTACTTCCCTTGCCTTTGAGGTCAAATTCATAAAATTCTCTTTAAGTCCAAGGTCCTTGAGTTTAGTTCCTATGTTTTCTTCTTTGCATTTTATTGTTTCAGATCTTATATTCATGTAAAACATGGGGTATTCTTAATATCCAGGCAATCCAGCCATAGGTGATGTCGCAAAGGGTGACCTCTCACCCTCAGAAGATGCCAAGACAGGCCCACCTTGGAGATATTGCAGGTTCGGTTCCAGACCACTGTAATAAAGTGATTACTGCAATAAAGTGAGTCATAATCTTTTTGCTGGTGGAGGTTCTTGCCTTCAGTTTGTAAAAAATGCAACCCCTCTGAAGCACAATAAAACAACATATGCCTGTAATATGAGTGGGAGATTTCATAAAACAACTGTCACCTGGGGACAAATGTGCACTCCAGAGTAGCTCCATATTAAGTCTCTTGTCCCCAGCTGGCCAGCAGACCTTGGTGGGCAGCACAGGCAGGCGATTTGGAGGCTCCTGGACAGATAGTCTTGAGTTGACTCTTCTTTCAAAATTTCCTATCTGTGCCAGCTCCAAGCCTCACTTTCTCATCTGTAACTAGAAACCATAATGGTACCTAGTTTGTTGGGGGTGGGGGGGAGGGCATATTTTACCTCTTTTAAGATTATTAAATATTTCAGATATTAAAAGTATATAAGTAATTATATATAACCCATCAGCAGCTTAAAACATAAAATGTCATCATTGTGACCCCTATTGCATGCCCCTCCGTCCATTCCTCTCTTCCCTTACCAGAGGGGATCATGCTCCTGAATCTAACACAGATCAAGAGTTGGCAAACTTTTTCTGTAAAGGCCTAGATAATTACTATTTTCAATTTTGTGGACCCAAAGGTCCCTGTCACAAGTATGTAACCAGGCCCTTGGAGCGCACAAGCCATAGACAACACAGAATGAGCATGATGGCATGCCAATAACTTTTATTTACGGACACTAAAGTTTGAATTTCATATCATTTCCACGTGTTACAAAATCTTGTTTTTCTTTTGATTTTTTCTCAATTTTTTTTCTTACATTTTCCCACTGTATTGAGCTATAATTGACATATAAGTTTTATCAACTACTTAAAACTGTAAAAACTATCCTTAGCCCACAGGCCATATAAAAGCAGGTGGCAGAGGCTGGACTTGGCCAGTGGGCCTAGCCTTGTTTGTCAATTCCTGCTATTTACCATTCCCATGCATATTTTAATACTGCAGGTCCACACGTGCACATCCAGATAAAGTATTGTTTGGTGTGTCTTGAAATTTCATAAAAATGGCATTATACAGTAAGTACATTTGCTTCTATAACTGATTATTCTTTTTAATGTTTGCTAAGATTTATGAATTGTTACATGTAACTTTTGTTTATTTATTTTAACTGCTGCATAGAATTCACTACATAAATTTGTTACGGCTTATTTATAAGATTTCACTACATGAATTTAACGTAACTTATTTACCTTCATGGACATTGAGGTTGTTCCATGTTGTTACTTTACAGACAATGCTACAGAAAGCACTTGTCATACTTCTCCTGTGCACATGCTCCAAACTTTCTCCAGGGTTGTTCCTCCAAGTTGAATTGCCTGGTCATGGGGTGTTTGTTAAGTACATAAATCCAGACTCATAAAGAACTTGGCACCACGCTGGGCACTGAGTAGTTATCCAATCCCTGGTAGCTCATGTTCCTCTGAATCCCCCTTGAGTAACAGATAGAGGACTTATTAATAATTTTTTTAAAGTACTTAAAAATAAGCACTTTTTAATTTAATTAAAAACATTTGTGAGCAAAATGCGTGGGATAAACAATGGGCCTGCAGGTGATCAAGGAGGGAAATGGTGAGTTGGGTCAGAGTTATCAGGAATGGGTTTTTTCTAAGAAACACAGGACTTGAAGTGGGGGTTGTAGGGGGGATGCAGGGAAAATGGATGCATGTGATGAAAGTGATGACATAGTAGCTCAAAGTCAGGAAAGCCTAAGCGTGTGCAGGGCTAACCCAGGTGACCAGCCTGGTTGCAGCACCAGAGCCATACTGGAAAGGATAGAAAAAATTTGCAACGGCCTTTTAGTGGACTTTAAATGGCAGGCAGAAGCCAATAGGAGTCCAGGAAAGACCAGTCCCTCTTAGAAGGGTGAGGGTGTTAACTCAGCAGTCCTGTTTGTTGGAACCATGAGAGCAGATGGAGCCAAGCCAGAAGCAAGGTCAGGGCCAGATCCAACCCTGGCAGCCTCATGGCTGCTCAGTGTGAATCATCAGAATTAACCTATTTGTGCAGGTCTCAGAGTAGCCAATGCTGCCATCACCCAGCAGCTAGACTGGACCTTTAGAGGGCTTACTGGGAGACTGAGAGCTACTCTTTAAGTAGCACATTCCACTATCCACTATCTGGTCCTGATGGAGGGGGATGGGGGGAGACCTATACTGCCTGAAATCTGACACAATATGGGAATTTGGTATGCTGGTATTGTGGCTCTTTCCAAGGCTGAGCCCAGTCTAATCCAGTCCGGCCATCTTTACATGGTGCCTTTAAACCAATTTGGCATTTGTGGTTCAGGCAGAGATGGGTGCTATTACTCATCCAGCTAGGACTGTAGAGGCTTACATTCCCCCACTTTAACCTATGCATAAATAACCCAGTTACAGTCACTAAAGGGAGAAACTATGTTTAAGACATGAAATCAGAGAAAAAGAAGAACAAAGAAAATCAATAGCATCCTTTCATTCATTCATTCATTCACTCATTCATTCAACATATACATATTTATTAATCCACTTTGCATATATACCTCTGTGCCAGGTACATTAGAGCCACAGAAAAGTATAAAGCATGACATGTCAAGTCCACCTAAATGGGTCAAGGTGGCTACTCTTTTTTTCTTGTAGTAATACAAGAAGCATATGGTAAGTGCTAGAATTAATCTTTTGGATGACTAGCACAATGTACATTCAAGACTAAGGAAATCCTGGTAGAGGCCTTTCAAGATGGGTTTTTGGAGGATTGAGAGGCTAAGAGAAAGCAGGAGGGGATTTAAAACAGGCGAAGATGAGCAGACCTATGGTGGTAAAAATGAGTGAGACACATTTGGGCCATAACACAGCCACACACAGTCCGTCCAACCTTGGGGATGCTCATTGCCCCACGTATCAATGCTCTCTCCTCCCCACATCCTGGTGATAGACCCTGCACCTGTTCTGCCTCTTCCCTTTCCCGGACCCCTGTTGACTCTGTGGTTTACTGGCCTTGTTACCTTGGGCAGAACACTTAACCTTAACCTCTCTGGGCTTTCATTTATTTGATGATAATGCCCTCATTCACCTATTGTAAATAGCAAAGATATGGCCCATGTTGAGTCACTGCAAGTAGGAAAGGGTCACACAAACCTGTGCCACCATCACATCTGTCATGCTAATAAAACAGAATTGCCATGTGAGCATCAGGAGCACAGCCAGCTACAAAATCTGAGAGGATGCAATCAGGCCATGAGTGAGAATAATATCCCATTCAAAACGGAGGCTCCAGCCACGGACACCCTGAAGGCTAGCCTCCTGGGCCTGATTACCACGTCTCCCTCATTGCCATGAGAAAGGATTGACAGGGCTGACCAGGTAGACATTTGGGGAGGTGCTAACAACTGTTAAAGTTGTTACATCCAGAATTTACTGTCGCACTGCTTTGCTCTTCGGCAGGACACGTCATCTCTCTCGGTTAGTTGCGGATGACTTTGAAATACAACCCAAAAGCTATCTCCAGCTATTTTCCTAGCTAGGGATTAGAATCCTAGATGACAGTAGTTTCTAAATGGTGTTCCTACCTCCCAAGGGGTGCACAAGGTGAACCACTGGGTTATGGGAAGAAAATATTAGAAATTCTACTTATAATTTTTCTAACATATAATTAATTGCATTTATTTTCCATTGCTGCCATAACAAATTACCACAAAGGTAGCAGCTTAAAACAACACATGAGATGTGTATGATTCATAGTTTCTGTAGGTCAGAAGTCCAGTTGGACTTGACTAGATCCTCTGTGTAGTGTCTCACAGGCTAAAATCAAGGCATGGGTAAGGCCTCATTCCTTACTGAGATCCTCTTCCAAATTGATTCAGGTTGTTGGCAGAATTCAGTTCCTTGAGGCTATCGGACTTAAGTCACTGTTTCCTTGCCGACTGTCAGCTGGGAACCAGTCTTTGCCCTAGAGACTGCCTGCATTGCTACTCATGCTTCCCATGTGGCCTCCTCCAGCAATGCGGACCGAGTCCTTCTCATACTTCGAATGGCTCTGACCTCCCCTTCTGTTGCGTCTCTTTGACTCCAGCCAAAGTTCTTTGCTTTTAAGATCTCATGGGAATAGGTTGAGACACTTAGATATTCCAGGATAATCTATGGTAAGGTCCTTAACCTTAATTACATCTGTAAAGTTTCCTTTGCCATGTAAAGTCATATGTTCATGGTTTCCAGGGATTGAGGTATGGTTACCTCCGGAGAACATTCTGCCTACTACAATAAGAAAATAAGCTTTACTTATATTTGATATACAGACTGCTACTGTAGAACAATCAGTGTCCTATATAGTACTAGAGGTATCCTGAGGGAAGGTGGGAATCCCATGACAAGGAGAAACTGACAACGACATTCTCATTTGTTTGCTGTAGCACATTATGACAGATTAAAATTTTTGCTTTCACAGAGCTATGATTCAAAAACGAGAACCTCAATTCTCTTTTTCCATTTGGGCAAATATATTTTATATATCTTTTTTAGTTATTACACCCCAGGTATTAAAAAACTGAACCTAGAACCAGACTTTTGACTCATTACGTCACCAATGTACCAAAATTTAATTTAAAAAATAAAAAAGAGCTCATTCAATCCAAATGCTCTCATTAAAAATACTATTGTCGATCATATATCTGAGAACAAAAAAGGCTTCGTATTGTTAATAGATAAAAAAAAATGTTATTCTTAAATATTTATTTCATCTATATCAAATCTTAACATTTTATTTAGGGGGTTATTTTTAAATATAAGTATGCATACATAAATTATAATATATAAGTATACATATGTTAGGTATACATTCTCAAAAACGTTTTTACCGATAAAGTCACTCTAACAGAGTTTGGAAGATAAAGCCTTAGGTCACAAGACAGAGACTTGTGGGGTAAACACAAACTTTCTGGAATTATTCAAAACTTCTTTAAACTTCCGAAATGTGCTACTTTTCAAAATATTTGAGATTTGAGTTGTGATTAATTCTTCAAGAAATTTAGAGACTTTATTTTCCCAATAATCCCTACCCCAGCCTCTTGTTTTGGTCCAAGTGTATTTAAAAAAGAAAATGGGAGTTTTCTTCCAGGTACCATTTCCTAAGGTGCGAACTGAGCGATGGGATCTGGGCCTCCTTGTTTCTCGTGTTCAGGGTCCGGCAGGAGGTGAGAGGCTCTGAATGGCCGTGCCGGGGGGCTTCCTGTGCAAGACTTTACACATTTGCAGTCTCATCAATCCAACACCTATGGGACAGGAAGCCAACGAGGTTTGTGGAGCCAGATAGCCAAATAAAAAAGGATCACTTTTACTTTCCTGAAGTTAATTAATGCTGAACGGAGCAGGCCAAGTACAAAACTGATGAGGCTTTCTCTAAAAGAAGACTCCACATTTTACCCATAAAACCAAATAAACCTGACCCTGGGACTCCCACAAATGCAGGGCAGGCCTAGCTGGGAGGTACAGAGGAACTAACACTTTTCCCTTCACACTCCTTCTGGTGTTTCCCTTCTGGGTCTTATTTTTATTCATTTTTCCAGTTTATAAAACACACTCACCGATGGGCCCTTGGGGCACATGTGGAAAAGCTTAAAAGACACAAGTACAAAAACAGACTGACTTAGAGTCAAGAACGAAAAACATAAGAATTCTCTTCCATCTCGCCCCCACCCCTACTCCTACCCCAGTTACATTCTGGGCCTTCCCCTCCCATATTTCCTGAAAGGGTCATAAAGCTGGACTTTTTCAGAAGGAAAAGGAGGTGGCTGTCAGAACTATTCTCTAATATCTCCATCCAAGTCTTGCTCTGGAGCCGGGTGCTGTAGCCCAAGGCGGTTTGGCAAAGGGGTTGCTTGAACAAGGAGTTCAGGCCTCAGCAATGGGCAGTGGGGCCTCTTCATCTGGTTCCAGGCCCTGGACAGCCTCCAGGACATCCAGGTCACTTCCAAGATCTCCAGGATCCAGACCCTGTGCACACTGATCGGGAGCTCTGGTTTCCCACACCAGAAAGGGAAATAAAGACTCTATTCTTTGAGGGCTGCCTAAACAAGGTGCTTTAAAAGGCACACTCATCCCTCCCATTTAAAAAGAGCTCTGGTGAAATTATTTTAATCGGCTCCATTAAACAGCTGATAGACAACTTGAAGGATGGGGAAGAAAAGATAAAAAGGAAGCCAGACACCATTCTGACATGGAGAGGCAGTGCCACGCAATCATTCTCTCGTTCATTAAACATTTATTTATTGAGCACCTACTATACGCCATGGGCTAGAGATTCATCTGCAAATGGAACACACTGCTCCTGCTCCTGTGGCTCTGATAGTTTAGTGGGGAAGCCGGACATTAAGCAAATAATCACACCAAATACCTAAGTAATTTCAGCTGAACCTCATGCAATGGAGGAAAAGCACCAGGCTCTGTGAATGCGCACCTTGGGGACACTGACTTAGTCTGTGGGTCAAGGCAGGCTTCTCGGAGGACAGATGTTTAAGTGGAACCTGAAGAATGCATGGCGGTAGCTAGGTGAAGTGTGAGGGAAGAGCCTTGGAGACCAGAACTGCGGAGGAAGCCGAGGAGCCACAACCCCCCAGACGATAAGGGGCGTGAGATGCAGTTGGAGAGAAGCCCATCACACAGTGCCTGGCAGGCCACACTCTTGGGATGCAGCTTTGTTCTAAATGCAGAGAGTAAAGTGACCTGATCTGATTCACATTTTTAAAAAGACCACTTCGGCCATGGAAACACCCACCACACTCTTGTCCCAAAAGCTCTGAGAAACATTTTTGAAAACATTTGAAAACCACCAACCTGGAGAATTACAAGCCTGGTCTTCAGTTCCTTTGGTGAGAGAGAGGGAGAGAGAAAGACGAGGAGAGGGAGGGAGAAAGAAACAGACAGAATTCTGGGGCAGCAGGAATGTGTCATCTAGCAGGAAGATAAAGCACACCTGGCAAAGGAGCAAATCCCAAACTGGGCAGTCAGGAAAGAATTGAGAGTGGACTTCCGGTGAGGTATTCTCTTTCTGAGGGGCCCAGCAGGCATCAAGAGACCACTGCCCACTCATACTTTCCCTCCACTGGCCAAATACTGCCTTCTGCTAGGCAATCCAGACTCCACACACACAAAAAAAGATTAAAAGAAAATAAGACAGTCCCACAGCCTCTAAATCAAATGACGAAGCATGACAACTATCAGGACACTATTTTCTTTCCCCCTGAGGCCTGTGAACACATTCTTCTTGAAGCAAAGAACAAGCAAAACCAAGCCATGTGCAAAGCTTTGGGCACAGGCCTTTGCAAATGTTACTAAGGGCCAAGATCTTTGAGTCCTCCTCCCGCCAGAGGAATCTTCCAGGACACCACACTCCAGTGCCTATTTGCAGTGGTAAGGAAAGGGAAGCAGGGCCCCTGCATGAATCAGCTCCACACTCCAGGTTCCCCCAAAGTTAACATAATGCATGCATTCTGCTCTGGCTTTCTTTACAAAGACAGAGCTGGGGGTGGGGGCATCCTCTGTGATTTATTAAACCTGCTTCCACCCTTCATCCAATGCATGAATAAATGAGGAAATGTACTCAGCTGAACAGAAAAGAAAAAAGGAAGGAATAAGAGACACCCCCCTGGCCAAAACATGAAAAAATAGGCAATTTCCCCAAAAAGCCATTGCATAGGTTAAAATCACCCCGGGGAATGTTTAACTTGCTCCTTGGTCATTTATTTGAGCTTTAGGCCACTCTTGGGCTGTGGTGCTTAATGGAAAGAGTATTTACCTTAGCAACAGCAGCAAACCTGGGATCCAGCAGGCATGCTGGGAGGACACAAAATACCTTCACGAAGGAGGCCATCCGCTAAGAAAATGTCAGGCTTCGCATTTGGGGATGCCATCAAGGGATCTTTTAAAAATATGTTTCTGTTAATGATGGCTGAGGGTGGAGAAGGAGAAAGAGAAGAAAAAGGCACATTCAAGTTTCTCTTCTATTTTTCACCAGCAGCCCCACTTCCTTCTCCTCCTCCTCTCCTCCTCCGTTGAACAGTATGCAAGCAGGTAAGGCAGACTGGGTAAAGAGGAATCATTTGGGAAAGGAAGTTCGGAAAGCAATGCCTTTCTTCCTGCCACCGACATGCACATATGAAGCTCCATGTAAATCCTAGAGGTCATTTTCCCCATAAACCCAACATAAAAGGTACCCCATGTTTGCTCTTACAGCTCCCTATATCCAGTCCTCTGATCCCCACGTGCAAATGATGACATTTCACTTGCCTG
The DNA here is from genome assembly GCF_014176215.1 of Rousettus aegyptiacus. Classification (NCBI taxonomy): domain Eukaryota; kingdom Metazoa; phylum Chordata; class Mammalia; order Chiroptera; family Pteropodidae; genus Rousettus; species Rousettus aegyptiacus. Next base: position 38,185,571 of record NW_023416310.1, read on the forward strand.
GATCTAATATTAGGCCTATAGCACACACGTGCACATGCATGCACTTGCATGCGCACACACACACAACCACACACACACACACGCGTGCGCGCGCACACACACACACCCCAAGCAGCCATCTTGTTTTCGGGAGCATGAGAAGGAATCTACTCTTTAGATATAGCCAATTGGATCAGATAACACAGCTGGCCTGGAGTGAGGGGGAAAGGGGATAGAGGAAACAGTGTGGGGTGTAAAGGAATACTGGGTGGGGAGGGCAAGGTGTGAAAATGCAGAGGGCAGCTACCATCTGGGAATCTTTGGCAAGCTATGTGAAGCAGGATCAAGCTAGCACCTCACTCTCCTCTGACACATATCCCCAGGGACATCGCCATTTCAACTGTGATATTAAGCCTCATAACCCAATCTTTAGTGTTGACAACATCGTAGATACCTGTGCACTTAGAAATGGATTAGCAAATACAGTCTCAGTTATATTTGTTAGAGTATAGCCTAAGATGCAGTAACAAGTAGACCCAAAATGCAGTGCCTTAACATCACAGAAGTTTATTTCTTGCTTACATAAGATCTTGGGAGGATGCTCTGGTCTGCGAGCAGCTCTCTCTCAGGCAGTTTTTCAAGGGCCCAGGCTCCTTCTGTTGTGTGGCTCTGCCATGCTCTAATGGGGTGGTGGAAGAGGAAAAGGACATGGAACAGTCTTGTCCTGGAAGGGCCACACACCATGTCCACTGTGAGATAGTGTATGTCTCTACTCAGATGCAAGAAAGGGACAGAGATATGCAGCGCCTTCACAGTGACAACTCTATAATATGGAAAGGGAGACAGCTAACTCTTCCACAGTAACTCAATTCAGTACATTCCTATCCTCCCAGGAATAGTCATGGCTTACACATGATGAATAAGACAGACACTACATTCAGTTCACTTTACCTCTGGTTTCTATTTAAGGTTGGGTAGATGATCAAGGAAGAATAAGGCCAAGCGTAAGTCACTTACCTCCCTTTGACTGGATTGGCTGCTTAGTGCATGAGCACTGAGTGTCTCAACTGCCCACTCACCCAGTCTTGACTAACTGTGAATATCTTCATTGATTCCAATGTCAGAAAAGGGTGAAGTCCAAGTGTATCATTGCTTGCAGAGTCCTAGTCCATCTGGTCCTGATCTACTTTATTAGTTTCCTCTCAGGCCTCCTTCTTCTCCACCATCATTTAGGCCACACATCAGCCACGTCCAGCTCCTTCTGATCCCCAGGCCACCGTGCTCTGGAATGCCTTTGCGCCCTGTACACTCTTCCTTCTGCATGCAATGCCCTTTCCTCTCTGCCGTGCTGGCGAACTTTCATGCTCCATTCAATGTGCAGTTCAAATGTCCTCTTTTCCTGCCTCCATGGTCCTTTGAGCATGCATCCGTTAAAACACATTGCCCTGTGTCAGGTGTGTCTGCCTCCAATTAGACCATCGTTTCTCAATCAGAGGTGATTTTGCCCCCAGGGGACATTTGACAATATCTGGAGACATTTTTTGATTGTCACAACCAAAAGTGAAGCATGGAAAGGGGGAACCACTGGCATCTAGTTGGTGGACGCCCGGAATATTGCTAAATAACCTACAATGCACAGGACAGCCCCCAACAACAAAGAATTATCCAGCCCAAAAAGTGAACAGTGCAGAAATTGAGAAATCCTGAATTAGACAATGAGTTCCACAGGGCGAAAACATTCCACTTCTTTGGAATTGCTTTCACAATGTCACAATGCTACACGGTGCCCACAGTAGGCTCACCGTAAGTGTTAGATGGAAGGTAAGGCAGATGGATCAACACCAGAGCAGACCGTGTAAACTGAAGGACAATGAAGCTAAGGTTATCTTCGTCATTGCCTTGGCATGTAAAGATGCGGAATCTCCAAACCTGGAGCTCCTGTGGCCAGAACAACTGGCTAAGCTGCAGGAGCTGCCAAAGAGAGACCCCAGGAAGACAAGGACTCTTCCTGGAGCTTACCTCGAAATTAGACATTTAGCTATATACATTAGATCGTATTTAGATACATAATTCAAACTGATGATTTCTTTCTTTTCTCTTTTTTCTTTTTCTTTTGCAACCCATATTCTGCTAATTGATTTGTATAAATCGTGTTTGTGATGTAAATATATAATTTGCATTCTGAACTTATTTGTTTTGTTTTATGCATCTTCACGCCCGTTAGTGCCCGGGAACCATGGAGGACAAAGGGTTGCATAAACTGGTTAAAAAGCATGTTTTCGGCAACAAAATTTTTTAAAATCGGACTTATCCGATTATGGTTTACCTGCTGCTGCTCCAGCGAGAGCCGAGCAGATGACTATTAGACTCCACCTGCTGTCACTCCCATGGTGTCCCCTCTCCCAGGCCCTGAAGAACTTCAGTTACAAAGCAGTGACTGCAGTGCCTATCTACAGCTCAGCGCTAATCCCTTCACTCTCCCCTCCTCGTCCCGTGGACCCCAGCTGTCCTTCTTCTGTTGCCAAATGGGCTGACAACCCAAGCTGAGCACAGGTTTCAGAAGGCAACCCCTGCCCACTGGGTTCCACGACGATAGCCCTGGAACTCTAGACATAGCAAGCTCAGAGACCTGCAAAGCTCTCCCCGAGTGTGCCTAAAATGCCACTGTCCGAATGACATCTTCGTGCTTTTAACAAGCATGTTCAGCAGAGCTCAGCTCAGGCCAATTCCAGAAGTTTTTGTTGAACAAAAGGTCTGTGCCAAGCACTGTGCTAGAAGCTGGAGATTAAAAGGAAAATAAAAAAACAGAACTGTGGGGTGGGGGGAGTACAGACCTGCTGACAAATAATTGCAGGACTATGTGTAACTCTAGCAAGAGCAGTAAGTACGAAGGGCTGAGCCAACAGAGAGGCCTGAGACGCAGAACTTAGCCCTGGCCAGGCCCCATCCGAGGAGAAGGGGAGAGGAGGAAAGACGCTGACCTACAGACTTCACTAAGCCACCAGGCTTAGGTTCCTGACAACCTTGATTACAGCCCTGCACCCAGCCCTCCCCCTTGGACTTCAGGGAGAGCTGAGCTTCCCTCATACAAACCCCATGATTCCCTTTCGCAGGAAGGGGTGGGGGCAGATGGCTAAGTCAGACCTATCAGGAATTGAGCCCGCTGGGGCCTGGGGGTCTCATGCAGACTAAACATTTAAAACCCTGAACTCCCGCAGATGTCAGTCTGGCTGGACGGCACAGTCAGACACCTCTGAAAGGCTGTCCACTCCCTATCTGAGAATAAACAGGACCATGAACTGTTGGATTTTTGGGTGTGTGTGTGTGTGCGTGTGTGTGTGTGTGTGTGTGTGTGTGTGTGTGTGTTTTATTCTTCAAGGAAGGAAAGAAAGAAAATGGCATTCCTTAACCCTGAGGTCAGAGGCTCAGCCCACACACACACCAATTCCCTCAGCCCCACGAGTGACTGACTTTCCCATGACTCTGTCCCTCCTCACCTGTACCCATCCTGGTGCTATCAACGCCTCTGATCCTTCTTTTGCATGAAGATGGACCCTCACGTCTTTGGCTTCCAGGGCCTCCTCCCTCCAGGAGTTATTACCTCAGTGGTTCAGATTTGTTCAGAACAGCAGAGCCTGAGGTATGGGCTGCTGTGGCCAACGCTGACTATGCCTGGGCCTCGGCCTGTCTTGCCAACCTCACACTGGGTGGGACAGCCCTAGGTAAGTGGCTGCCTCTAGGTTTCCGCCTGAGGCAGAAGCAGTAGCCCCTTCAGTCCCTGCTGTGGCCCCTGTTATAGAGCTGTCGTTTCAGAGGAGCCAGCCTCGGCTTTTTCACGGACTTTTCCTTGTGACCACCCTAGTCCCAAATGAATTTCGAAGTTTTACTGCATTAGATATTTTTTATATACCCACCTTACTCTCAGATTAAGAGGTAGAGAGCTGATAAATACAAACCTGCAGAACCCAGGATCCAATAACTCCAATCTCATCTTGTAAATGTCTGTCTGGCCACCCTACAGCCTCTTCCTCTTACTGCCAAGGCAGCCACAGCTACCTCGGCCCTCGCCCAGCACCCTCTCTTTCTCCACCTCTCCTTTTCCCGGAGGAGATGCTAAATTCTGACCACTGGAGAAGTCTGGGCGAGTCTCCGTGATCTCTCCTTCCACAGTCCTACCAGATACCCTCAGTGAGGGATGAGTCCATTTTCAAACTTCCTGTAATTCAGAGGGGACCAGTGTACACATCTTTAATTTAATTACTATTTATTATTTATCATCCCTTCATGAGCTCGGGAGCTTTGAGCCTTTAAAGAATTTGACATGTGTATTACTAAGATCTGCAACCTAGAGGATAACAGATTAATCACTGGCCTTCTCCACCCCCCCCCCCTTTTTTTTTTAATTTTTAAAAACTGTCTTTACCATTCCTGCTTCTCCCTAATATGCATTTACCCTGAATTAACCTTACAGAAAAAAAAATCCCTCCCCAGGGAGCAAGAGGAGGGCAGGTATATTAACAGTCAACTCAGAGCCGACTTTTAACCCCCTAGCCCTTTCATCAGAAGACTAACCATATATTAAGCGAAAGGGCCAGGCCGAGGGCAGCTGCAGCTGCCTTTGGCCCCTCATTCTTATCACAGATCAGATGCCTCTTCTCCCAGGCTGGCTTCAGTCCAGAAGCTCAGCTGAGCTAATGCAGATAGTTTCCCACATCCAGGCTGATTTCAGAATCCAAGACTCTCGCGGACTTCAAAATCAGGGCCATCACCAGGACTGTAGACAGGAAAGCCAGCAAGGACACTTGCTTTGCTATAGAGAAGCTGTGGAGTAGACGGACAAACGTTTATGGAGCAGCAATCTCTGATGAAGACTCTGGTATTTGGGATTAGACAGGCCTGGATTGAAATCCTGGCTTCACCTGAATTAGCTGTGTGATTTTGATTGAGTTACTTAACCTCTCCAAAGGTCAGTTGGTTCATGTGTAAACTATTTATCTCACTGGTTACCATAACAGGGAAAGATAACGGTATAAGTAAAATGCCTGGCACATCAATGGTCAATTTTCTTCTGTTTCTTGCAGGGAGAAAACTCAGAAAAGAGGAGGGGAGGGTGACAAAGAAAATGATACCCCACTTGTTTCACCAGAACCAGTATTAACTCCCCTGAGATATAAATACGAATTCATAAGTAAAATAAGCTAAATAACTGGGAAGCTGCACATTCATAGGAGGCTTATGTGACAGCCTATTTTGATCCACATTCTGTACCAGGAGTCAGCAGATTTTTCCTGTGAAGGGCCAGGTAGTAAAGATTTCTGGCTTTGAGGGCCAGTCTCTGTCACAGCTATTCACCTCCACTGCTGAAAGTAGCCATAGACTTAGACAGACAGAGATCCATAAAACAAGCCTTGCTGTGTTCCAATAAAGTGGCATTTATAACAGCAGGAGGAAGTACTCAGGGCTGTAGCTTTCTGACCCCTGTTCTATGTCAATAAGTCCTGCATTTTGTGACATTTTGGGAGCATCACAGGGCCACCTATGAAGTTCTTGCCATATTTCATATTGGAGTCTCAAAGAGAACTGAAATCTTGGGCATGTTCTCAAGTTTGTCAAACCCTCCAAATTGTCACTGGGTTGAGTGAGTCAAACTTTGTTAGCATTTTTGGTCACTATTACTAATACTTGGGGGAATATGCCATGTCCCAACTCTGGGACATCTGGCCATGTGAAGCTGGCTTTAGCCTCTTTGAGGAAGAATCAAAGGTTAGAGGGCAGAGCACTCCAGTCCCTTCCAAGCCACCAGCTCGATGAATATCAATACAAAGCAAAGAGACAGAGCAGGTACTATCACTCCATTTCACAGATCTAAAAACCGAGGTAGCAGGGCTGAGGTTTACCTGCCCAAGATCTTATGACTAATTATTGACAGAGCCAGAAATGAAATCATTTTTGGTTTCCCTACCATATCACAATATCTCCTCCTGCCCAGTTTTTCCTGCCTTTTTCTTGATTTTAGGGCTTCCAAAAGTGGCAGTGAGCAAGTATCTTCCACAGTGAAAAGGGCTGAATTTTTTGTAGTAACGAATTAAGAAGCTCATGGCTTGCTGTGTGCAATTAATTCATGATGTCTCGGGCATATTTCAAAGTTTGTATCTCATTTCGAAGAGCAGCCTCTGCAGCCTAGAAGCAGAGTTTGGGAGATTGAGGGATGGAATGTGGGCCGGGGCTTTCCTGTATGGTACCACTGTGCAGTCCCCCCAAATTGTTCCTGGCATCTTGTTTCTTCATCTAAGCAGATCATTAAACAGGTAGAACTGACCTTGACCTGTTTAAAACAGCTCTCAAAATGGCAGCTGGTCTAAAGAGGGAGCTGAGCCTTCGTGCCTGTCCTGGAGATACTGCGTGGTGTCTGCGTGGATTCTTCCCACTGCAATGCACCAAGAAAATTCTTCAGTCCCCCAAAATAAACGAAATTGTGATTTGGTCAGGATTATTAGTTGATTGAGGAATTCAAGCCTCATTCCTGAGCATGTCCCCTTTCCTTCTTCCAAATACCCATGTTAAAACTCTGCCCGCCCCATGGATTTTTGTATAAACTGCCTCTAACTTTTTGAAATGAGGGCTAGATATAAATCTTAAGAAATTTATAATGAGTAACATATATTGAGAGCCAACTCCATACCAGGCACTTTGCATCCAATAGCTCATTCAACACTCATGATGACTTCACAGTCATTTTTATCCTCATTTTTGAGAAGAGGAAGAATCTCAGAGGAGGTACATCTTCAAATGACACTTGAGATTTTAACCCAGGTCTATGTATTCTCCTGCCCTTACTGAATTGTGCTTGTTAATGGAGCAGTCTCTCTTTATAAAGCTCAAATACAGTTTGCCTGGGAAATTGCTATTCGCCAATGGCTCATTCTCTCTGTACCTGGCCTTCAAAACTGAATGTCTAAAAGGTGAAGGAGGAAAGAAAGTAGATATCCACTCATCTTGTCCCTTTCATACAGGGCCCTTGGGGAGATCCAGAGATGCTGAACGCAAAAGTAAGTCACTATACCATCCCATCCAAGGTCTCCTCCAGTGCAACAGCGCTTATATGGGAACCGAGGTGATAGAAACAGATGAAGATGAAGATCAAAGCCAGAGGTAAACTCTGGTCCACAGGGTGAAAGGAAGGCCATCAGCCTACATCACCACAGGGCAGCAGACGGACTCAGAACCCAGAGCCATTTTGAACGCATTTGTCTACAGAGTTTCATTCACCTTGTTTGAGGTTTCAGGAGATGACCCGACTCTGGGCTGCAGACCCTAGGCTCACCTTCAAGGACACAAGCAAGAAATATAATGCCACTCCCTTCCCCTGGCCTCCAATCAATCCCAGGGCTTCAGACAACCTACAGGAGCCCAGGGGGATGCAGACAGACCTGACCAAGAAAAATAGGGAGCACATGACCCTCCAGAGTTTCTCATGCCGCCATGTTAAAAAAAGAAGAAAAAGAAAAATGTGATAGGTCAAATTTCATTCATTTCTTCTGGTTTACAGAAAACAAATCTGAGAGTTTGGGCAGGAGGGCAACACAGAGAGAGGAAGGTCCCTTAGGTACAGAAACCCAGACAGCCTGTGTGTATGGAGGGGAGGGGGTGACACACTGTTTGACAAAGGTGTCATGTGACATTAAACATGGTCTCAGACCTGTGAACACTGACCTTCGCCCCTTTCAGTCCCACTCCCTCCTCCCCTCTGCTCCCCTCATTTTACATCTGAAATGTAGATTTGGCTTGAATACAAAATACCTTCTACCAACCAGAACCGAACGTTTGCACACCCGACTGCATTGAAATGATACAATGCTGGGGTCAGAGTAACACAGAATACTAGGACCACTAGACATAACACAGACTCTTTATTTCTAAACACCATTCTAGCAGTTGGCAGTCCTCAGTCCCCATCCTCAACCAAAGGCTCAAAAGTAAGAATTTTCACTTTATCTCCTCAGGCTTATTTTGCCTTCACTTTCATTATTCATTCAGTGTCTTGATGTTTTCTTTTTGTTTTTATAAACACACACACACACACACACACACACACATATATAAAAACTACCTAGAGCTTCAGCCGGCCCTTTGAAAACAGCCCTAGTGCTTTCTAAAGGGGAAGGCACCTTTAGAAAATGTGTGGAAATCCGTTTGCAACTTTCTAGAATGTAATTCTAAACCACAAGGAAGAATATCCTTCCGCCCTGTGCAGCTGAAAAATTTAACAAACCACAACTGCCTTTCCCACTCAGAGGCAAGGCACCTCTCCAGCTGAAAAACTAGATTCTGAAGAAAAAGACATAGGAAGATTCATCACAAAGAGGGTATCTTCTCCTCCAAACACTCACCTTGAATTCTGAGTGTCTAGTTGTGTGTGTGTGAGTATGTGGACATGTGTGTATGCATGAGTATATGTTTGTGCAAGTAAGTGTATATATGGGAATGTACGTATGTGCATATGTGTATACTTGTGTGTACCAATGTGTGTGATTGTGTGAATGGAATGTGACTGTGTGTGAGAGTATATGTAAGTATATGTATATATGTGTTTGTATGTGTTCACATATGTGAGTTTGTGTGAACACGTGTAAATGTATGTTTATGCAAGTGAGTATATATGTATGTGTGAGCAGTGTCTGTGCATGATTGTGTATGTATCAGTGTGAGTATGTGTATTAGTGTGCATGCATGTGTGCACATATGTGTGTTAGTGTGAGTGTTTCTGGGTTTTTAATGGAGAAACACAGTATCTGATTAACCAGCTGCTTTAGGGTTCTACCGGTTCCACCTGGAACATACCTTGCACCCTACGCTTGCTCCATAAGTCAGGGCAAGGTTGGGTTTAAAGTAACCTGGAGATGTGCCATGAGCCAAGGGCCAGAAAAACACAAAGTGAACACTCTAGAGAGCCAATTCTGTTGCTGAAGACACTCTGACATTTGTGGACTTGATCTTGAGTCCTTGGAAAAGCCTACTACCAGAGGGAGAGCCTGTCACAAGCTAGGGCCACAGCCTAGAATGAAGCAGGGGAGAGGATGGGACTCCAAGCACTGCGGTTTGTTTGCCCAACTTTTTAGTTGTCTGTTTCTCCCAAGCTCGCTTGACCTCCTGCAGGGAAGACCTCCCTGAGTCAGGGGCAAGATGCCCAGGCACAGGGCCACCTGCATAGGGGGCGAGAGACTGCTGCTGCATCCTGATGCCTTCAGGTTGGTTCACCCTTCCTCCCTCCACCTCTACCCAAGCATTTCCTCTGTCCCTCCTAGTCCACAGCACTATACCCACCAAGTAACAAAGGGCTCTGGAATTAAATTTTCCTTTTTTTCCCCATAAATTTATGCTCTTCACTACCCCCTTATATTTCTAATCTCCTAAACTCATGTAATTATGTCCAGAGTAATTAAACCTGCTATCAGGGGGCATCTGGAAGGAAAGTGAATACATTTTAATTTGACTTATACGATGAATATTCGATCCCACATACAGTGTGGGGGGAGGTGCTTGTACACACACATTCTTGCATAATATGCTCCTGGGGATCATGGGTTGCAGGAGGTTCTCGGGGTGGGAGCTGGGAGGATTCACCCAGACATGCTAGGAGACTGTGAACACTAGGCAGATAAGGCCTCAGGGTGAACAGGGATCAGTGGGGAGTATTAAAACTGGGCAGGGTGGGGTTTCCAGAATTTCAAATACCCTTGGACAAAAAAAAGTCCCTGAAATTTAAACCAGACAAAAATCTTCCTCGCTGAGTTAAAAATTTATATTTCATTTTAAAACCAGAAGGGGGTGGGATAAAAAAAAAAAAAAAAAAGTGTGGCTTGTACTAAGGCTCCCACCCAACTGAATTTTTAATGAGGCTCTTTTCCTAAACTAGCCTGGCAGGGAAAGGTGGGCACAAGCAAAGGTCCCCACATTCCCTTTCTGAGAAGAGGTGAGGAGCAGGGTAGCTGCCCACCATAGGTACACAGCGTGTTTCTGTCTATCGACCTGCCAGGCCATGCCCACACTCTTTGTAGACCAAGAGGATAAGTTCTCAAGACTTAGAAAAAAACCCAAGGCTGGAGCCCTCGGGTCCTGCTCCTTAATAGGCTGTGTGACATTAAGTAAGTCCTTTCCCTACCGGCACCCTATGACCAGCTAGCCTCAGTTTTGTCATCTGGGCATAGTTGAATAAGAAGCTTACCAAAGCCCCTCTAGTCAGGACACTCCACAATTCCATACCTTCTTGTTTCAGATCTATGCAGGGCAATGTGCCTCCTGGTTAGAAGGGGTCGTGGGCCGGGATTTGTTAGCAGCAAAGTTCTTCAGCAAGGGACATTAATTCACATGGGGACAGTTAGCATAACTGAAATTTAATCAAATAAATGGCTAAAACTTAATTGTTAAGTGGGAGCCTATCTATGCTATCGACAGATGGCACACTCCCTAATCCTTCAGCTTACTGCAAGGCTGGACACTACTGAGGGACAGGATTGGACTGAAGCAGTTCCTGTCTACCTCCCAATGAGCCCCGGACCACTCACACTCAGGCACTGGTGAGGCCCCTTGTCACCAGAAGGCCCCATCGTGCTAACTGAGATAAAATATGTAACTATTTGAGGGTCCCTGGTGGGAAGGACTCAGGGTAAGAGAACACACCTCCCTGGAAACAGATGTCCTGATCCTATAACACGAATTGCAGTATCACATCCCCAAAACACAAGCCCTCCCATAAATCATTCAGGGGAGCCTGTTTCGTTTTCCTGTTCTGATGAAAGTGACCCGTGTGTGGGGCTCAAGGCCAGAAGTGCTGCCACACTCGAGCAACTCCACACTTCCCCACAGCTTACTGTAAAGGTGCTGACCAAAACCACCGTGGCTGGAACCGCTTCCCCACTGCCCTTTAGAAGCTGGCATTCCCCGGGCTCTGTCCACAGCCCTTCCCCTCCCCGTGCCAACCCCACCAAGCCCTCAAAGCTCAGCCACACAAGTCTCCTTTCTCCCCACCTTCCCAGGAATATCCGCATGTAGTCGAGAGCTAGGTTTCATCTTTAAATTTCTATGAACGACAGTTCCGGTTGCTCCACATCTTTGTCAAGGCTTGTTATTTTTCTCTCTTGATAATTTTATTTGAGTTGTTTATGTAGTGCTATTTCCTTATGGCTTTAATTTGCATTTCCCTAGTGACTAATGATGCTAAGCATCTTTCCATGTGTTTATTTGCCTTTTGGATATCTCCTTTGGTGAAATATCTGTTGTTCAAATCGTTGCCCATTTTTATTGGGTTGTTCTTTTTCTTATTATTAAGTTGTAAGAGTTCTTTATTTATTCTGGATTCAAGTTCTTTATCAAATATATTCTTATCAAATTATTTTCTCTTAGTCTGTCTCATCTTTTCATTTTCTTAACAGTGTCTTTTAAAGAGCTGAAGTTTTTTCATTTTAATAGTACTCAATTTTTCAATATGTTATTTTATAGTTTGGGGCGTGTACATGTATGTGTGTGTGTGTGTGTGTCCTTGTTAAAATATATTTATTTAACCCAAAGCATATAGATTTTCCTCCTATGTTTTATTGTATAGTTTTAGCTCCTATATTAGGCCTATAACCCATTTAATTTTGTGTATGGTGTGAGATGGAGATTGAAGTTGGGTTTTTTAAGTTATTTTTTTTTTTTTTGCATATGGATTCTAATTACTCTAGTTCATTTGATGAAAAGGTTATCTTTTCCCTCATTAAACTGCTTTTGCATTTTTGTAAAATTTTAGCTGATCATATATGTGTGAATCTATTTCTGGACTCTATTCTGTTTTATTGATCCACAGTCTATCTGTACAGTAACACTACAATGCCTTGATTATTCTAACTGTACATTAAGTCTTGAAATCAGATAGTATAAGTCCTCCAACTTTGTTTTTCTCTTTTGAAATTGTTTTGACCATTCTAGGTATTTGTATTCTTATATCAATTTTAGAATCAGTTTGTCAGTTTCAACAACAACAAAAAAATCTGCTGGGATTTGATTGACTATGCATTGAATCTATTGGTCAGTTTCTCTCCCCGTTATGTTTTAAACTCCTGGAGGACAAGGAACCTATCTTACCTTTTTCCCCCATGGGTCCTCAGTAATGGTCGAATATCTGCTTCTCTGTGGAAATGTGGCTATGACTTGGGCCACGGAAGGCTGAGGGTAGAACAAGACAGGGCAGTGCTGAAGGGACACAGGCAAGGAATGGTCTGGAGTCAAGTGCAGACATGAGGACAATGAATGGGATTCTTGAGTGGTATCGTATATCCTGGGAGCGGCACAGGAAAGGGCCAATTTCTTTTATAGCCAAGGTCGCTATGTTTCACAATCAGGGAAAGTTGCAAGATGCCCAGAACTTAGAAATTCTAGAGGGAGAAGCTGGGGCTCCTGCGGGCTGGGATCTGGTGATCAATCACCAAGAAATGGAATGAAAGTTGATTTCATTTCTGTCTGACTTCATCTCCATCCTTGAAAGAGTTGGAAAGGTCTTAGAGATCATCTAGTCCATGTTTTATAAGCGACCAAAAGAAGAACTGGAGAGACTGAGTGTACAGACTTAAATAGTGAGTTAGTAGCACAATTACGTCTAAAAAAATATATGGGTCTTTTGTCCTCAAGTTCAATGACCTTTCCACTATAGCCAAGACTCTTTTTTTGGCACTGTGTGTCCTCTTCAGTCTGTCAACTAACAGAGCCATTTGCTTCCAGAACTGGAGCTCTAAGAAGTTAATCAGATGGCTGTTTCCGAAATTCAGAGGTTGGTCTACAGGTTTCTCCAGATGCTTCCGTCTCTTCTGTCCACCCATCAGCAAAAGTCATTTTTAAGAAATCTTAGTGGCTTCTCCTCAAAGTCCCCACTACAACCAATCTCCCATTCTCAGTGATTCACTTCAAGCCAGCTTTGATTTTTCCCAGGTACTTTGGTGAAATGAGAAGTGTTCTAAACCAGGAGTCATGAGACCTGGTCTCTGGACCACCCTCCCCAAACTCACCAGACAAATCAGTGAACTTCTCCAAGCCATGGTTTTTCTCCTCTGTCACATGAAGATGATCACACTTGCCCTATCTGCGTGAAGGCTTTGTGAGGATACAGTGAAAAGAGAGCTGAAGTGCCCTCAAATGCTATAAGGTAGCATACAGAGAAAGGTACGGGAATGGAGATAACACACTCAATAACTGTGCTTTTTCTGAAAACTCATTGCCAGAAGCAGGAATTACAAAGGAGATTTAAGGGCATGTACACTCTCTTCCAGAGATTGACCTTCCTCCCTGCTTGCAGGAAAACCTGATTCAGTTCTCTCATTGAGAACCTGATTCAGTTCCCTTACCAGTATGTGTGGAGGTTTCATGAGTGTGAATGAGTGAACATCTCAACTGTCTATCAATCTTTCCATCTTCCTCTCTCCTTCTGAAAATAGAACCTTCCCAGAGATATTTAAGTCCATCTGTGCTCTGGTCTTGGAAGCCCCTCCTACTCCCAGGTAATTGTGCTGCTCAGGTCCTGAACTTGCAGTACCCCCCATTCCACTTCCCTAGTCAGTCCAGTGTCCTGGCCCATCTCTTGAGAGGTCTCCAACTGTACCTCTGATTTGCCTCCTCAACAGCTAGCTGCCACAGACAACTCAAGGCTAAATTCCCCCCATAAACCTGTCATGCCTAAAGCTAAAGTTGTTCATGTCATAAGATTGTTCAAAAGGGTGTTCAAGTATTATTAACTGAGAAAAAGCCATAAGAGACATCAGTGATCACTGGCTTGATATCGAACATTGACCATTCTTAAAAATCCCAGATAAAACTCCACCTGGTTCCCAGATGCTCCTTTTGCTTGCCTTTCTCTTCCCAGAAAGGAGATTCCCCCATCTCTGCTGAGACTGAACATTGCTCATGTAGAAAACCCTTCTTCCTGGTGATACAGGGTTCAACTCCCATTCATAGAAGGCCCCAAAATTCAACGTACCTGGAATTGACCATAGGCCTTGCTTATTATCTCTCCTACTTGGAGCAAATTAATTATTAATTTTAGGTAATATCATTGTTTTTCTAACCACGAATGGTGTTTAAATGATCAATGTCACTAACGAGTAGCTGGATCTCCCTCCAGCCACCTCCCCCACCCATCTCCTAGCCCCACCCCCCAAACTCCAAGGAGAGCTGAACTGCCCCCTCTCCTAGTGAGAGTATCACATTTCCATACAAATTGAGTGTCCAGAGTGAATGGGGTGGGGGTGGTACCCTGACTTTCTCCTTGGCTGAGTTGCTGGAGTATTTGCATAATAAAATGTGTTAACAGCTTGGAATTAATCATCTCTGCTACTGTGGATGGCCTAAAGAACTATTTTCTAGGCCTTCTGTGAAAACTCTGGATGGCATTTGTAGGTAATGGAGCCTCTTTATATTTCTAATTATCATTACATTTTTCTATCTGTCTCCAACATATACCCCCATCCTAGATTATCATAAAATGTTGTAGATGTCTTAAGACATTTTTATTATATGAAAATGCACAAGCACTCAATAAATCACACCATGCCTGCCTTCACGCGTGAGAATTAGGCTAGAATAGAAGGAGCAGAGGTTTGCATGAGAGTGGACAGAGCGCTGGCTTTGGAATGCAAATGACCCTGGCTTGAGTCTTCCTTCAAGGCTGACTTAGGGAAAGGGACACATCCTTACTACGCCTTGGTTTCCTCTGCAGTAAAAAGGGGATGTGGTAGCCTGCCTTCTAAAATGACACCAACGTCAGGCCTTCTGGTACTCACACCCTTGTGCAATCCCCTCCCCTTGAGGGTGGGCTAGACTTAGTGGCTGGTCAAAAAGAAAATGGCAAAAGTGAAAGGATGTTGATTGTAAGATTAGGTTGCAAAAGGCTGTAACTCCTCTCCTTCTCAACTCACTCACTCTAATAAATCTGGCTGCCATGTTGTGAGCTGTCCTATGGGGGCCCACATAGCAAGGGACTTATGATGGCATCCAGCCAAAGCCAGTGAGGAACTGAGGCCCTCAGTCTAATGACCCACAAGGAACTGAATCCTGTCAACAACCACTGAGGGAATTTGCCTAGTTGAACCTCAAGAAGGTTACAGGTCTGGCCTACCCCTTGATTACAGACTTGTGACAGACCCTCAGCCCAGTTAAGCTGCATCTGGATTCCTGACCCATAGAAACTGTGAGATAATAAATATATAATGATGTAAGGTTTGAGTCTGGTATAATCTGTTTGTAGCGATAGATAACTAATACGAGAGATCAAACCATAAGTCACTTCACAGGTATGTTTTCTCCTATGAGATGATAGGGTTTAAAATAGTGAAATGTCATACTGATATATGTTGTCTTTTATTTTTAACCCAATAAATAAGTCACTTCCCTAAAAGCTTAACTTGCATTTGATAGGTAGCTAGTTAGACATGAGCGAGAGCGACGGAGGAACAAAGGAACAGGGGCCCAATGGTAGTAGAATTCTGGGCACATGCATGCATACCAGGCAAAGTGCTATATAGCAGCCAAGTGTCCAAATGACCTCACTTGCCAATCACCTAAGAATGCTTTTGGAACCACCCATCACAACCCAAATATAATTTAGAGATTCTCACTTCTCGTTATTGTTACAGTGCTGTTACAGTTCTTTGGTAAAACCATGTGCCTCCTTGAGGCATGCTTTATCTTTCTAAAACATACTTTCAATAAATATTTTCTAAATCTCACTGACCTGTGCTTCTTCTTCACTGTGTCAGTGAGGAAGAACTAAGAAAAAATGCTAACTACACTTCTGAGCCATTATCCTCCCTCCCCACCTCCATCATTGGAGCAACACCAAAGTTCAAATGGCCTCCAATGGTAACACTTTGTTTGACAAGACAGAGGAGGTTCTGCTGCTCCCCCAATGTCCCCATCCATGTGTCTTCCAGGAGGTTTTATCCTTGTGGCAGTTTTTGCTTCAGGGCTTGGAGTTTGTTTTGTCTGAATTGCAGGCAGGGCCACCTCACAGAAGATAGTAGGTAGACAAAGGTGGGAAGTAAATTGAGAGTATCAGGAAGGCTATCCCCACAAAACTATTCTTACATCAACTGTGTCATGGACAAACTCCTACCACTAATTAAAAGTAATAAGAGTCATAACGATAATAGCTACTACTACCATTTATTGAACAACTACTATGTGCAAGAAACTTGGCAAACATTCTTTCAGATCCTCACCACAACCCTGAAAAAAAATCTCAGAGGGTTTAAATTATTTGTTCAATGCTAAGCAGTTAGAACATGTCAGAGCTGAGGTTAGAGCCTATGTGTGTATTTATTCCTTGTCTTTTATGCACGTGTGCCTAAATAAACCATTTTGAATAAAGTAAGAATTTGTTTTGGATCCTTTTTTCCACTTAAAACTTTATTATAAGCATTTTCCTACATCGTCAAAATTTTTAAAACACTATTTTTAAAGGCAGCATAGTATTCCATCATCAAGCGCATTGACCCTACCCTTATTATTCAGCATTTAGGCTATTTCCCTGTGTTCTGTTATCATAAATTATGCTGTGATAAAGCATTCTTGTACCTACATCTGTGATCACATTTCTGATTATTTCTCCAGGATAAAGCCTTAGAAGTGGGACTGCGAGGTCAAGTATGTAAACGTTTTCAAGGCTCCTGATGCATGTTGCCAAATTGCTTTCCCGAAAGGTTGTACCAATTCATATTCCCAAGGAGATAAACACTTAACTTCGAAAGCACAGGGAGTTTTAAAATGCGAGATAAGCCGGCACCTTGTTTAAAGGAAGAACTCTTTAAGTTCCCTGCAAAGGCCCTCTGAGAACCCCTGCAAACCACTGGCTGAGGAAACATTGTTCCACCCTCCTGACTGGCTGGTTAAATTCCCAATGTCCCACATGTCATTTTATTCACAGTTATAGGAGGGGATTGGGTGGGGTAAAAGGGGAAATGGAAGCATTTGCATGATAATAAACCTGAAACTTAATAATCACGCTTTTACAAAACGTGTATATGGTCCTTTCTTGAGGCAGCTTTTCCAGAATTGGATGACCTTCTCCAAGGGGATAAGGGTATTTTTTTCTGCCAGATCTGAAGCTAGGGCATTGAAATTATTTCTATACACATACACAAAGAGGAGGGAGCTGAGGTGCAAATATTTAGTCACCCAAAGAGGAGAAAAGATACTACGGTGGCATTAATTATCTAGATAGTACTTCAAGCCAAAGGAAGATTCAGAAAGAATTTGTTTTATTGTTAAAATTCTCCACTCCAATTTGTTATGCATTGACGTAGCTAAAGAGTTATTGCCCTATTTTAACCTTTGAATATTTCCATTTTACTTTTATAAATTGAGAGAGAAAAGAGGAAAGAATATTCACAAAGACAATGGGAGAAGGATGGTTACGGAAAGAAGACAGAAATAGTGGGGAAAGGCTGTAGTTACTGGATTCTCAAGCCATAGGCTAGGTCTTAAGAAATGGGTGTTTCTTAAGAAATGGCTTCACATACAGGCCAGGTAGAGCAGGGACTGGGTGGTTTGGTTTGAAGAGGCCAAGAAGATTTCAGTATTGTGCCATTACTTGAAATGCCTTGCATTGGTCAGGATAGGCCGAACTACTGAAGCAAACAAACCCCATTTCAGTGGCCTAATACACACAGAAAGAGTTATTTCCTGCTCGTATCCCAGTTTGATACACATTATGGGGGGGCGGGGTGGAGATGAAGGAAGGTCTACTTTACACTGTCATTTAGGGTCCCAAGAAAATGTAATTTAAGCTAAGCCCACGCCATTCTCACCTATCAGACTGACAAAATTTGAATTTTTTATAACTCTGTGTGTGTGTGTGTGTGTGTGTGTGTGTGCGCGTGTGTGTAATTGTGTGATTCAAATAGGTTTTAGAAATCATGAAATGACTGGTTGGTGTCCTGTGCCCCCAGAACATGTAAAGAAGGCCCTCACAAGCAAAGCTAGGAGTAGAAGTAGAAGTAGAAGTAGATAAAAGAGAAGAGACTTGAGGGAACCACTTGCATTGTTCCTCAACTCTAAATAAGTTTGGAAAAAAAGGAAAAATGAAGCCAAGCTCCAGAAAGAAATGACCATATCCCTATGAAGAGCAGCTATTGGCAACAGGGAACAGGCTGTGCCAAAATAGGCTTTTTAAAACTCACAACCATCAGAACCCTCCCAGCAAGAATAAATCACTGAAATCAGGACATTTTGGATCCTGGGCATGAAACGCCCATACTTATTTCACATGGCTCCTTCTGTGTTGTGGTCACGCATTCCTTACTTATCAGCCTAGTCAGAGCATCAGTTTCAGAGGAGAGCTTACTCATTCCCAGGCACAGGGTGAGGAGAGGGTGTGTCAGAACCTGCGTGGAGGCCTAGCCACTGTCCCACAGGACTCATCAGAATCATCTCTTCTGCCCTGCACAGGTGAATGATGGACGAGGAAGCTGTGGCAAGTGAGAAGATGGTTTGGGGGACATTTAGCACAAGATCTATTAGACCAGAGCCAAGCTAGCCTCTGGGATAAGAAGTATGTTAGTTGCACAGGCCTGGGGACCAGGCACAGAAAACATTTCATCATTTAAATTTTAATAAATTTAAATTTTGTCTAAGAAAGGCCTGAAGAGACTTCCAGGGAAATACAGTAATCACCAAGAGAAAATGGTACTTTCTAGAAGACATTTTTCTAGTGATATCTTCCTTGGCCCTGGTTGAACAACAGTGCTTTCATGTTAACTTGGTGGACACTGTCCTTCTTAGGGTGATACCTCATCCCAGTTTGCTCAGGATTTTGTCAGTTTTAAAACTGAGTGAAACCCTTTCATCTCAAACTATCATGGTTGGTCACGTTAGTCCTTCTACACTATTTTTCTGAAAGCATTAACTGGGAGCTGTTTTACCCAAAATGACAAGGGATTTTGTCTGAACCACTGACATTCTCACCTAGAGGAATCAAGATAAGGGCAAGTTAGGGCTCCTATCTGTCACAGAGCAGCATTATCTATCCTGTAAGGAGAGGAGACAGGACTTACAACTTTGGCCTCTAGTCTTAGACTTGGGAGGGAGATTGGAGATTATCTAATGCAATTGTCCAAATGGCAAGTAAGGAAACTGATAGGGAGAAACTTTAAGGAACTTGCTTAAGGCCACACAGCAGGACTGGCTAGGGCAAGGGCTTCTTTTCCAACCTGGTGCTCTTTCCACCACAGAAATCTGTCACTAGAACATCCAAGCAACCAAATTAATGGGCCCCAAGAGATATACCTGGACATTCCTCCCAAATCCTAAGAGAAATACTCTCAGTAGTCATCACCAGTGGCAAAGGAGAGGGTGGAGACAGCAGCCTTCCTTTGGGGAGATTCAGTGTGATGGCTCAGAAGCCACGCCACACCACCGTGAGCCGCCATGTCCTTCTGGAGCTCCTGCCCATCCTCCAACCTCTTCTGATCAATGTCAGAGCCCCTAACTCCTCCTCCCATCCCGTCTCCTCAGAGTGTACAGGCTGGTAAAGAAGGTGAAAGAGGGAAAGTGGTAGGCATGAGGTGCAGTAAGTCAGAGTCAACACAACAAACTCCCTGAAAATCTCTTGTTTAAAAAAAGCTTATTGGCAACTTTTGAGGAGCTGAATGAATACCTTGCTCTAGTTGATTCCACAGAAACATCACTTCTGTTTTTGAAAACCAAGCCGGCAACCAAGCAACTACTTCTTCGACCGACGAAGCACCTTCTTTCAAACATCTTATTTTTAAAGGGACTAAAAAAGGTTTTGATCACACATAGAAAGGAGTCTGTGCAGCTGGTAACATATGCCTCTTGGGAACACAGGGCTTTTAAAATCATTACCCTTATGGCTTCTCCCATTACTATTTCAGATTTATTAAGCCTCCTCTGTGTAGATGTACCTGTAGAAAGATAATTTGGGTTGGGTATCATTTTAGGAAACATGCGGAAATTGCCATCAAAGAGTAATTATTTTATATTCTCACCGCTCTCAGCTCTCTTTCTGGACTTAGAAACAGTCACTATTGAGGCAGATGGGAGTAAGACAATGCAGATTATGTCTACCCTTTCCAGTATTGGGGATTGAAAGGTCAATTCAGGTAGGTACATTTGAACACAAAGGCTGTGACATTGCAAAGTTAAACTATCTATCCCGGTTTCCCTCTGCACCCCACTCTCCCCCAGACACACCTCGTTCTGCGTCTCCTCTGTTCTCTGTCCCTGCAATCTTTTCTGTGCTCTGAGACTCAGCTTCCCAAGACATCTCACCAAGCCTCTCCAATCCACATCATTCTTCCTTCTCTGAATTCATGTAGCTCTTAAAGTAGCACTTAACTACAAAAAATATATTATATTGTGCTTAGTTTCATGACTGTTAGATTTGTCTCCCTTGGAGTACATAGATTGCCACCACATGAAGGCAGCATGTTTGTTGAGAAATGCTCATTTGATATTTGTTGAAAAGTGGGTAAATAACAGCATGGATTTTGGAATCAGAAAGACCTGACTTTACTTCTTTATAGCTAGATGGCCTTTGTCAGGTCACTTAACTAGTTTAAGCCTCAGTTTCTTTATCTGGAAAATCGCAGTAATACCCCACAGTTCAGAGGAATAAAGGAACTACACATAATAGGTTATCAGGAATGGACTGTGTCCTTTACCTTCACCCAAGTACCCCATGGGTTGGCATTCATTCATCGATTGTCTAAACCAATTTGTATGTAGCCCAGAATCTTCATTTTTTAAACAGTGTTCAACCTGGGACAGGTCTACCATATTTAGATTAGGACAAAGTTTGGCCTGTCGACTATGAAAAAGTTTCCAGAAACCAAGTCTCATAGCAAAAAGACACACGAAGGTCACGTATACATGCGTGCTAATGTGCCTTCTTATCTGAGAAGGAAAATTTCCCAAACTCATCACTATTTGGAAAATGTTTGAGCCGCCCACTGTGGCTGTAGTGTTATTTATTGTCGTTTCCCTCAAAATACCTCGTACCGTACCGTGTCCTGCACACAGCAAGACATAGTGGGCACACCATTTGAGTTTGTAAACTGAATTATAGCCATGCTTCAGAAGTGTTAGTGATTTAAATATGTAGTTGGGGTGGGAAGAAAATGTTTTCAAAAGCCATTTAATTCTTTGTATTCTAAACTATATTTCAATAAAACAGAATTTCAAAAGATCACCCAAAGCTGCAGCCAAAATAGCTCTGGGCCAAAAGGTGTTCTTTAAATCCTGCCTCATAAATACTCCCAGTCTAACGAACCTGTGCACTGAAACAGCCCCTGAACGGGTCTACTAAACCCAATGTATATTAAATTTACTATTTCTAAACAAGATAAAAGACCTGATTGGATTTATTTACTTAAAAAAAAAAAGAAAGGAAGGAAGGAAGAGAGAGAGAGGGAGAGAAAGAGAGAGAGAGAGAGAGAGAGAGAAAGAAATGAAGGAAGGAAGAAGGAAGGAATGCAGGCAGGAGGCAGTAGGCATTCCGGCCTGCAGTCCCTCCAGCCATACCTCATCAACGAACGCCCAACGCCAGCACAAGACCTCAAAGTACCGAGCAGACGCTAGAAAAAAGACCGCCCGAGAAAAGAGTGGGAGAGAGAGAGAAAGAGAGAGAGAGAAGGCATTCCATTCCTGACCAAGTTGGGATTCTGAGCTGGTTTGTTAAATACTAGCACCTACTTGCCTGTCACTTAGGCTAAACCTCCTATATAGCTTCCCTGGCATTTTTAAGGGTTGCCTTCCTTCCCTGACTGACCTGAACCCCACTCTTTTCACCAAGAGTTGCTCATGGCAGCGGCTCCTTGGTGGTTTGCTGATTCCCCCTGTGGCCATGCCTGGTGACTTCCTACCTGGTCTTTACTGAGCAGCATTCTCCCAGGTTTACCTCTCAGCTTCTCTCTTCCAGGGAGAGTCACATAAAATCTCAGAGTCAGAAGTGACCTTGGAATTCATCTACTCATTTTACAGATGAGAAAACCAAGGCCCAGAAAAGAAAATGAACTGAAAGAGCAGGAACTAGGATCCAGGTATCTCAGTTCTGATCACAGTGTCATGCCTGTGGCCTGAAGCCGTCCTCCAGTGCCCCTTCCCCAGCCCACATTCCAGTCAAATCCCATGTGACATGCAGGGTGTTTGCTTTCAGTGCCTCAGCTTGGCCTCCAAGGTATCTGCTGAAGAGGCTCCCTGTGGCGGCCACCCTCCCCTCCCAAAGCTCTGCAACTCCAGTCTATCTTAGCTGATGTCTCAGCATCTTGTCTTCTCAAAGTCAGACTCCTGGCTTTTGGAAGAGTTAAAGTAAGATGTATAACATCTGACAAGCTAATCCATCTGAGGAAGGGAGACTAACAGCTCCTCCCAAATAATTTGAAAATATTAAAACGAGAGCTTGCTGAAGAAAATAGCTTTACTATTCAGACCAGACCAATAACTTTTAAAGAAGGCATTTGAACTTGGAGGGTGAAGAGGGGAGCCCACCCTCTTATGGGTAAGGCATAGGAGCTGGCCAGGCTCAGAAGTGGCCCAGAGGATGCAAGTGGTATATAGAGCACCTGTTTTCATGACCTGAATGGAAATCACCGAGAATCACACATCAGTACCGTAAACGCAACACACACTCTTCATTCCAGGAACAGGTCTGTCCTCAATTCCCATCACTTCACCGCGGCAGTATTAGGACCAGCTGCCGAATGAGCAATTTCAGAACTATCCCCTAGCCCCACTCATACCCACTACACTCAACACCTTCCCACCTAGCACGAGTCTAAACCCAGAAGTGGGCACGTCCAGAAAGGACCGGATTAAAAACCCCAAGGAAAGTCTGCCGGATGGGTCACAGGACCAGGGTTCCAGTCCCTATCTCTCCTAACCAGTTCTGCGCCCCTCAACAAAGCATTGGATTGCTCTGTCTCTCAGTTTCCTCATGGGAGAAATGAGGCTAATGGCAATACCCAGGTAGCATAGGGACAAAATGAGAAAATAAAAACTTCAACAAAGCATAAAATGTTTTTCAAAGGTCTGATTATGACATTATGCTATTAGTAATAATACAATCACTTCCTTGCCCTTCTTCCAAACAAATACTCTCAAGGATTCTTTGGAATCCTTTCAGGGAACTTTTAGATTGACCAGGTAGCTTATAAGAATTAGCCTCTCCTGCTTACATTTCCTTGCAGTTAAGCCCAGCTTATACCAATTGATTTAAAATAATAATAATAATAATAATAATATAGTAATATAAAAATGAAAGGTTTGACCAGAACTGAGTCTTAGGGTCCTTTGCCCTGTTCTCAGAATGTAACTTTTAGTCTCTCAAGTTCTTTTGCTTTTGAGGCCAGTTTTTGAACATCAAGTTCATAAAGCCCAATGGCAACCAGACAAAACTCTTGCCCTGTTTTAGCTCACTGTTCACATCTTGCATTCCAGTCTTTCTGTCTATAGACTTGGACCTCCAGGGTTTGATAGGCAGGGAATTTTACAGGCATAGGCTGTGATTATACCATCTTGTTGCTTAAGGGTGAAAAAAAAAAGAGGGGAGAGAATTATAAGCAAATGAGGAATGACCACACAAATTAACTGGCCAGGCATAATTTACAATCTGTCTTCCCTGATCAACCCCCAGTACGTGTTTGAAAACCAGATCTCCCACTTTTCCTAACAGGCAGCATGGACCACACAAAACTGTTATAATGATAAAAATAGATTTCACAAACTAACAGTAAAGAGTCCAGCCCAGGGTAAGAAAGATTTTCCCTGTCTTGGAAATAATTTGAAGGGGCCCCACTTCTTGCACTTCCTAAGTGCTCAGAAATTATTCGAAAGTGAGGATATCATGAGAGGGAGCGACAACCATAGAATTTGATGATTTTTCTCAGTTTCCTCCCCGACAGAAACCTTCCACTAAAGTAAATGGCGCTGAGGGCACAGTTCATCTAGAAAGCACTCATATCAACCATTGGCTTTAAAATGGACATAAATATCAGGTCAGTTTCATAGCCATTTATCCCACTCTCGGGATAAAACTCATAAATAAATGGGAAATGGACACTTCTCCCACCCAAGAGAGGTGACCCCACCCCAAGGCTTCAGGCACACTGTTGTATAATAAAAGAAAACCTGCCCTTCTCTGTCTGAAACTGACTGGGACAGTTCCCAGAAGGTGCCTCAGGTCCTAGCGGGTGCGCCTGTTCCCCAACGAGCTGCTGACCCTTGGGCAAAGGGCTTCCCCTCCCCCACCTCTTCCCTTTCCCGCTCTTCTTCCATTTCCACGCCACCGTCTCTCCCACAGCAGCCCCTTCCTTTAGCCTGTACCTTCTCTGCTTTCCTTGACTCCTTTGTCTTGCTTTTTGTTGTTGTTGTTTGTTCTTCTTGTTTTCTATTTGTATTTTCTTTGTTTGATTCTTAAACAGTTTTTTTTTATCATGGTAAATTACATATCACCTAATATTTACCATTTTAACCATTTGTAGGTGTACAATTCAGTGGCATTAAGTACTTTCACAATGCTGTGTACCCTTCACCACCACGCATCTTCGGAACAGGTTCATCATTCCCAGCATAAACTCCGTGCCCATTAAACAGTTCTCCCTGCCTACAGCCGCAGCCCTCACCCCATCCTCTACTCGACTCTGCTTTCTGTCTTCAGGAGTTTTCCTGTTCTAGGTACTTCATATAGGTGAAATCATACAGCATTTGTCCCATGTCTGGCTTATTTCACTAAGTATAATGTCTTCAAGGTCCACCTATTTTGTAGCATGCGTCAAAATTTCGTTTTGTTCTATGGCTGAGTAGCATTCCTTTGTGTGTATATACCACACTTTGTTGATCAGTTCATCTGTTGATGGACACTTGTTTTTCCCCACTTTTCTATCATTGCGAATAATGCTGCTATGAACACAGCTGTAAGATATTGTTCGGGTCCCTGCTTTCCATTCTTTTGGCTGTGTACCTAGGAGTGGAATTGCTAAATAGTATCTCCCTAGCACTGACGGCCTGCTGCCAGTCCTCCCCAAGAGAAGGCGCTGAAACAACTTACTGTCTTGGAGGGAGGAAGAAGCAAAGCAGAGGACTCGAACTTGTCAGAGAAACAGAGGTTTACATATCTTATTTTATACCTGAAACATCTACCCTGGGACCTGACGTGACTTCTAACCAGCTGTATGATCTCAGGAGAGCCCCCAAACTGCTCCGAGCCTCCGTTTTCCAGTGAAATGGAGATAACAGCACCCGTCCTGTTTGTATCATACCACAGTGTTGCTTTAAGCATCATGACAAAGTGCTTGTGAACGTTTTGTAGGCCAGTGGTTACAGAAACGTAGGGAGTAGCAGTAATAAGAGAATGGTGAGGAATCTAAATAGAATTAAAGCCCTCCATCAACTTCTTCTAATGCCTCCTCCAAAAACTGGGGCTGCTTTCCCAGCAATCCAGAGCTGTCACTTGTGCATTTCTCTCAGGTGCTCATGAATTTTTCCTTCTGATCCCACATGGCAGAATCAAGCACCTGGGCTCTCCCTTCCAAAGGCAGCACCTGGAGAGATGGCTTCTCAAAGGTCAAATGGGAAACTAAGGCTAGAGCCTGGACCTGAACTATTGGAAAAACATGACCATTTTAATCTCCACATTTGAAAGCATTAATTCACAATCTCACTCCCATCACCTCCTCAATCCCCTGACCATCTGAGAACATTTAGATCAAGTTGATGGTGTAATTTTAACTCGAGAGCCTTATTTAAAATCCTCTTTGCTTTTAAAAAAATAGAAGGGAAAAAATAAGTTAGTTACTCCTGAGACCTGGATGCATGTGGGCTGTCCTGGTGATGACACAATGAGGAAAATCCATCCTAGGAGATGCAATTATTCCAACAAAGGTTTTGTTGGCCCTACCAATGGGCCACTTACATCTGGGCATCTCCGCAGAGAATTATGTGTGGGCACTGCGATTGCTCCAGGGAAAGCCACAAAGTGTGAAACAGGGATAAGTAGAGAAATAAGATTATAATGCTCCAATTAATAAAGCTCTAGAAGACAAGCTCTTGTGTGAAAGAACCTGGGTTTAAAAACAAAAAAACAGAAACCTTCATTGAACAATGCAAAGTTGAGCTGTGGCCTTGGCAGCCGCACGACTATGATACTTCCTTAGAGGCCTCCACTCCTCTCGCTCAGGGTGAAGTAAACTGGGCCTCACTCATGGCTGAAAGAGCAGAGCCTCTAAAATTCATGCTCTGCACCCAGCCCTCTTCTTGGTTTTATCTGAGTCTGTCAGACCAGCAAAACCAAGTCAGGTTCATTTCTTCACCTGCTGAGACTCAAGGATTGATTGGCTGATTATTCTTTAACTCACACTTAGTGTTACCTCAACCCAGCCTTGGCAGTGTAAGCATTTTCTCTCTTAACCATGTTATAAAAGGATTTCCATCTTGTTAAAGTAATTTTAGGTTTTGGCAGGTTAGCAGGAGCAGAGTTAGTCCAAGAAGCACCTAAAATCACCAGAGGCTGGCCCAGCCTGCCTCCAGGCCAGCAAGTTCAATTATTAAGGTGGCCTGGGGGATCCCCTGTTCTATACCCCTTTCCTCTCCTCTCTGTCTCCCTAACTTCTGCTCTCAAGAGGTTGCTGGCAGCCTATTTCTGGAGAGGGCAAGGCAGACTACCTTTATATCCATAGCTTCTTCTAGGGCTTCATCCAACACTATCAGACCAAATGTATCACCTCAACAGACCCTCTGTGTCCCCAACAGTTGGATGCCCCTTCTCTCCCTAGCCAACGTCAAGGGGACCCCAACATTACTTAAGGCAGTATCTCACGGTATGTCATGATTGTGCTCTGAAAACCTCCAATGCATCCCTATGCTTCCTATGACTTTTTTCATCTAATTACAAAAATTTAAATCTCCCCTCTCAAAAAAAAAAAAATTGGAGGACCCTCTCTTTATTACGCAAACTCTACAAACACTAAATGATACATGCCAAATGAGAAAGTTCATACAATAGGTCAGAGGGTGGTGTTAGCCATATTTCTCAAAAGTAAATGCAGGTCATTAAAATGCAGATCACGACTCCGTAGCTCTGCGGAGGGGCTGCACATTGTACATTTCCAGTGGACTTCCAAGTGATGCCCAAGTTCAGTGGTCCACAGATCATACTTTGAGTCTTAAGGAAAGAGGTCCCTTCCCCCAGACCCCCCAGGTGAGGAAGGCTTCTGAGAGGAGGTAAGAGCTAAGGAACAATTTTCTCAACCGTTGAGCCCCACAGGAGTGACCACCTGGTGAGATACAACCTACTGATGTCACCCTGAGGAGGAAGCATAATTCACCTCCTCGGGGGCTGAAATGGTGGCAGGAAGTCCGAGTACGCCCAGCAGGCTGTTTGTGCCACTGGAAGAAAGAGGAACTGACCTTATTCTCGTGAGGAAGTGCATCTTCTCTTGTCCAAACCACAGGCTCACAACTCAAGTGAAGTTCCTGCGATGACCACCGGGCGTGGGCCTGCCTCTTCTGGCCCCCACCCAGGAGCTCTCTCCCCATGGTCTGGGCCAGCCAAGCAGGCCACCACTCCCCTGCCCCATCACAAGACCCCAGCCTCCCTACCCAGGGCAGCCCCACTTGCCTTCCCACGCCAATGCCGTGCCTCTGAACCCAAGCCGGGAAAGAAAGCTATGTACACTGACACTTAAATTAGATCCTTACAATTATCTCTCAATCCTAGTTTGCCCTGTGTTTCTCTATCACTTTTTTCTTATAGCTAAAGTTACTCACTCGCCCTCATTTTAAGTACATTGTGCAAAAGGCATAGGCCAACTTCTGATATATTCCCACAAGCAAAATTAAATACCAGTAACATGTGTTTTAGTGAATTGGGTCCCTCAATTTGCATCTTATAATAAGGATGTTATCATACTGGTTTATGGCTCAGCTCTTTAGTTTTTATCTCTCTGGGGCTAGATTCCCCTCATGAGTTCAATATAAGACTATGAACTAATGTAATTTTTAAAACGCTTTTCTTCTGTGTTAACATTAACACCCTATGAGGGAAAGTGTTTTACTCCCCAAAGTGTGGACTGTTTGCACTCACTGGAGGATGCGGCAGGATATTAGCCCTCAGCGATAGCCGTGGCTGCTCTGAAGCAGAAGGAGTCGGGGCCGTGAGCTAGTCCGCCGCTGCACAAAAGGCTTTTTCACCTTTTTGCACTAAGACATAATCTCTGGTGTGTTCATTCCCTTACATTTAGATTAATTATAAAACATTGTCACCAGAATATTAAAGTAATGTTTAATACACAGAAGGGAATAAGGTATTCTGGAAAATGCATAATTTCTCCATGATGATTTTGCCAGTTGCATGCAATATGATCTTTTGATTGCCAGCTATAGAAATATTGTGACTAAGCTTTCACTAGCTTTTTATTTTTGCAACCATCCTGTCATAGCACTTTGAAAACTGTAAGCTTGGCCGATCAAAAAAATAAATAAATAACAAAAATAAAAACAAAAACAAAACAAAAAAAAAGCTAAGAGTGCCCATGCTAAAGAGTTCTCTCAGCCTGGTTCCAAAAGAGGGTAGTAAACGAAGAGGATGTATAGTTATACAGTAGCGCTTTCCACTTCACCAGTCCCAACACAGCTGGGTGGTGGGAAAAGGACGGACCCCTACCCTCTGTACAAGCCCAGTACACACACATACACACACGCATGCGTGCAAGCGAGCGCACACACGCGCACACACACACAGGCAAGCAAGCACGTGTGCCATATTCATTGACTATAGGAAGGTGTCAGTATTCCTGAATGCAGATCTCTCAAGTCCTCTCACTTGCTTCAGATTTTCCAAGCTCTACTGCAGCCACACCCCCAGGAGGGATGGTCTAAGTCAACACAGAACAGCAGCAAGTGGAATGTTCCTTGCTGGCAGCGGCTGAAATGGGACCTGCGCTCCTTGGGGGGACTGCTTCTGGGGATTGGTTACCTCAGCCATCTCCCTCTAGGTCACTGGGCTCTGTCCTTGGCTGTGTTGGTTAACAACCAAGTGTCGTTACCAGCACAGAGCTCCTGTCCTTCGAGGTCTCACTCCTGGTCTCTGCAGGTGAAACTTTTCCATTCCAATAATAATTTTTTTAAATAATAATAATGACAGCAAAAGGAACACTCTAGCCCACATTTTTTCCTGTGAGCACTCACTACACAAATTGGTGTCTCCATTCCTCTGTCACACTATCGAGAAAGCTGGTAGAATTCTTTGAGCTTTTTAAAACTGGAATTAATTTTTAAATATGCGTTCTATTTATCCATGGTACCAAATGACAATATGTCCAACACCTGTCATCTTGTTTCCATTATCTTCAAGGTTTTCTATGCCTCCCTGACTCCCACCCTCTGCTCTTCAAAAAATATACTAGATGTGTATATGAAAAACTAAGCCCTCTTACCCCAAAAGGCTCAGAGTCTGGAGGCTTAATTACCTCTCCATTTGCGACACACAGGCCTCTTGGGTCAGAATTAAATGTGATTTCCTGTAGGAGAGGGGATAGGTTTACTTCTGCCCATCCCGTATCTGTTCTGTAGACACAATGACTCCTCAGGCCAGGAGAAGATGAACAAAGCTTCTCTAGCCAGCTTTGTAAACTTGACCTTCAACTTCCGGAGAAGAGAGGTGGAAGCCCAGAGTGAACACGGTTGCTGAAGATAAGACTCTAGAAACCAGAAAGTGATGAATGCCAAAGATCAAAACTCAATAATGTCCTTGAGATCATCACAGTAATTACAGATGAGGCATGTTTTCCTGTCAGGATGTGTGTGTGTGGCAGTACACACGAGGTACAAATATAGTCTTATTATAAGTAGGTACACAAGGAATTAGAAGTGTAACTGTGCATACGTGCACACTTTCTGAGCATACACCATAATTCGGACTCACGGGGAAAATGGAAAGGGTGAATATACTTAAACTATTATATTAAACAATATATGGACAGTTGTGTTTCCTAAGCAAGTATAAATGACTTTCAGTGATTATCATTTTGCTATGGTGTGGATTGAGTCCCAGGTGGACAAGGAAGACAGGCGCCTAGCAAAAGGAAGGAGCCTGGCCTTCTACTCCACGAACTGCATCTCTCAGAGGCCTGACTTTCCCGCCTGTCCCCTATCCAGGTCTGTAGGACGGTCCCTGCTTACCTGTGATTTGATTTCCTGGGCATCTGTTCTGAGCAGCACACTGTTCTGTTCCTATGCTGTTCTGAGCAGCATGAGGAAGTCTCATGCTGTCCTGCCCGGGCCATGAATAGTCCCTTTGGCTGGTGCATCCACACCTTATATGCTCCCTACCCGCCAGTCACTGAGAAGCAGTCTTGGTTATCAGCTTGACTGTTGCACTATGCCTGTGTTCAAATCACCCTTATTTACTTAATAATGGCCCCAAAGGGCAAGAATAGTGATGCTGGCAATTTGGATAAGCCAAAGAGACACCATAAAGTACTTCATTTTAAGTGAAAAGGTGAGTACAGCACAGTAAGATTTTGAAAAAGAACATATTTACATAACTTTTATTGCAGTATATTGTTATAATTATTCTATTTTATTATTAGTATTGTTTATCTCTTACTGTGTCTAATTTATAAATTAAACTTTATCATAGGTATGTATGTATAAGAAATAAAACATAGTATATAGTTTGGTACTGTTCACAGCTTCAGGCGTCCACTGGGGTCTTGGAATGAATCACTGAAGGATAAAGGGGGACTACTGTACTTAATTTTTTCAGTTATACTTTACTCAATTTCAGTGGGAAGGGAAATATGGCTCATGTTATAAACATGTTTCCACACCTCAGGGAACATCTCCACTTGCGTCGAACCCCTTGGGCAGCTCCCAGCCATGTGCTTGCGACTGATCCTTAACATGGTTTAATATCCTAGACAATCCTCCTAATGTATGGGGCCAGTGCCGTGGCTTGTGTCTGTTGAACAGGTCACAAGGGTGGGTAGGAGGCTCTGGGAGAAACATAGGGTGTAATGGAGAGTTCGTATCCCAGTGTAAAAAAGTAATTCTTAGGGTACCTTAAGTGACCTGACTTATGACACTGGACAGTCATAGACCAGCCTCACTTCCAGGAGAAACAGCATGGCAGGCAGTGGGTAGGAAGGTACACAAGGTTACCAGACGATATGACTGCAAAACGAAATACAAAGGTTTCTATGTCTCTGTGTTTGAAACATCAGCTCCAAAAGAGTGAAACCTGCTCAGCCTTACTTTGTGCACAGAATACTTCTTTGATTCAGTGTGAGTATGCTTGCTTAATTTTCAATTCATGTTTTCATTATGAAATTCTTCTAACGTTGTGGCCAAATGACAATAAAATCATATTATTACAGAACCCAGAATGTATCAACAAGCATATTACCAAGAACAAGGCAACATAATACAACTTTTACAAATAGTCAAGAGAATAAAAAAATTCCTAATTTTTTTTTCTCTAAAAAAGGAAATCCTTAGAGCCCACTGACCTACAAAACTCTAGTAGTTTTCTGTTCTTTTCCCAGTTGAGTTTATCATTATGCTTGAGTCTGGATGCTAAAGTCTTAAATGCTTGATGAGACATGATGTTTTCTTTGTGTATTATAAAAATATTTGATCTCTCAGGAACTAAGTGACCTGTTTTTGCCCTCAAGGTCTTTATCTTTAAGCTCTCCATTGTACGGGCTTCAACAACAGTCAACCTGTAAGGAAGACCTTTCGTCAGCTTCCATAGATCATCTGAGATGGGTATAGACTGAGGCAAATGAGGATTTAGATAGACCATCAAATAATGAGATCACTGTCTATTTGAATGTGAAAGAGTGACTACATAGTCTCACCCACATACTCTACTCATAGCAGAGTCCTTGCTGTAAAAAATTGCCAATACCTTCAAGGGACAGCCTCCTACTGGTCTCTTGATCTCCTTTGAGTTCCCCTTCAATCCATTCCAGACTCTGCTATGCTCTTCCTAAAACTTTTCTATGGACATGATTTTGAAAAACTATTTATTGACTATAATACAAGCCCCTTAGCCTATCATTAAAGGACCTCCATAACATGGCTCCAAATTAGTTTTCAGCCTTACTTTCCATGATTTTTGTAGACAACGCTTCTCTTCCTGCTATGTGGGTGCAGCCATTGCCCTCCATGCACCACAATGCTGACATGAACTGGTGTGCCTCATCATTTTTCTTTATCACCTAAATCTTAGCCTGCCTTGAGTAACCAACTCAAAGCCCAATATGTGGGCCCCAGAGAAATGATCTTCCTTCACATTCCTACAGTTTGTGTCTCTTACTTCTGAATTAATCATATTACATCCTTTCATTGTTAATTACCTGCTTCTAATCTCACTACGCCCCCATTAGGACAGAGGTTTGAGAACAGAGGTTGAGTTTCATACTTCTTTGTATTCACCCACAGTGCCTAGAACACCTTGCACATTATAGGTGGAAAAGACAAACTTGGTTTACGCTGATGTTCCAAGAGAGATCACAGGACTGCACATAGAAGTAAAGATTTTTTGTCATATTTCACTTAGATTAAATTAGAGGCAGGTAGGTAATCAGTTACAGATCAGCTCAGGGTTGAAATACATGGACTTATCCCCTGTATAGGTCATTTATCTTTGACCTATAGGACAAAAACTATGTCTCTTTTACTACCCTCCTACTAAATCATCTGCTGTTATTTTTTACAAGAAGGACTGGGCCAAATGCATGAGGAAACATCAATGTATACTCACCACCTGAAAAACAACTTTAAAGGTGTGTGTCCTACTGATGAGATGTCAAGAAAAAACGTTCCCACGTAGTATTCCGGAGGTCCGAAGCCCCTTGCTTAGGGCTGCTGTCTACATTGGCAAGTGAATTATATATTAGCATTTTAAAAGGCCCACTGTTCTCACCACATCAGCTTAACTGAGACTAGTTATTTAGTAGGATTCTAATTAATTTAATTCTCCACTGGTGGCAATTTCTGATGGGCAATGACTGTGCCTCTTACCTTTTAAATTCCTTCCCCAGTACTTAGCTCAGTAGGTTGCATATGGTAGGGACCTAATAAATATTTGTTGATTGAACAAATGAAGGAGACTTACTGCAGATGAAGAAGATTCACAAGTGAACTCAGACATGCCTCACAAAATCAAACTCCCAACACTGAGGATGGACAGAAATGCAAGCACCACAGATAATCCTGACACCATCTTTGCTCAATAGTTAACAAGAACCCTCAAAGCAAAGGCAGTCTGAGCATGTTTCTTAATCAGCTCAATTAGCACTGTTGTCATTGTTTTGATATGACACCCTCAACATCGGCATTATGTATTGTGACAAAATTCTCCAATGAGATAGATCATGGAAGTCAATATGTAGAGATTAAGAGTGAGGATTCTGTAGTCATATCATAGCGGCAGTACCAGTTGCATAACCTTGAACATGTCACTTAGTCTCTCTAAGCTTCAATAAAATGGGAATAATCATAGTACCTACCCCACACGATGGTTACAAAGAACAAGAACAAGCATGGAAAACTCTTATCACTGTGCCTAGAGCATAGTAAATTCTCAATAAACATTAGCTGATATTGTTATTTCTACTTTAACCTACATTTTGCTCTTTACTAAGCTCCAGGCAGTCTGCCAGCTAAAACTGGAAGGGTTAGATATTCAATCAGAGATCACATTTCAGAACAGTCCTGGCTCTTGATCTCCAAGCAGCAGAAGATCTGTGGTTCTTTGCCAGCCCTGATGAGATGCACGAAGCCCTGTGGGAGAGGGCTGTCCTTCAGTGGAGCAGGAGGAAGAGAGGGACTTCCAATCTTAGGGTGCACCAAAATAATAAAAATGCACCCTGAGCACTGCAGATGCAATTATTTCAAAAATGTGTGCATTTTTTAAAACACAATGACAGCTTTAGATTCCAAACAAAAATCACTGCAGCTTTTTTGTTCTGTGACATAAATTTTTAAAGAAAATGGGTTTACTAACCAAAACCAAAGGAAAGTTTACTCTTAAGATAAACCACAATTCTACTTGCCCATTGCCATTAAGACTAGATGTCAATACCTCCAAGCCTATGTAGAGTCCAGGGCATTCAGATGGCTTATACTGTTTTGAGTGTTGTGTGCTATTGGATAATAGGAGGCAGAAAGCAAGGTATGTCCCGCCCCCCCCCCCATTTTCAGAGGGAGTAATGGGCCTTGGATGGGGTCATGTACAGAATGGAGACTCCAGGTGGGTAAGCATGGCAATGATAGAGCCACGATTACAACTTCGGGTTGCCAGCTCAGAAACTCAACACCATTCATCAGTCTAGTCCAAAAACTTCAGGAGTCCACCTCCAGCATAGCCTGTCAGAGGGAAAGGAAAATATACTCTCAAAGAGGCCGAAAAATAAAAAGAACTCAGCAAATAAGGCAAAGTGGCTACAGGCAAATCCACACAAAGGGGATAGCTTTAAAGGAAAAACTCTCGTGTTCCTGAGTTCTGAGTTGTGGGTAAGTTTCTGAAGAGGTGTATTTGCATTCTGGTTTTTCCCCTTTGTGTGAGGACATAAGTAACAGGTAAAACCAGGCACTCAGAAATAAGGGCATGAGGAACTCAATGCAAATCTTAGAGCCGAAAGGCAGATAATCCACATGCCTCTCTACAGGCTTTCATGGTATCTGAGAAGAGGACCAGTCAGCAGGCAGAGAGGAGCAGAAGGGAAGCAAGGCAGCAGAAGTTGCTTGTTTGCATTGGTGTCTCAGGAAATTCAGGGAACTATCATTAGGGGGAAAAAGTCAGGCAAATGACTTCCTCTGGGACCATCCTCAACAGGAATATCTGGTTTGCTGTTGCTCTGTGAGGCTTCCTGCTGTTCTGCTCCTATTCCAGGGATGACCTTGCCCATGTAGGGTCTAAATAGCTGTTACACACAGCAACTACAGCCCTACCTGGCCCCAAACAGTCCAAGTCAACCCACGTCCATTCAAAAAACTACAGGTGAATCAAAGGTTGACCGGCAAGAAAAGAAATGGCAGCAGAAGAGCTGACACAGCAGGTCCAATAAGAGTGAAGCCCAATTAGTACATCTCCAAACAGAGAAAGGAACTTGTGATCAAAAAGGAAAATGAATAAGATTTCATCTCGCACGGAAAAATACTGTGCAACCTAAATGGACTATTAAGTGGAATAATCCTCACAACCGAAAGCTGTATACTATTTCAATCAATCCTCCCTTTGGTTCATTGCTATTTCACCAGTTTGACCTCGAAATTAAATATCCGGAGTAACAAGTTTCGGGTCATGTTATTGGCAATATGGATTCTCTAACAGGATGTGATGAGGACTCAAGATTCAAATTAAGGGGATATTTCTCTTAAATCCTGTCTAGAGAAAGGAGCAGATTGTGGGATCTATTTATGTAATTTGAGATGAATTTTGTTTGATGAGTAACACTTTTTTATGCCCTTTTCGCTTTAAAAAGTATCTCCCAGCAAGTCTTGGTCTCTAAGTTTATTTCTACCATCAGAGGGGTGAATTAAAGAGGAATCCTTCCAGGTAGTAACCTAAATGTTCTGTCCTCAGCATGCCGCTTGAATATGGGACATGCTTACATGCTCCCCACTAGGACTGGCACCCAAACAAGCTGTTGATTTTTCTTAAATCCTTTTGTA
The DNA here is from genome assembly GCF_014176215.1 of Rousettus aegyptiacus. Taxonomy (NCBI): domain Eukaryota; kingdom Metazoa; phylum Chordata; class Mammalia; order Chiroptera; family Pteropodidae; genus Rousettus; species Rousettus aegyptiacus. The sequence continues at coordinate 38,221,268 of NW_023416310.1, forward strand.
ATGTACACTTTTCTGTCATTCCTATTCTTCCTTCTGAATTTAATAGGTCACTGGGGAGAGACCTACAGCTTGAATTCTTTTGTACAGGAACTGGAGGCTTGGGTTCCAGTTCTGGCTCAGCCACTGTGGTTTCAAGATTGGCACTCATTTTTTTTTTTAAGTCATGTGATCTTAGATCCTTCACTTAATATTTGGGCCTCTATTGCCCTGATCTGTAAAATGAAAGCTTGTTGTGGTTCCTTTCAGCTTTAGTCTATTCTTGTCCTACCTAATTTCTAGAATCACTAGAGAAATTGATTTCAACATGTGCATAAAAGTGCTCTATAAACCTTAAGTGTTTCATGAAAGCAGTTTTAAAAATATAAAGCAAGGGGAAAGGTAATGTGATTCACTAATAAGGTATCTTAATTTACACTAACATAGGAAGAAAACAATTACTGTTTCTGGATTTTGCTGAAAGTGAGAAGTTCTTTGGTTTCATGTAGCCCTGGTGGAGTGCAAACTGAAGAGTGCTGTCTCTACTAGGGAGTAAGAAAAAAGAAACGTGACATTATTGTTTCCCTGTTGGTTAAGAACTTGGACAAGATGGATCTTTGAAGGAGTATTTTCAACATACATTGTTTCTGAACCTCCAATTGAACTTAATAGCCAATATGTAAATTCCTGAAATCTGTTCCCTTACACTATACCCCAAAAGTAGCCACAGCTATGTGTCATTAAGCAGAGAGACAACAGCCTACAAAATACTTCCACTCTGGCCCTCTCTACCATTACTTTCTGGGGACATTAATTTGTAAAATAAGAATTCCTGATAGAAGGAAACATTAACACTGAGGAAATATATATATATGTTAGCATTAATAATCATCTTCTTCTACATTAACCTATCTAGCCCTCCCAACAAGAAAATCATGTCAGCATACACAAAACTGGAACGATACCTCTCAACACTTGGCTTGGCTCTAATACAAATGGTACTGAAAACTCCAAGGGCCCAGGAAACATGTTGCCAAGATTTAGACCACTCAATTAGGCCTCAGTAGAATGCAAGTTTGCTCCTTTTGCCTAAAATTTTCCTTTAAATGACCAGCAGTTTTGGTACTATCATTTATTTCTCCAGCAATTTCCAATATTCAAAAGGTTGGTTGCTGAGTGCTACAGAAGCTACTGAGTCTCTGCCATTATGGAGCCCAAAGTCTCACAGACATTTGTGTTTAGTGTGACAATTTGGACAGACCATGAAATTAATGTTCATAAACCTGGCTTGGTAAGGTAAGAGCAAATCTCGTAATTTGTCCCTACCTCCTCAAGCACCAAGGACTGTGTCCTCTAATCCGCACTCAGTGCATGCTGGGCAAACAATTAATCTCTCTGCAATTTGAAGTTCCACTCTCAGAAGAGGGCATGATGAGAACCTGCAACCAGATTTGTCAGTCCCTTCTGCTGCTTCCACCATTCAGTTAACCATGACCTTGACATGTCACATAGGGAGATGTCTTCACAGATTATCAATCCTGTGTGGGTTTATAAAGGTCCTAGCCTTAGCATAACGCCATTATTATATAATCAATTTCATAAATGAATTTTTATTTTCTTTAAGCTAAAAATGGCATGGGGCAAGAGATGGGCTCTTTTGTTTGTTTTGTTTTGATTTTTAATAAGGGATTTTTCTTTTCTAAAAGAGGGGAGAAAATAAAGATATCCTTTACCTACTCCCTCTCTCCTCCCTCACTTCCCCCCTCCCACTTCTAGAGATATCCATTTATTTACAAACTGACTCTGAGAATAAATGAGAGGCGGAAGTGGATACACCGATTAGAAATGAAAGTGTAGTGAACACCAAGCACAGTTATCACAGCTGAAGTTGTCCAAAAAACCGTGTTTGTTCTGTTTCAGTCGGGTCTCCCTTTTGAAATGGCATCACTCTTTCTAGGGATCAGCAAGGACCCTCATGCGTTCAGGGAGGATGCTATCACAAAATCCCTAATGGTTTTAGGTTTCAACAACACAGAAGCGGAATGGATGCAGGGATAGTGTTTCTCCACAAAATAACTTGTCTGAAAGTCCCATCTCACTTTGATAGAAGGAATTCTCAAAAACTCATCAAAGCCACCTAGTCTGCCAGAGATATTCATCTGTCAAGGAAAAGTCACTAGAGAAAGATGGCGAGGAGGGACCCATGCTCCAAGCTCTCTCCTGAAGCACACGCAGCCATTGGCAGGAAGAGATAACTTTGTCCATCTTCACAAATGGATATCCTTGATCTATGTGTGTGCTAACTATATGTGTGTGTGCTCATAAACACTAATGGCTTGTGTGCTAACATAGGGGAAGATGCTCCCTTTGGTTAGTTACAGAGCTCAGCAGAATTAGCTCTGGACTAGATACCAAAATACCTGGCTTCTTGGCCCTCATGTCCTTGGGAAAGCCTTTAACCTTGATGACTCTCACTCTCCTCATCCTAAAGTGGAAGTTGTGAAGTCTGTCTCAATTAAGATCAGATGAAATAATGTACATGAAAGCACTGTATAAAGTATAACAGCATACTACTGGAAGGAATCGTTATTTATGATGAATAAGTGGGAAAAACCCAGATGCCAATTATTTGGTTATCTTCTCGCCAGGTAAGGTAATCCAGCCAGAGGGTGAGTACATACGCTATTCCCCACTTACGTGCATAGCCAATATGTAAATATTGTAAATATATGTAAATATATAATATACGGGTTTATTTATAAACCAATTTCAATATACTATATTGTTTCTAGTTATCTTTTAGATCTTGTGCCAATAGAAAACACCAAATTGAGAAAAGTTCTTTGCAAATTAACTGGGCCAGAAGGAATTTTTATCACCTGTTTGTTAACCTCGCTTATTTGTGTCACTAATTTTTTAAGGAATGAGGCATTATTATGGTTCCAATAGCATGTTCTGATGCAAACCTCTTTCCTCCTATAATTTCCCCCTTATAAAATCTCCAAATTTCCTGATGTAAATAATAAAGAAGTATTATGTTTGTCCGCATCAAGATATATTTGCCGAAGGTTTGGGAACCTAAAATTAGAATATTTAATAAGCAACTATTGACACATCACTTTCCTTGGGATTTACCATTAACAAAGTGACACTATTTTTCTCGAACTAAATTAAAAGACAAATTCAAATCCTGCATGGTAGCCACCAAAAGCATATATTTGAAAAACAGAAATCAGCGTGCCATATTATGCATTATTTAATGGTATGCAAATTATAATTCAGACAGTTAGGAAAACCACACTTCAGCATTAATAAACAGTAACACTACCACTACATTAATTATGATATTGCTATGATTTATTCCCAAGTTTTGCATTTTGATTCCCTTTGAAAATTTATGCCATCTGATAAGTAGTAACCTATTTCCCCTCTTGCACCTCCTACACATTCCTTAAATCTGTTCCTCCTACTCACTCAATGGGTGTCTGCAGCAAACAGTACAGAAATACAAAGTCACAAGTGGCTGCACTGTCATATAAGCATTAATAATCAAAGAACAAGCAAACGCCACCTAAAGCTCCAACATTTATTGTGTCAATGTTAAGCACACTTTTTAAAAGACAACATAGAATGTATAGAAACAAGGGGTTGGGGACTCATGCTCATTTTCCACAATACGGGTAATTAGGTTGGCTGGTTTCAAAAAGGCCAGGACGTCATGGTCCATGGGCCCTCTCTATGGGACTGATTCACTATTCCAAGGTGGGTCTGTTTTTTTGTTTTTACTTTTTATTAAAAAATATAAATAAAATGGCACTGCAGGCCCAGGCAGGAAGGACTCTGCAGGACTCTGTCTTCGCACACGGCTTCTTGGAGGCTACTGTCAGAAAACATCACAAACTAGCAGGATGACAGACCACGCAGATGTCGGCCGGGCGGCACGCGTCCACCCCGCCCCAGGGGGCTTCAAATTTTCTCAGAACTTAAGGGCTCTCGAGCTTCCATCCGAAAACTGCCACACATCTTGAGCTCTCTGGGAACTACGCCGAATGGGGGTGTGTGAAGAACCTAGAAAGAGGTTGGAGACAGAGGAGGGGGGGAAAAAAAAAGTACAGGTGTGACTTGGCCCAGTGATTTTCTGTTCTCTAACTAGCTTTTTACGATTATAACTTAAATCAACCACAGAGCCACTAGCGTCTTCAACATGATTTTAAACTCACTATTCCTCCCCACAACCCAAATCTCTCACCTCTGAGTGCCTTTCCCATGAGCTCCCTCCCTGCTTTCCCCCAAAGGACCCGGACCCCCTACCCAATCATGTGATTGTCCTAATAAACTTGGGACACACCTGGAAGGAAACACTTTCCTTTATGACTGAGAAAACTGAGTAGGAAACAGTCCTTTGGTTGAGGAGAACAGGGGAGGGAGAAGGGAAGGGGACATTTCCTTAAAATAATAATAAAATTATAAAGAAACAAAAAATCAAAATTGATGTAAAAGCAGCACAACGAAAACATGAAATGTCATCAAGTTCAACGTCAAAGCAGCCAACGATTTACAAGAGGCGAACAAATCTCTGAAGAGGAAACCAGAACCCAAAATAGTTGCTCCCAAATTGCACCAAAAACTGCCTGTAGTTTCTTTCAAACATGCAGTTTTCTTTTCTTTTCTTTTTTCCTTTTTTTTTTTTTTTTTTTTTTGTAAGGGGGAAAGGCAATGGTGAAGGGAAGAAGGGAGTGGTTATTTTCCTCCGGGGTTCCTCCCTTGCTGTGTACATTGACTTGAAGCAGCAGAACTGGGAGTCCGGATGTGCCGAGGAAGAGGGCTACCACAGTGGCATTCCAGGTCTTGTTGCCATGGCGACCTGAAGCAGGGGCCTGGGGCCTCCTCTCCCCTGACTTGACTCCGCAGGAGGCCCAGGGTCTGGAGCTCAGCTGCTCTCACGAATTCCCCCCTGAGCAGTAGAGACCTGGGCTGAGGGGCCTGCTGTGTCCAGGTGGGCTCTGGAAATTCTGTTCCCAGTCCAGCCCTGTCTTTGTCGTTGAGGCCCCTTTAGCTGATATCCCCATCAAACTTTTTTGTCAGACCTGCTACCAATATTTAAAAGCCCTGACAGGCAAAGATAGCATGGGCATGTACCCCATTCCCTGTTATTTAAAAGCACAGCCTCCTATGGGTTAAGAGGGTCCTGCTTTAGAGGATATTTTGGAGAAATCACTTAGATTGCCTTTTCTGCTGTTTCATAAAGACCTGATATATGTTTCCTTTTGCCAGTTTACAGAAAGGAAAAACAGTATTTGGATCAACCATTGAGTTGTGTTCAGCCAAGTTTAGGTTTTGAGTACAATGACCCATGTGAACTGTATCGGTCTCCTTTCCCACTTGAAAGGGTGGAATTAATTGCATCCCATGACCATAGATGACACTGGGAAATAGAGAGAGAGAGAGAAACAGGCCCATCCCCCTAAAGGCTGATTCACTGGCCATGTGTTTTACTAAATGAAACAGCGGGCTAATGGGATAATAAGATGACAGCGAACGAAAGCTCATACCCAACAGTCCGTGTCTACAATTTGTAGCAATAGCAGCCCTGGAAAAAAATGTATGTAATCCCAGTTCTGCCTATGTGTTCTGATGTCCACTTCTCCAAAAATGTGTTCTTTATTCTTAATTGGAAAAGCCGTAGGGCCTTAGAAGACACTTAGGAAATTTTGCTTAAGTGGCTCATGCCTTTTAAAAGTTAAAAGTCTTTTTGAAAACATTTTTCCAAGCAGGTTTAAAGAACACTGTCAATCCCATCCTCATATCAGCAAAATTCACACAATTTTTCTTTTTTAAATGCAAAGTTGTCTGGGGAATCAAAAAAAGAAAAAAGAAAAAGAATGAGATGGGTACATTCTTGAACACACCAGGCCCAGGGACAATGGAGTAACAGAATCATAATGAAGAACGCACTATTACAACATGGTCATAAGAAGTGTGTGTGTGTGTGTGTGTGTGTGTGTGTGTGTGTGTGTGTGTGTATGTGTGTGTGTGTGTGTGTGTAGAGAGAGAGAGATGAGGTTTAAAAATGAAAACATTGTATCTGCTCCCTTATTCTCTATGAGTAAAGTGTTTGAAACAGGATAGAATGGGGCCTGAGGCTTCTCAACTCCTTTTCAGGAAGGCCTGAAATATCCCAATATCTTTGAACAGACTTTGAGTGTCTGTGAATAAACCACCTCATTCCCTTGTTTCTCCAAATGAAATGGTATCTAACCCTCACTGCCACTTCCTTTCAAATTCTCACTTCAAGCATTATGAATATATACAGTATATACTTATTACGTATACAAAAATGGTATTTAAATAAACAGTTCTGTCACAGAATGCCGTGGGGAAAACTCGACTCCTTCACACTTCCTGCCATTGCTGGTACAAATGAAGAACCAAGCGTTTACCTCACTTCTTAACAACCTTTAATATGTGTTTGTCAGTCCTTCTGTAGGTCCTAAACGGGGAGGATGGTAAATGATCTCAGGATGGAGAAGTTCTTGCAATGGGAGAATTTCGGAATTCAAGTCTGTGAGAAATAGTACTTGCTGTATTCCTGTTTATTAAGTTGTTCTCAAAATGAAGATAAAAAGAAACATTTCTATGAGCGGCAGTCCAGGCATGTTGAAAACATTGTACCAGTATGTCAGGAGTGTCACATAACCTTACTTGAGAATTTGAAAAATGTTAATATTCTAAGTGTTTCCTCATTTTAAAAAGCTATCATGATTTCTTCCTACTGTTGGAAATGTTTTTCGTTATTTTATATTAAGATTTTTAATTTTAGGGCTCTGGATACAAGATGTCATTTATAAGTTATATTCTCGTTGCATAGGTTTTCATCCTTCTACTCTTCACTCAGCGTCAGAAATATTTTATAAGAGGGTTTCAATAAGTCAGGAGACTAAGTACCCTGAAGAACTTGTCTCCCAATAAATTTACTTAATTTTGGGACCATGTAAATCAAACATAATCTGTGATTTATCACCAGATGTTTGCATCCCTCCTCACTCCCCATCTGATTTAAGAAATTTGAACATACAAGTATACAGTATCCACCATTAATTCTGTCTGTCAGGATGCAAAACCTAATTACACTAAAAGCATCACATACTGAGAAATTAATATGAATACTGTATATAAAAGTGCATAGCTACACTCATAGCTCCTAATAAAAGGGTAATAGGGACACAAAGCAGTTCATGGACATTTAATATGGTGGAGCAGAATTCACCACGTCTAAAACTGGCCTGGCACTGGGGAATGTTTCTAAAACACGTATATCTCCTTTCAGTTCACTACCAAGTTCTACAAGGTACCACTTCCCTAGCCCATCCCAGCTCTTGTACAATGTTCTTCTGAAACTTCTCGTACCAGATTCCTCCCTTCCTTACTCTCTGCTTCCCAAATGGGCTTTAAACAACAACAACAACAAAAACCTACTTCTTTCTCTTTATTTTAGAAAGATAAAACTATTCTTGCCTCACTTAAAAGGCTTTACATGAAAAGGTCACCTCATAGGCACCAGGGCATAAGAACTGAGCCACACACGAAAAAAAAAAAAAAAAAAAAATGCTACCACAAGAAGACAACAGAATGGCTTTTGTTTTGGTTTTTACAAAAATAACGATGTCGTATCCATTCATCTACACTGAGAACGGGGAGACAGTATCACAGACATATGTGTTTTAATAAAGCAAATAGATGCTGCAACATGCAGTATTTGTAAAACTGACAACACACATTTCTAAGGAAGGGTTTTAAAAACAGACTTTCCTCTCCAAAGATATTTCACTTCATAAATATGTTTGGCCAAAATATACTTAATTGAAGGATATTCCCGCCGTAATCTACTATCAATCAAGAATACCCTATAAAAACACCTAAAAGATCTGTCCTGTCTAGGGTCCCTAGGATCTCAGAATCACAAGGCAAACCACCATACACTTCAGGAAATCAGATTTGACCACATCTGCTTAAATTCCTGGTTACTGCTTGCTCTCTTCTCTCTCTCTCTCTCTCTCTCTCTGCTCTCTCTCACCTGATGCCTTCATTTCTGGGCTTTTAGATTTGGGAGTTGGGGTTACTTTTTAAATGAGGAAAGACCATTATGTGGAAATAAAAAAGCTGATTTTAAAAAACCCTTTGTTTACATTATATTCTAAGGTAGGGCAGGTAAGGGAGAATAGAAAAGAACTTTGAAACAAGAACAGCAAAAAATCCAAAGGAAATAAAAGCCTAAGATTCTATTACCACAAAGTTTTTCATTTATATCTGAATGGATTAAGAGATGGAGGGAAAATTTTTAACATCAGCCTGAAAATGCCTTCCATTTCTTAAAAATTATTCTAGAACTATAAAGTCTAAAAACTATTTTCATGGTTTGAGATATGTCTATTTTAATATAGTAAGTACTTTATGTTCCTTTAGGGTATAATGCACGCATCAAAATGCCCACAGAAATAATCCTGAAAAAGACTGACTGGCCTTCTCTTAAAACCTGTTATTTTCTTGAAAGTAATTTACAGAGTGTGTCAAATGAGGACACAAGAAGCTTACATTGTGTACTTTAATTTTTTTTTTATTTTTTTCAATAAAGGGACAAAATGGGTGTATGAACAGGTTAATGCAGACAACTGCCAAAAAAACACAGACAGTGGTTTTTCCAATAGAACTTAACAAAGACCAGAAACAAATACAATAAAAAGCCAGGTTGTAATGACCTTTGGTCATCCAAATAAAAAAAAAATAAAAACAAAGAAAAATAAAAGATCAAATTAAGTGCCTCTGTTTTGAACAGGGCACATAAGCAATAATAAATAGTGACTCCCATAGTAAAAGATAAAATTTCAAGTTACGACAAACAGCTTTCATTACAGGAATAGAAAAGGCCAATAACAAAATATTCTGCATTGCCATTTACAAAAAAGTATTGACTAAAGCGGGCTTTCTCTTTAATATGCTTTGCATATGAAATTCTTTCCAATCTAAATATAAAGCACCATTTAGTTTTTGGCAATGAAAAAAACTGCAAAACATTGTGGTTTTTTTTTTCCTTTTTTTCTTTCTTTTACTGCATATGAAGGTAAGATGCTGGAATGTAAGGGTGATAGAAGGAAAGGGACAAAAAGCACACTACATAACAAACCAACGTTATTAGCTTGCAGTACTGCATACAGTATGGCAGCAGGAAAAAGGAACAAAAAAGGATATGTACAACCCCTATGACAGCCATCGGTGTGACATTCTAGCAGGTTCCCCCAAACCGCCATTATATGGCTTCTCATCTGTACAATGTCACACTTTTTTGTTTCTCTCTTTTTTTTTTTTTTGAAGCATACAAATAATTTGCACTATATTATCCTGCCAAATTAAAAAAATATACTGTGGCAGCCTGTCTTTTTTTTTTCCACTACCAAAAAAGGTACATTGATACCTTTTAAGAGAACAAGCAACAGTTAAAAATACAAGCTTCAATATAAATACTATAGTGCCTAACACTAGATGAACATTTAATTCAAATACCATTCTAGAAATACAGAAAAAAGACCATAAATGTGTTTTAGCATAGGAATCAACATGAGTGTGCATTTTCCTATATTTAAGTACTATATAATCTTAAACCTTTCCCCAATGTATGTTTTTTTTACAACCTGAAGAGCGGTGTGTATCCAAGGCATAGAATTTCCACTACCATTTTTAAATGGATAACAAGTCTTGTAACACCACCAAGACAATGGAACCCTAAAATGCAGTTCCCCCCTAAACATAATGAAGTGTTTTTAAAAAAATTTTTTCTTAACATTTATATTTAAAAAAGTTTTGTACAAAAAAAAATCCTTGCACTGTAGAAGCGAAAGCAATCATTCATTTCTATGTTAAGTGTATTCTGTTTTCCATTCACAGCGCTTGCAATGTTGAGTCGGAGTAAGTAAGCTCATTAGTCAAGTAAATGGCTGGCAAAGTTTTTTTTAATTTTTAAAAAAATGCTCATCAATGAGATTGTGTTCAATTCTTTTTTTTTCAGCATTCTTGCAACTTTTCCCTTAAGTATAGACCTGTAAACTGGGAAAATTGTACAGTGCACTTAATTGTCCTATCTGAGCAGGTTTATTTTATACTCAACCTCTGTATCTCTGATTAGAGAAAAGATACAGATATTACAGGCAGAGTCAAGTGCTATTTGAACACCAACTGGGGCAGATGCTAGCTTAATAAAAAAGAAAAAAGTCAAAAAATAAAATAAAAACAATGAATCCTCTTCCATGTTAACACAAATAGCACACAGTGTATGGAAAAGAAATGAAGTACAACTTTTAGGGAGCACAGACATATATACTGCTACTCTTAAAATTCTTTCTCTCCTTTTTTAAGAATGTCACATTTAAACGCAAGTCTTAAGAATTCATAGTTAATCATCATTGTATCAATATTAGCTTATACACCTGTTCTAGTTTAAAATGGCAAATAGTACCACGTTGTGCTAATAAATTACATATTTTTTTCCTCTGTTATCCTCTGTCAAGCCTTATTGTTAGCCTCTTCTTTTTCATATGGTACACGAGGTCTTAAAGTTTATCGTCTGATTGTCCCTTTGACAACCAAGTGAATCTGGATCTATTTCTTTTGGTGCCAGAATTTTTTTGAAAGACATTTTTTAAAACAAGTATCTTCATGAAATGAAATCCTTACTCATGTATTTAATCACGTTCCAGGGCTTTTGCACGTTGCACATTCAATGTAATCATCATTTAAAAAAAATAAAACTTTGGGCAAAACAGCCCATTTCTTTTAAGCTCTCACCGGGAGCAAAATAGCTTTTATACTGGTATAATCAGTTTTGCTTACAAGATTAAACGAAAGGGAAAATGATGATTAACTAGGACATAATGGGTCATATTTTTAGGTAGCCATTGTTGTGAGAAATACAATATAGAATTATATGCTAGGTCCTAAGGTTTATTACCTTACCCAATGCTGAATTAAGCTACAAGTTTATAACAAGTAGAAAGAACCATCAACGTGGTTTTAATAGATCCAAGGCACTCATATTTTAAAACCAAATGATAGAATAAACTTTTGTTTTTCTGTTAATTTGTCAATTCAAGGCCTTTTTTTCTCTCCAATTGATACATTTAACCCTTTAGAGACAGATGTTTAGCTCATAGAGATTTTCTTTCAGCGCTATCTATTCTGTCTCTAGAAGGTTAATCCAAAGACTGTTTTTCCTCCTCACATTATAAAATAAAACTGTACATGATATGTATTACAGAATGTATGCAGCATGGTCTTTTTCTCTCTCTCTCTCTTTTTCTCTCAGAACGGAACTGGAAACAGCAACATTTTTGCTCAGCAACGAATCGGGGACAATTTAAAATAGCCATAACATACCATACATGCTGTCTAAATTAAAAAAAAAAAAAAAAACATACACAACATGTAAATTATTGCACAAGAGAAAGGCTCAAAGTTTGCGTAAAATGCAATAGTATTGCCCCATACAGATCATGCATTCAAACGGTGAGAACATAAAGGAAAAAAAAAAAGAGAAAGAAAAAGAAAAAAGAAAAAGAAAAAAAAAACAGGTGTGCTGGTGACAAGCACTCTCATATTCTTAGCTTCCGTTATTTCTGTTTGTTCGTTTGTTTGTTTAAATCACATGGGACTAGAAAAAAATCCTACAGGGAGTGGGGCTGGAGGGCGATGGGACAGGGTGGGTGGTGAAAAAAGGAGGTGTCAGGTGGGAGTGAGGGAGGGGTATTAATATACCTCTATTCAGTTTTTATATCATTATTCAACACTCGATCACTGTGCCATTTTTTCATGTGTTTCTCCAGGGTACTGTACACGCTAAAAGGCATCTTACAAATTTCACATTTGTAAACGTCCTTCCCCACCTGGCCATGCGTTTTCATGTGCCTGGTGAGCTTGCTACTCTGGGCACAGGCATAGTTGCACAGCTCGCATTTATAAGGCCTTTCGCCCGTGTGGCTTCTCCTGTGGACAGTGAGATTGCTACAGTTCTTGAAGACTTTCCCACAGTACTCACAAGTGTCGCTGCGTCTGCCCTCTTTTGAGCTGGGCCTGCCCGGGCCCGGACCACTAATATGGGGCGTGCTCCCTCCACTTCCCGTGCCGCTGCGCCCCGAGATCCCTCCATCCAGCTCCCCGGGCGGCGTGGAGAAGCGCAAGCTCCCGTTCTCCGAGGAGTGCTCCGACGAGGAGGCGAAAGGCGATTGTCTGGAGTCTCCGAAGCTAAGGAAGGGATCTTTGAGCTGCCTGGAGGCTGCGTAGCCGGCGAGCCACTGCGAGTACACGTTCTCGGTGTTGGGCATCGCGGCCGGGGGCAGGTCGAACTCCTTCTCGAGCTTGATGCGCTTGGAGAAGGGGCTCAGCGAGCTGGGGCTGCCCAGCAGCAGCTTTTTGGACAGGCCCCCCGAGGCCGACTCGCCCGGGGAGCAGCCGCGGCCGTTAACAGTGCCATCGTCTATGCGGTCCGACTCGCCGGCCACCGAGTCTTCGTCGCAAGTGTCCCTGTGGCCCTCGGCCTCGGCCAGGTGGCCACGCTTATGCTTCTCGCCCAGGACCTGGTGGAAGGCCTCGCTGAAGTGCTGCATGGAGCTGAGCACCATGCCTTGCATGACGTCGGGCAGCGCGCGGCCCTCGTCGCCCACGCCCACCACCGCGCCGCGCGCGCTGTTCTCGTGGTGGCGCGCAGCCTCCAGGCTCAGCCCGAAGCCGTAGTCCGCCCTCTCGCTCTCCGTCAGCTCCTCCTCCTCCTCTTCCTCCTCTTCTTCCTCTTCCTCGTCGTCCTCCTCTTCCTCCTCGTCCCCGTTCTCCGGGATTAGGCTGGGGTCGTTCTCGCTCTTGAACTTGGCCACCACGGACTTGAGCGCGCTGCTGGCACTGCCCACCAGGTCACTGGTGCCGGGTTCCGGGGAGCTGGCGGTGGAGAGGCCGTCGTCGGACTTGACAGTCATGGGGGACGACTTGTGCATGTGCGTCTTCATGTGGCGCTTCAGCTTGCTGGCCTGCGTGCATGCGTGGTCGCACAGGTTGCACTTGTAGGGCTTCTCGCCCGTGTGGCTGCGCCGGTGCACCACCAGGTTGCTCTGAAATTTGAACGTCTTGCCGCAGAACTCACAGGACTTGGACTTGACCGGGGGCTGGGAGGGAGGAGGGGCGGATTGCAGAGGAGGGAGGGGGGGCGTCGCCAGGAAGGGCGGCTTGCTACCTGGCTGGAATGGTTGCAGTAACCTTTGCATAGGGCTGGGCCGGCCTGGGGACAGCGGTGGGCTAGACGTGTTCCCTGCCAGCTCTCTAAGTCTCCTAGAGAAATCCATGGCGGGAGGCTCCATAGCCATTGGGTTCAACCGCAGCACCCTGTCAAAGGCACTCGGGTGATGGGTGGCCAGGGCCATCTCTTCCGCCCCCAGGCGCTCTATGCGGTGGGGGTCCAAGTGATGTCTCGGTGGTGGACTAAACAGGGGGGGAGTGGGTGGAAAGCGCCCTTCTGCCAGGCCGGAAGCCTCTCTCGATACTGATCCTGGTATTCTTAGCAGGTTAAAGGGGTTATTGTCTGCAATATGGATCCCATGGAGAGGTGGCTGGGAAGGACATTCTGCACCTAGTCCTGAAGGGATACCAACCCGCGGGGTCAGGGGACTTCCGTGTTCGCTTTCTAAGTAGATTCTTAATCCATGAGTGTTCTGTGCGTGTTGCAAGAGAAACCATGCACTGGTGAATGGCTGTTTGCAAGTTGTACATGTGTAGCTGCTGGGCTCATCTTTACCTGCAAAATAATACAACACCAACATCAATGTTTAATCACCGAAGAGGGCATCAGCAATTGCTTATTTATGTTCCACTTCAGCCTTTCCTGCCCTGAGCCCTCAACCCCAAGGCCTGAGCCCTGCCTGACCTATCCCCTTATGCCTAGATGGTGCCTGGCGCACCTAGTGGTTGGTGTCCAGTAAGTATTTGTCGAATCAGTCTTCCTGAGAGTTTTAAATCCAGTCTCCAAAGCAGAAAAATCTAGGTCAATTCAAGCTTGAGGTTAACAATCCCTACAGTCTAGAGAACCTCAGCAAACATCTTCTAAACCTTCCAGTCTTTCACTAGCTGTGGTTTAGGGAAGCCATTCATTTCTGTGCCTCTGTTTTCTCATTTGTTAAGTGAGGGACTTGGACAAGGTGACCTAAGGGAAACCTTTCTGCTCCCTAAATCCCATTGTTCTATTCCCCCTCTGGATGGCAGGTGAACTTTCTAAATAGGCAATCATTTCATAGAGATATCAAAAAAGAGAAGGTCAACTCATTATAATTCTCTGTAGTCCTAGAGATGCTTTTAATCTTAGCCCGAAATACACTAATGTTGATATTGTTAAAAATGACAAGGTACTCAAAAAATAATTCCATGGAAGAGAGACTAGCAACATCCTCACATCCCAGCCTGTGTGAGGGTCAGTGAGTCCCAGTTCTGGTTCCAAGACACCCCACAAGGACTCCCATTTTTATCTCAAGGGATGTTGTGAAAATCTCAAAAGAGAAATTTAATTCGGATTTAACCAACAGGCCATATCAAATCTTTAGGAGTTTTCCCCCAAACAAATGCAAGCCTAGAGTTAGTAGGAGAGGCTGATGCCAACTTAAGCAGACACAGCATCCTAGTTTAAGAACAGTTAAAGCAGCCAGCACCATGACCAGCAGCAGGCTGAGAAATGCTACTCTATCCTCCTCCTCATTATTTTGAGAGGCTAACAACGTGAACCAAATTATACAACATCCTGTGCCCTCGGCTGAGCCTCGGCTCCAGTTGAGAAAGAAACAGAAAGATACAGTTCAGCTAGTCAACTCTTTGGCTAGTAGCCAAGCCGTCTGGAGAGGGGCCCTGCTTAAGTCACATTATTTCTCTCTCCTTGAAAAGAATCCGAGAGTGGTAAATGCCACTTTGGCAAAGAGGGGCCAGCTTGACTTCGCAATCATTCATTTTTGGAGATAGCTAAATTAAAAAACATATATACACCAAGGGAGTAACTAATAGTTTACCACTCAACTGCGGCATTAAAAAGGGCTCGAATACTGGTGGCCGAAGGACAGAAAAAAAAATAGATAACCTCCCAGGGATTCCAATAACAACAGTGTATAAAACACAAGTGAGAAATAACAAACTTAAGCCCCTCTCTTAAAAGAGGGGTCAGAGGAGTTCCTTAAAGCCCCAGCTAGTAACTTTTTAAAGGAAAAAATTTACCAAAGAGGTAGAATGGGAAGGAGGAATTAATCAATTATGATTCCTCCATTTAGCAAGTCAGAAAGAAAAGCTGGCAGTCTTCTTAGGAGCCCCAAACACTTATATTCCAAAACAAGTCAGTCTCCCAAAACAAGCCAGCCTTGCTCAAGCACTTGTCTGAATAATGGACTCCCCGCCCTGACCTTGTAATTTATTTTACAATGCATTTATTATAATCTCACTCAATATATCCCACTCCTGGGTAAATCTCTTTAACGAGATTAGATGATAAGATACCAAAATTAGGTTTCAAACATTTGCCTAATGTGGGGGGGGGGGGCGGGGAAGCAGAAAGATTTTAAAAGAAAACGCTGACATTAGTATCACATTATCTGCCTATTTTTGTTTGCCTTCTCTCTTCAAAGGGAAATAAAAGGCATCATTGAGAGTATTTTCATAAATTTTTTTTTTGTTACTGAACAATGAGTTGGGTCCTAAATAGACAGGAAAAAAAATCTATCCGGTTCCCTGTAACTACTGTGACCCTCTGTGGCTTTCTCCCTTGCCTCTCTAGGACTCTGTGTTATTATCATACATTTCGTCTGACAATCTGAATTGGGTAAGTAAAAAGGAGATTTGTCAGCTGAAGCAAACCCTTAACACTTTCATCATTCCTAATGTCTTAAAATTATATTTTACCTGATAATATTCTTTTGAAACCCAGGACTGGACCCATAATTAGTGATGCTGGTTTTGCATGCACCATGAATGTGACCATTGATAAATGCCAAGATCTATATAGTACTACATTGAGGATCTCACCTGTGTCCTTTCAAAAAGCCTTAACTGAGAAAAGTCCCTTTTATTTTGCTTCCCTGAGCTTCCTAAAATTTTGTTTTCAGAGCCAGCGATGTGATCATGCTACAGTATGTTAACACTGCTGTTACCCTCCTCTCTCTTTCATACATCAGGTCAGAGAAAATGGCATTTTAACTTCTAATGAACATACAACATACAGTTTTTACTATCGCATTTTAGTATTCCCATCAACTAGATATTCTAGATCATGAGGGCAGCTAGTGTAATCACAATGTCAATGAGAAGGGCTGTTACGATTGAGACTAAAGATTACATGGAAAGAGCTGCTTTGAAACTGGTAATTATTACCAGTCCACTAATAGCAAATGATGCATTACAGTTTCACCATATAATCTGTATTTCACTCAGCTCATGCCAGTGCACCATATTATATTACAGTGCTCACAGATTCTAAATTCCTAAACTGCAGTCATCAATAAACGTGTTACTTGCCACAATTTGTGAAATTACTTTGTTCATAACATCTTTGATGGTTTAGAAAGACCAGAATTGATTTCCTGCGTGGCAAAATTAGGGCTACATTGATTTATTGACTTGTAAAATATAATAATATTCTTCATTTACTCTGATGAAAATCAACTTCTCAATTTGAGAGCTTCATTGGGCAATCACGAGGATTGTTTTGATTTAGAGCAATAAACTGAGACCTGGCCCAAAGCATCTCAACGCTAAGCACTAAAATGGTTAAAATCAGCTATTAGCTCACTTGCTGGCTTTTATTTTATTTCATTTCATTGTATGGAAAGGAATGACCCCATTTCTGTTTTCAGGTGATTAAAAAGTCACATGATCTAAGCCTCAGGGTTTAGAAGAACAAGGAGGTCTGAAGCAGGGCCCCTGGCTCTACTATTTACTAGCTTGTGGCTCTAGGACAGTCATTTAATTTCTCTGAGCCTTAGGTTTCCTATCTGTAAAATGAGCATAAAAATAGTACCTTAAAGAATTGAGGCTCAAATGACAGACGTATATAAAAGCCGTCTGTAAACTATGAGGTCCAACTTGAACATGACTTTTCATTACTACCAGGCTTGATTAATTAGTTACCTAGCGTGATGAGTAACCACATTACACACTCAGAAGGGCATCCAAAGGAAGGTCAAAATCCAGAATCCAGGTCTTAATCCAAGCCAAGGGGGGGACCTGGTTAGAGGGAGCAATTTTCAGGACCCTGTCTACCAGCAGGGAGGCCACAAATGCTAAGTGTTCTGAAAGCCAAAGGCAGCTAGCAGGTTAAGACAGCTGTGTGGGGTGGGGGTTGGCTTTGCTCTAGAGCTTTCAGGAACCCCACAACCCATTTCCACATACCTTATTCTGGTCACTCCTAAACTGGTCTTGCCAGCATGGGCACCAGCAAACTAGGCACCCTCCCTTTGCGGGAAACAGAGAAGAAGACAGGAGTTCCGTACCAGGCTCCTCGTTTCCCATCCCTCAAACCAAACTCTCTGCCCTCGGGAGGATCAAGTGGAAGAGAAGGAACTAAACTGATTCCCAGGCCACCAGCCCTTGGCTACTCAGCTCCACCTTCCTCTCTGTTGCCCCACTCCATTCCTTTCCCTTCCCTCCAAGGGTGGCTCTGTTCCCACAGCCAAGTGTGGGGCCCTAGGCACCCCCAGCCAAACAAGAAGAGCTCTCCCCACCCAGTGAGCATGTAGGGACTTGAAACCATGAGTCCAACCCCCTAAACTCTGCAATCTGTGGCCTAACCCAGGCTTAGGCCTAGCTTGGCGGTGGGGGGAGCAAAGGAGGTGCTTTTAACCCCTGCACCGCCCAGCCCTCAGGATCCAAGGGCTTGTGAAATTTACACAAATAACTCTTTGTTACCTAGGATTACCTAGGAGTTAACAAAAATAAACAACTGGCTTTGAATTTGGTCTCAGGACTCATGCCCTGCCCTGCAGACACTATTCACCTTCCATCCAAAACCCTGTTGTTCCCTGTATAGCCTCGGCTCCTGTATCTTGCTCTTCTCTTTCCATGACACTTTCCCTTCCTTCCTCCTTCCTTCCTTCCTTCCTTCCTTCCATCCTTCCTTCCTTCCTTCCTTCCTTCCTTCCTTCCTTCCTTCCATACATCCTTCCTTCCTTCCATCCTTCCTTCCTTCCATCCTTCCTTCCTTCTTTCCTTCCTTTTCTTTCCATTTTTCATTTTCTTTCCATTTTTCATTTACTTTCAAAAGAAAAATACTTTTCTTAAATGAAAAAGATTAAATGTCACATCTCTTTTTTCCTTGAACTTGCTTTTTCTGTGTCTGGGATGGAATCAGGCCTCCCACCCATCCAATTCTTTAGCCATGCATGACTCATATATCATTTACTTCTACACAGAGAAACATACTACATTACCTTTTAAAACAACATCTTTCAAAAACATTTTTATAAACATACAAATCTAAATTTCATAAAAAGTTTCGCTATAAAAGTTGGCTTGAACGAGAAACTGGATGGTGGTACTGATGGTGGGGGTGGGGTGGGGGTGGTGGCATCTTTGAATTTAGCAAAAATGCTGTGCATTTTTCTCTAAAACTAGGAGAAAAACAAGTAGAAATTATATATGTATGCACATATATAATGCACCATGTATATATAAAAATACACCATGTTTAAATACACATGTAAATGCATATATAACATGCATAAGAATAACTCTGGAGTAACTCTAAACTGACTCCTTTTGGGTCTGGCCTCTGCTAAAAATGTATGTCATGGAATAATTCAAAGTCTAAAATGAGGCCATGGGAGTGATTGTCCAGCAACAAAATGGGCTCTGACCGCAGAGGCATATGCAGTCAGTCACCAGTCATGGAGCCAGACAGACCCTGGGGAGGAGACCCGCAGGGATGAGCTGCTGTCAGCTCCAAGCCTTCAGTGAAGAAGACAAGACAAAAGGGGAGGAAAGAAGCTGAGTGGAGTGGGGGAGTGGGTGCCAAGTGAGTAATGGAATAATACATATGCGGATGCCAATCTATTTTGGAAGTAACTCCTTTCAGTACTTAAAAAGTAAGGGTAATTTCTAGAAACTCTCATCTCTACACACATGGACATTTGTAGAAAAAAAAATAATGCTGAACTTACAAATACCCTGCGGGGCATATTCTGCACTCATCCCAGGCGTGGGGATTAGAGCTCCGTGTGCAGAACGAGGGGAGGAGAGGCCCCTCCAATGCAGAAGTTTATCTGTGAAAGAAACCCAAAATCAAGCACTGAAGTTATAAACAATGTGCATCGCAAACCACGTGATATCACATTTCAATTCCATTAAAATAGATTAACATCATTACAACAGCCTTGCAGATAGGTAACAGGCCCAAGGACTGTATCGAAAGAACAGTGCTGAGTTATTTCCCACGGTTTTAATTTTTAATTTCGGTCTTCTTTGACAAAAGGGAAGAGGTTTGTTTGAGGTCCTGAGGGTGGTTCTTTCATTCATTTGTTTGTGGGTTATTGTTTGATTATTGTTTTATAATAAGAAATGTGTAAATAGCAAGGGAAAATTAGTAATACTGTAGGTAGGCTGGTAAAATTGGTAATACAATGCGCAGGCTGGAGATTTATCTGCATGGCTGGTTTACATGCATACATTTACTTTATAGACAAGCCCAAGCAAAAAAAAAAAACAATATGCTAATAGGAAATGAGTGGATTTGTGAACCATTCCTTCTAGAAGAGCGTCCCATTCTGCCTTCCGTGGCCCACTGCCCTCTCTTCTCATGCTGTATTTATTAATGACAGCACCTTCAGTGACAAGGAAACCTTAGACAT
This sequence comes from Rousettus aegyptiacus, assembly GCF_014176215.1. NCBI lineage: Eukaryota > Metazoa > Chordata > Mammalia > Chiroptera > Pteropodidae > Rousettus > Rousettus aegyptiacus. The sequence goes on from NW_023416310.1 coordinate 38,241,142, forward strand.
TTTAAGGCTGGGCCACACTCCAAAATTCAATCAATGGAGTACCCCAGATAGACATGGCTTCTTATAACACAAGGTGGTGCATAATAAAGATTAGACCTCTGGGGTTAGAATAACTGGCCAGGTCTCACCTTGAGGGTGAGGAATCTGACCATTATATGACAAGGAGAGAACCAGCACTCCAATAATAGTGGCACTCAGAAAAAGCGACCCACCCTCTCCATTCTACTGCATTTTGTTGCACTCCAGAGAGGAAAAATGACTTCTCACACTAATTAACATAAATCTAGCAGTAAATCAAGCATTTCTAGCACTGCGATTTTTGTGAGGAAGGAAATATTTGGTTTGTGCAACCTGGGAATTGTATGGTTTGTGTGTTAAGTTCCTAGCTTTTCCAAGTCCACCTTGAGCTAACCAAGCATGTAGAGGTCAACTATGAGAGAGAGTGGAGAACAGAAGGGGCAGGAGACACTCTAGTGGGTTCTAGAAGCTTGGACTTTGTGTTGACTTGGGAGAGGCTGGAGAGAAGAAAAACAGACTTTGATGGTGAGTAAACAGAATATGTTTTCCATTAGCTTAATACTAATAGCACTTAAAAGTGTTGCTGTTCTACTAGGACACCAGGTCTCGAGTGTAAAATACAACCTATTCTCCTTGTAGGGATCACATTACCAACACAAGCCAGGGCAGTTGGCCGAGGTTTCCTTCCACAAGGACCTGGTGGGTAACAATGGCATGTGGCTCCTGGAAGCTCTTACACGGATGGCACAAATCTGTTGCTATCAGGACCAGGAGGGGGGAGGGCTGCTATGCAGGCCCCACCTCGCCTAAGACTATCTAAAGAGGCATGTCCCTCTCCCTGACTCAAAACAAAATAAATACCACTAAATGGACCAGCAAAAGTGGGAAGACTGGACTCAAAAAACAAGTAGGTTTTCATTTGACTGTTCGTGTTCAGTGAATTGAGAGTACAGGGTAAAATTAACTACAGATTTAGTCAGTGCTTTTCAATGAGAAATCTGAGAATTCACTTTTGCACTTGCTCTTGCTCAGCTATTTAGTAAGTGTTTGTTGCCAAGACTGAAATCCTTCTCTTAGGAGACCCACATAACTGAGGCACCTTTGTGACCCCATCATAAAAGCAACAAGGTACTTGGACCATCACACGAGGAGAGTCTAATTCCAAATTCCCTGCCGCTCACTCTGGGAAGAGACCCTGAGGTGCCTCCAGCAAGAAGTGGGAGAACTGTTCACCGAAGCCAGGCCTGAGCACTTGTGTGTATCCCTGGTTGGCAAACCTGTCCACAAACCCAGTGGCCCTGAGCAAGCTGAGCATCGATTGGGGCAACAGCCTGGCTCTCCATCAAGCAGAGAATGCTCTTTGCACAAGACAACGTCCAAACAAGCTCATGTCAGACAGATGATGTCCTCATTGGTTCCATAAAAGCTGAAATATTTGGGAATGCAGCTGTGGCACGCTGCACGGATTGAGCGAGAACTGAGCTCCTACTTCCCTTTCTGAACTCTCAAATGTGACGTGTTGCCCTCTTCTGAATCAATCTTTTAAATGCCATTCCCTCTGGTGAAAGGTGTTTTAACCTGTTCTGTTTCATAAAAGTCTCTCCAGATTCAGCATCTTCACTTGGGACCTCAGAAATGCCTTATGCATTATTAGGTTGCAATGTTTCCTTATGGCTGAATAAAAAATGAATCTTATTTTTTCAGGTCTCATTAAAAATCTGCAACAACTTGGAAAGGATTTTTATTTAATGTTGCACCCTGGTCCCTTTACATTTCTCTACACCTTGGGTACCAACTTTTGATGCAGAGCTCTATAAGCCCAGTGGGATATCCCTGGAATTTAAGGTCACTAAATCAAGTTTTAGGTTTCCTCGAGAACATCTCAAAGATCCTTTTACTACTAATATACTATTTATTTCTGAAACTAATAACTGGATGTGTAATACGGCCACATCACTGTCCACTAATCAACAAGTAATATTGCTGATCTCCAAAGGTGTCCAAATGGCTAAGCACAAAGCATCATTTCTAATTCAGGTAATGACTGCCCCCAGCGCCCAACTTTTATCAGGTATTAAAACCCTAGGCCTCTCTAGATGTTTGCTGTTCACTAAAACATGTATGTGTGTATATGTATATTTTTTCTTAAACATACATTTTTAGATAACTGCCTTGCTTTTCCAGTCAAGCCATCCCCAAAATGAATGGTTACCTTCTGAAGCTGTGACCTCCTTTCCACCTTAAGTCTTCAGGAAGAGAATGGATGACAGTCCACCATGATAGGGAGGTAACTCTCTATATTTGGTGGCAGGACAAAATAAAGAACCTTCACCAGCCTTTCCAGCTCCAAGATTCTCAAGTCTCTCCCTCACATAGCCAGTAGCCAACTTCGAACTACACTTAAAATGTATCCTGAAAGTCTGTGGAGTTCCCTGAACGAACCAGTTCCAGTTCTATCAATTTTACCTTAATGAATCCGAATCACAAAGATAACAGTGCAGCTAGTCTGGGCTAGAGGCTTCTTTAACAGAAAACAAATCTACTGAATGTCCTTCTAGCTCTTGACCCTCTATTTACGATAGATATCAGCTCTCCTCTCTCAGACTGCGACTTATCAGAGTATTGTAGAGCAAACGTGAACTATGTCTTGAGTAGTGTCGATCTAAACTGAAAATGCATCAGTTTTATCATCACTGGCTAACTTCTTAATTAACCCGATGTGAAAATCTCATCCCCTTTTGTTCTAGAAATGAGCAGTTCCATGAGCATTTATTCCATCACTGAGTTTTTACTAGGTAAGGTTTCACCAAGTCTTAACACTTTTTAAAAAGTGTATCCTGTGCAAACGAAAGCATGGGAGAATTCTAGAGACATCACACTACAGAATTTCTTTGCTGAAACTTGGTCGTTTCTTGATAATTCATCAGTGGTTTTAATTCTATCAATTTCTCATTTAAAAACTCTTTTTCTTTTCTGATCAATTCTATCCTCTCAGAGTCTTGATTATCTAAACAACACAATACTAATTTTACCTTTAAGAGTTCCCACCTCAGGCATTCTCTCTTTGAGGGGGGATGGAGAGATAACATCTTTCATGCCCCTTTATCTATAAAAATGCAAAAAATGCCACCAATCTGACAGGCCTAAACAAAATTTTCTTCAATCCATGTCTTTAACATAAGCAAAGCACATAATTCAAAAAAAAAAAGGAGCTTGCTTTACTGAAGAATAACTAAGCCAAAGACATTGTGTTCCATCTTTGTGTTGAAATGCAGATTTCCCACTAAAAGGCAAATCCTTCATTTCAAAAGGTTGAATAGGATGGTACTTAAAAAAAGAATTCCAGCTGGTTAAATTTAGGGTGTTGAAAAAAGTTCACTCCAATAATATTCTTTGGCTCTGGTCCCAAAGTATTTTCACTTGATCGTGAATTAGATAAATTTTTATTACACTTTGAGCTTTTGCTTTAGAATGATGGAACTTATTGAGGAGACTGGAAGGGCAGCTGCATAAAAAGACAAATTGTCTTAGGACAGTTTTTTTTTCCTTTGTTTAACCGTGTGTATCACTATGCAAAACATGTGTGCCCAGGATAAATTCTATTTATTCAATATTTCATGAATACGCTCAACAACCAGTTACCAAGTGCCTATAATGTCCAAAGCAGTGGGCTAGCCTCTGTGGGCAGCACACAGAAAACTCAGACGGACTACGGGAGCCTTCATTTAGTAGAGAAGATAAGGCCAGCACAGAACTCCCTCTACTCCAATGTTGAAAGTGTGTCACGAGAGAAGTGCCGATAAACTGCTAGGAAAGAAGAAAAATTCCGTTTGGAAGGGAAGAGAGTGGCTTTAGGGAAGAAGTAACTGAGGAACCAGACCTGGAGAGTCAAGAGGAAGAACTTTCTAGACAAAAGAAAGAGCAGATATGAATGCCCAGAGAAAAGCAAAGCCCAAGGTGTGCACAGAGCAAATGGGGTCCAACAGCAGTGGCATTTAAATCAAAATATTGTACACCAACTCATCCAGTTGACAGCAAGAGGACATAATATGGTCCTCTAAAAAGCCCTCTGATGATTTCTGTGAAGTCTTCAGTTTTCATGGCTTCATATTTTCCAAATACCACGTTTTCTTAAAATAAGGGACACAATCATGTGGACTCTTGTGAAACTCATTATGAAAGTTCATCTGTCCAGTTTGTTTCCCCCACTTCGACTTCCTTCCACTGATGAATGGTGGGTGGTCTCCTAAGATGGAATTCATTGTGTTTTATCCCTCCGAGTCAGACAAACAAGTGTTGATAGCCATGTTCTTCTGCGCAATACTGCCTCCCCGAGTTAAATAATCCATTTCAGATGTATCATTGCCAGTTTAAGATGGGCTTGTACTTGCTGACACATTTTAAACAAATGACTGTGCAAGAAATGTGGAGATTCTCCTATACTGCTTTGTCTCTCCAATCATCAACTTGACCTTCCCTCCATAATTCCCTTCTTCCTTCTCTTTCTTCTCTTCTCCTCCACAAGGAGGGTGGGTGTCACCATACACCCACTCCAAGTCCTGGTTTGAGGGGATTTTGTTTGCGTGTGGTGAGGTGTGAGTGAGTACATGCATGTGTGTGTGTGTGTGTGTGTGTGCGTGCGCACGTGCGCGCGTGTGCAGGCTTGCCTCCATTTCAGGCATTTTTCAGGTAATTTGGGGGAATTTGAGAAGCACTTTTAAAGATGCCCAGGCCCACTGCATTCCCCCACAAATCTCACTCTCTTTTCTCCCTTTGGATGTCAGGGACCTGTTTCTCTGGAGAGACTACTAGGACTAAGTCAGGAACCCAGGTTCTTCAGTCCCAACTCTGCCACTCAACAGCTGTGCATGACTTTGAGTAAATCTCTTCCCCTTTCTGGCCCTAAGTTTTCTCATCTTTAAAAAGAGAAGACTGGCTTGGATGGATGACCTCTCTTTGTTCCTCACATCGGTCAGTCTCCTTAAGGCCAGATTCAAGGCAGGAGACGTAGATGCAGTTAAGGAGACCTACTGTGGGCCACCCTAGAAGTTGGCCTGGATGGGACTGTGCCCCTTGTCACCTTGCAGAGATTAGAAGAGACCTACAGACCTGTGTAAACTGACAAACTGACTCCAGACCCCAGGTTAATCTTTAGACTCAGAGTAGGCCTGGCGGTGGATCTCAACCTCCTGGGCCACGTCTGAGCATCAAGGAGGAAACCTTGATGGGTCTTAAGCCAAAGAGACTGAAGGTCAGAAAAAACCAGGAAGAAACTTCCCACAAACTCAGGCTAAATGTCAAGGGGAAAGGTCTCTGTTGTCTGCACCAGAAGGCCAGTGGCAAAGCTAGACCTCAGACCAGAGCCGCGTACCCACTGCTCGCAAGGGCACACGCAGGACTCCAGAAAAAGCCGCAACCCTCTCCCAGCCACCTCAAACCAGGGAAGCACAGCGAGCATCTTGTGGTCCTGACCGACTCTTAACCAACTCGAAGGGTTCCTGGAAAGCCATATGTAAAATGGATTTCTGTAAAGTGAATTACATTTGCCAACCAACATAATTTCAGAGATGTTTCGTCACCCTTCCAGGATCATCGAAAATTGGCAGGGCTTCTAACATTTTACCTTTTAAGTGCTTCTTCCTCCACCCCCTCCCCAACCTCTCTGTCAAGTAGTTAATGATCTGTAAACAAACACTTTAAATTCAGTGGGGGAGCTCACTATTTAAAGAAACCCTGTGGCGAAACCTTTGGAAAAGTTAACAATCTTCCTGTAATGTGAAAAATCACCCGTTAATTTATCAGTTTCCGTTGTTGAGATTTTTGTGTGTTTTGGGCTTTCTCAAGGTGGGGCTCAATTGCAATACCTTTGGGGTTGGAAGAAGGTACAGGTGGTCAAAGAAGTTGCCCTGGCTGCCTTCCTTTCACCCAAATTGTCCGGCATCACACAAATGTATTCAAAGACTCCACTCACGCCTCCCTTCCCTACCTGAGACATGGAGAGAAGGGTGGAAAATCACCGTCCCAGACACCTGGAAAGCTTTGAAAACTACACTTGAGTTCCTCTTGATTTAAGTATTGCTAGATGCCTGAGGAAGACGGAATAAGCATTTTCAACAGAGGGGATGAAAATGCATTCGGTCTGTAAAGATGGATCCTATGAGGCTGGCCATTTGCTTAGCAAACGTTCAATTCTGATAACACCAGTCAGGGCAGCGGAGGACTTGTCTATCAAAGCCGACAGATCATGCAACTCCCAAATTACTCCGAAGAGGCCACCCTGAGCGTTTTTATCTGTGTCAACTCACAACAAGTGTAATTTATGCCTCTATATCACCATTTTCATCAGTCCCGAGAAAATACCAGAATAAGCCTAAGAAAACCAAGCTTAGTGCTTAGTGTTTATAAGAAGACCCTTGATCTTTCAGGTGCTCTTGGGCATTGTGGAGGGGGAAGTCGGCAGGTGGGGGCACTGCTGGAGTGACAAGGGAGGGGAGAGGCATGGGTGGAAGATGGGGCAGGCCCAGGCCGTGCTGCCACCCAGCAAGCCAAAGAGTTTTCTGCTCTTATCTCCCAGAAATAATCCGTGCAGCCCTTCAAAGGAAACGGGCCCAGAAGAATGGGCAGCCCTAGGAAGTCTCTGTTAGGCTTCCAAGCCTAGCCCATTTTAAAGAAGTATGTCCTGGCGTCTCTGGAAGGCTTTATCTGCTTCCCAAAGCATTTTCCTCACATTCTGGCCCCACGGCAATCCTGTAGGATGAGGTAAGGTGTTATCCTCACCTCCCCAGCAAAGAAATGGTAGATCTCAGAAGCATCCTGCGGCAGTCATGAGGCCAGGGCTGTAACTCAGAGTCCTTCCCACCTTCTTGGGGACCAAGCTCTGCCCCTTGTCACCACTCACCACAGGAGCCGTCAAGGTGGGCCAGAGCAGAGTGTGTGGCCTGGGCTCTAATTTTACAGCCACTTATAGGCAATATTTGCATTTCTGGTGTGTGTATGGCGGGCGAACATGGGGAAGATGTATTCTATGGGCCTAATGCTCTGTGATAATCTTGGCCAAGAGATCCTTAGAACTAGAACTGGCCATTCTCCAGAATTAAAACCTATTACGTCCTATGGTCAACACAGAATTGCTCGGAAATTATGAGAACTAATTTAAGGCCGCAGAGCTCTACGAACTGGAAAAAAAAAAAATGTTCTAGCAGGTTAGGCTCTGATATTTCTTCAGGAAAAAAAAAAAAAAAAAAAAACTAGGCTGCCCTCTCGCCGGAGGTGAGATTGAATCAAGAAGGGTTCTGGTGCTGTGAGGCCAGGCCTTGTCCCAAGGCAGCAAGTCCTTCTTTCAGAAACAGGCCTCTGCCCGCCCCCAAGCTCCTCCAACTTGTGTCACCATTGCTCGGTCCCTCGGCACCTTCCCTCCTCCTGGGTACACAGCAGGGGAGCTCCAGCCTCAGCCCTAGCCTCTCTGACAGAGTCCTGCAAAACAAAGAGGGGGCAGACATAGCCTTTTTATTTGAGACCTATTTTCTTAGCAAAAATTTATAGTTATTATGTTGGCTGTTTGCCCAGTTTCTAATCCTGCATTTACACCACTGACCAGCTTGGAAAGAATTTCCTGAATGACAAAGAAATGTCCACATTATAATCTGCAATTATTCAAGAGGCCTCAATCCAGCCACAGAATGGGTACTGCAGGCTGTTCTTGGGTTTACTAATTCTGTTGATTCAACGAGGGTAACACCCAAAGTTATCAGACACCCCAAGCTCCTCAAACTGAGAACACACCATTTCAGCTCCTTTCTACTCACCGGGCAGGTCCACTAGCAACTCAGCTCATGGAGACCTGGCCTCGCTGCACAAAAGGGCCACAGCCCCCCTTTTCCTTCTCCACAGGCATCGAGGGGGAGCTAAAGGAACCCCACACTACATAGGAGACCCCAGGATCATTTTTCATTTTGAATCTAAGATTCAATGAGGTTCTTCAATCAAGGTCTCTTATATATCTACTAGGAATGCAAGATACTCCACTCTCCCTGACAAACCCCTCAGGCTGAAATCCTTTTGCTTCCAGAACCTCAACTTTCAATTGCTAGGTAGAAAGCTCCCTTTGTCACTGGCCCACAGATATAGGCCGCCATCACGCTCAAACTCTGTCAGGCAGAGGGGAGTGTGGACAGCAGGGCTGACGTGGTTTCAAAGAGGCCGACCAGGCAAGAACCGTCCTGTACTGCTGCCCCAGCTCTAACGCAATAAAATGTCTTTTATCAGTGTAATTCAAGGCAAAGAGTCAAGGGTCTGTCACCATTTTAAAGACGCTTATTACATGGCCACAAAAATTTGCCTCAGGCTCAAACCTGGCATGTAAGGTATCAGCGTGGGACAGGTTCTTTTGATTTGATTTTATTTTCTTACAAAATCCAAAAATGAAACGCTTCTGTCCCTCCCTTCCACCAACCGTTTTTTGATTTATGAAGAGGAGGAAAGAAATCTGAAGCTGACAGGTTGGGACAACTCCACTCAGCTTTCTCACTCAAAAGCTGCTTTTGTTAAACCGTACTTTGCATTTATGGCCTGCGGCTCTTGGCTGATGCAGGGGCTGCTCCTCCAGGACAGAGCTGGCTGTGGACTTCCCCGGGAGGAGGCCCCGCTGAGATTACTGGGGGGCACTGAAGCTTAGGGGGCTGGGGGCACAAAAGCCTCCAGGTAGACAACAGATAGGATGGCAAAAGATAGGCCACTCTCTGTCTCCGGTTTTCCACCTCATTTCTCTTGGGTCCAGGGCTCCATGTGATCATCGTATATCCACCAGAGCACTGGTTCCCCAAGCAAAGTCAAAGCCTTCTGAGAACCAAGACTGTACTGTCCACTTCTCATCACCCGGCATCATTCCGAGCAAAGAATAAATACCCAGAAATTGAAGGCCATTCAGGAGGCTCTTCTTCCTGCTGGAGAGCTATTTCTTCTAAATGACCTGTGCTGGAAGGAGTGGCCGTGGAGCCAACAGTGACCAGGGGAACCTTCCCTTCCTGAAGACGCTGAGGTCTCTCCAGTAAATGATTCACTAAACCAAGGAGCCTCCAGGTCAGCCTTGACCCAAGAGATGATTACAGCCCCTTAAAGTGGTTGCTGGCACATCGGTTCACTGTACAATTTTGGCAATCTGTAATTGTATATTTACTCAATGGTCATTATGGACAATCAGGTTAATAATTCACTTTCCAAATGCCGTATAATTACACAGAAGAGTTACACTAGATGTCAAATTTCCTTACTTCTTCTAATGAATTATTCTCAATTACCTAGTCTGGGTCCCCTTCCTCTCCCTCTCTTAATTTTTTTTTTTTTATTGTTAGAAATTTTCTACACTTTATTCTTATCCTCTACCTATACCCTGTCTTTCTGCCCCAAGAGAAAGAATCGTGTGCACTCCCTCGGTTCAAATAATCCTATTTAGAATTCATAGTTTTGCTCCACTAAAAGGTTTAAAAATAAAGCAAGGCAGCTATCCACAGAAGGAGCATGGAAGGCTGGCCGGATGATGTCATCTGCCTCCCCGCCTCAGATGCAGGAGAACACCCGCAGCCACCTACACCTCATCACCCAAGTTGCACCAGATCCTGGCACAGCCCAGAGGAGGCCCTGAGGAGAAGGAATGCAAAGCCCTGGTGTGCTCTGTGAGGCCGGAGCTTCCCAGCCAAGTGACTGGCAAGCGCCCCGGAATGGGAAACCACGGCCGTGGTCTTGGTAGACAACCCCAGCAGATTCCGCCTCTGCCTGGGACATGCTGGAGGGTATGAAGAGAGAAACACGCACACCCTGAAAACAAAAATGGGGTAGGGATCCTAGGAAAAGCAAAATCATTCGGAACCCAAGGCCTCCTCTGTCTCCAGAGGGCTAAACCAGGCCTTTCACAGCTCTGTTTTGAGATTTTAACACACTACACCTGGCCCACCACAAGCGCATAACCTGCTCTCAAAGGTCAAAGTTTTTTCTGCTCCTCAGGAGGGCAGTGTGGTCTGCCGACTCGGCCTGGGTCACCCCAGGCTGGAACTGAGGTCACCCAGGCCAAAAGCTGTAGGGCTTGGCAGGAAAACCCAGGCAAGACAAGAGCCCTTGAGCACAGCTGCTGGAGGAGGAGAGGGGACAAAGGTCACAGGGTTGTTCACGGCCAGCTCTTGGCTAAGAGTGATTGCAGCTGAGACAGTGTTTCTTTTCTATGTTAATGGGTTACGATTTTTTTTTTTTTGGTCATGTTTTTGATGTTCCATCCCCTACGTCTTTTTCTCTCCCACGTGCTCCATTCAGCACACACAACTCAGGGCTCTAGTATTTTAAAAGGTGTTTTTTATTTTTATTTTTGCATATAAGAATAATGTTCTAACTGACCCCCAATACATTTTTTGTTATGGTGGGAGAGGCTTTTGACCACTCCAGTGTTCTAGAATCTAAGAGCTCAGCATGATCTTTGGGAAGTGAATTGAGAAAAGTCTGGACAGCCGACCAGCCCCACAGAAAATTCTCGAACTTGTGAAACCCACCAAGATAGAGAGGACATCTCCGGAACCTCTAGTTCGTTCTCACCTTTGTGTCAAAAGAAAATGGATAAATTAATGTCTCCCAGTGAAGGTTTGGCTGTCCTGTTCGGATCTAATTTCCTGCTTATCGGGGCTACACCTGATGCAAGAGGGCATGGGGCAGACTAGTAATTGGGGTGGGGGGGGGTGGTTTCTATGCCTTTAGAGCATTTGGGACCATTTTATCTAGAGAGTTTAGTTTGGTTGGCATTTTTCTGTTGTTTGTTCAGGTTGTGGTTTCTTTTCCTCCATAAAAAAATAAATTTGGAGCTGTATTTGCTTCCTGTCCATGGAGCGGACAGAAGGAGGGTGTGCAGTGGAGGAGGTGTGTGGGGAGAAGGCTGATAGATGGAGCCGGGCCGAGAATATCCGGAATTGGAGAAAAGTGAGAAATGGAGCTTTTTCTTGGCTTCCAAACAGTTGTAATTTCTACTGCCACTGCTTAGATCCTGGGCACCAGGCGTAGAGAGTGGGAAAGGGGGCATGTGACAACTTTGCCACAAAACGGGATTTGGCATTTAAATCCACAGGAAACAAGAAGAATAGCGGGCCCTCTTATTTATAGATTTGTGGATGAATTGAATGGGATAACCAAAATGTACTTCTCATGTATCTGAAGGAGCAATTCCGCTTTCAGACTTGGAAAGTTTCCTATAATAGAGTATCACTGGACCCCGGAAACATGCTGCATCCCAAGGCTAAGATCGGCTTCCTGAAAACGGAGCAGAAGGCTGCTCCTTCAGTGGTAGTTCAAAAATTCTACTTTGAAGGACAAGTTGGTACCAAACTACATTTAACAGGATTCGGTTCATCTGATTATACAGTGCCTTGCTTTCTAGAATATGTAATCATCTCTTTCTGATGACATTTTAAATGTCCAACTAGACAAATAATTGCAGCAATAATTGATGGCAAAGTCAAGCAGGAAGATTGCTGATTGGCAGAGTCCCCACCGAAACAAATCTTTCTTTCAAACGTTACAGGAATGATGCTTAAATCTAACTTTTGCTGATAAATGCTCAAAATCTGATTTACTGATAAAGGCACTGCAAGAAAACCTGCACTTCAGCCTGTGATTACTCTGTGAGCTGTTTGAGAAGAATCAGGCAGCATGATTTATATATTTTCCATGAATAATTGCAAGGATAGCGTGGATAGTTTAGAAAGAACCAGCATGGGCAAGAGAAGTGTGGCTCCCACCCATCCTGAACAATGCTGGGCAACCATCAAGTTTACAGTCTTTACTCATAAATATGTATCCTCTGGTAAAGAAATGGTTTGGGGGCTGGGGGGAATCACCCAGAAAGGAAGACACACAAATTTACCAGTTCCACTCAGGCCTTTGAAAGTTGGTTCACATCAATGCCTCAGACCAGGACTCAAATTCCCCCTGCCCTGTGCACAGAGCTCTCTGCATGTGATCAGGAGGCCTGAGCTCAGACACACCTTAGGTGATCTCAGGCAGGTCCCCAGATACAGCTATCATCCCCTCCAGCCCCTAGTCCGTTTCGCTGTCCAAGATAGAACCCAAATCGATTATCTATACCACGTGTTTTTGTTGTAATATTCAAGTTATTACAGTATGGAACACTGCTTTCAACAACACAGACCCCGTGGAATGTTGTGATGGTCAGAAATAACTCACAGAGGATGCTTGTCTCCAAGAAACATCAAATGAACGAGCTGGCATATTAGCAGCCATGGATTACAGTAAGGAAAAATCTAATACAGAAAATGTATCTGAATGCTTCAACTAGCAATAAAAGCAAGAATTCAGAGATGTGGTCTCAGGCATTTGTCCGAAGCACTAGAATTGAGGATTTCCTTTCATTCCACCACTCCCACCACCCACCCATTTTATTTTCTTCTTGTTCTTTCCTCATTTCTTCTTGTTTTTTTTCTTTTTCTTCAGGGGGGGGGGGCGTACTTCCCCCCGCCTTGAATCCAAACCTTTATAGGCAAGTTTGTCTCATAGCTTCTGTTAAAAATCAGAAGCTTGTTAGATGTAATGATTATTTGCACTGTGACACTTACCACATATGAGGGGGCTTGTCGAACAGCTTTACTCTAATTTAGAGCTCCTCCGTCAATTAGAAAGCCCTCAGATTTTCTGCAAATGCAGGTCACTATCGACAGCTCATGCTTTTGACGCTTTGCCTGTGACAGTTGTTGGGCTGCCCTTCCAGGAGCTGGCAGCGTTGTCCAAACTCTGATAGTGTCAGAAAATTCAGTCACCACGGCCGCATCACAGGAAGTTACATGCAAGGTGACTGTCCGCACGCAGTCTGTTTCCCCACAGCCAACAACCCTGATGAAATCTGCATTCGCATTTAGCTAAAAATAGCTCAAATTGCGATTCTTTTTCTCTCCCCTTTTTCTTCTCCTTCCCACCTCTCTTCTCCTTTCTTCCCATCCTCTTTCAAGTATCTCCCTTTTCTCACCTTCCCTCCCTCTATGCGCCCCCCCCCCCCAACAATCGTGGTCCTGTGCTACTGAAAACCATCACATTTGTCAGAAAGGGGAGTGGATCGTATAGGTAAGCCAGGTTGTTTTTTTCATTTTTTATTGAAACAGCAGTGATTGTGGAACAGAAACTGCCTCCCTTCTTTAAAAAGAAATATTTTCTATGTTTTTGTGCCGATCAGCGGCTGCACCTGGGAGGTGGAGGTAAAGTCTATACTTCCAGCAATGGCTTACATGTTTTTTCTTACGGGAAGGGGGTCCTTGAAGGGGGAGAAAAAAGGAGGGAGGAAGGAAAGGTTAACAACTCAAGCAAAAATGCATATAGGGCTAAAGTTGTCCACTCTTATCAGCATTCCAATTTAAGATCTTAAAATTACAGGAATTCTCACTTAGGAATAGCTTATTACAGGTATGTATGTACTGGGGGGGGGGGGGCAGGGAGGGAGTGATGTGTCCATGACCATATATGAGTAAACTTGTGTTTATTTCATCAAGTTTATCTAAATTTTATGAGGTTCGAGACTAAAAAAAAAAAAAAAAAATCTCTGTAGTACCTGCCTAAGACTTGGTCAAAATACAGACTAGTATCTAAATCAAAATAAGAAATATAAAAGCTATTTGCATGCACTTTCACCACCACCAACAAGGCACGGTCCTGGAAGAACCAGCTATCTCTTGCCACCATAGTTCCCAAGCTAACTCATTTCACCAGGCCAAAGCCCAAGTCCCAATTCTTCCTTGAGGTCCCTGCGAACAAAGGCTGGAGGCCAAGGGTAATGGAGAGCCTGTCCTGGCAGATGCTGCCTTATGAAATGCAGTGGGTTGAGATGGGGTGAGATGCCCATCTCACACAAACCCAGATCGGCCTGGCTAAAGCCACAGCAACCAGGCAGGGTGGAGTAAGGTGACCCCAGCAGGAATCCCAAGGACAACATCTTCAACAGTGGGCCACTAACCCCAGCAGGGGCCCTTGCCTCCACCAACCTCCTGCTGCTGTCAGCTTGGTCATCAGCCTCCAGACACCAGTCCCAGGAGAGCCCTCCATGCCCTTAAGCTAACTGAAAAACAAAACAAAACAGGATCATTTAAATCCTGCCTGTGAAGAAAAAATAAGAAAAAATCTAGACCCGAAAAATAATGTGAAAAGTGGCAAAAACCAGTCAACTCACTTCAAAAGAAAAAACCTCCATTCAGCATCACAAAGCTGCTGAATATTAGGTTCCTAGGAAGCTGCCCCAGCAACCTAGATATGAGAAACAACGCTCGCTATTCTGAGTGAAAAGTAAAGCTGCCTCTCACTCAGGACTGTCAGACCTGGTCCATAAATCCAAGCCCTGCCCCTGGTGAAAAATGGGCTGAGCTCAGCCTGGAGCCCAGAAAAGGCAAGCACTTCCCTGAAGTCACACACAGCAATTCCAGGTCCTCCAGACTTCACCAAATAGATGGTTTTATATTCTCACGCAAATACGTATTGCTACATTTGGTCCCCATTTTCAACAAGAGGGCTGGAGAATGAGCCCGCACATTTTAGTTTCCCCCACTTCCTTTCTTCAACCTTCTGCTCTGGTTCTCTCCTCCCGCAAAACACACACACGCGCACGCGCACACACACACACACACACACACACACACACACACACACTCTGTTTAGTATATTTTGGGATCTATTTCCGTATCTACACAAAGTTTCTAACACCCTGTTCTGTCAGCAGGTCAAGAGCAGAGGACAGTGGCAAGCTGTTCTCCATTCTGAAATGGATGTGACTGAAAGGCTGCTGAAGGTCAAGACATCCTGAGGAGGCTGGTACTGGCACTGGGGCTTTCAGGGTCATTGCTCTGTGGGTGGACCATGGCTCATTTCCAGAGCATGACCTGTAATTTGTCCTCTCCCACACACATCGAATCAAGACACCAAGCACAGTTCTACTGGCCTACCTTGCTCCACCTCCAATCTACCAACTGTGCCTTCTTCTCATACAATAAAAGAGAACAAGGCAGCCAAATGCTGAGAGTCCATTTTGTGCACATACATGTAGTTAGGTACTGAGGCAAGTGAGAAATTCAAGAAACCTATACTTTGCACACACACACAAACACACACACTTTAAGAGATAATTTCTAAAGACCTACCTATCTGTGGTATTGAAAGAAAAGGGCTACACCTGGCCCAAAAAAACTGAAATCATATCTTCCTACAAGACCACATGACCTGTGGTAGACCTGAGGTCACCAGCCCTCAAATGAATAATGCACAGAAATGGGCAGTTGGATTGATAAGCTGGTAGATTATTATCAGACACATGGAAATTCCAGCTCAACATCAGGATAGGACCTGGAATTTCTTTCAAGAAGAGCCTTATAGTGTTAGACGGTTAACCAAGGCATCATGGTGTGACAGAGAAGAAGTCCTTAGTCTTATAATAACCACATCTCTTCATGGAAAGTTTTTTCTCAACGCCCTATAAATGCCACTCACAGGCTGCCTGAAACAAGCCATTCTGTCTCTCAAACCTGGCCATTGCTCACTCCCTTTTTCATGTATTCACCCTTTTCCCTGCTATCAGAAATGGAATCAGAACAAATTAATATTTAATTTTAAGATTACCATTCTATCAGAATCAAAGACCTGGGTAATTCAAAGCTAAGGCAAACGCCCCTCCTATAAATCTAACTTAGCTAATCAGACGTTTCACAGTTCTACGAACAGTCTCCCTGCCTTCAATCCGTTATTTGCCACGGGCCTCTGCCACAAGGCAGGAGGAGGAAAGCCAGTGCTACACTTCTAAGTGTGTGAAGTTCTAACCTTTTACCCATGTAATGATCTACTTAATATAATATTTTGTCTTTAATCAGAGAAAGAGTAAGATAATTTGATATCCCATAAAACTCCCTAACCTATATTTTGCAAGTCAATTAGCCAGTCCTTTTGCGTTAATGTCAGCACATCCCATGTTGCATCTCCAGTCAGGCTTTTAGGTGTCTGAGGCCCACAACGACACACCCCAAGAGTGTAAAAAGAAAACCCAGCAGGGTGGGGGGAGAGGAGGAGGAGCTGTGCAGTGGCCAGTTACTTTTTCGTCATCTGTATGGAAATTGGGAAAACAGTCTTCTCAAATGGAGATTATCTTCCCTTGGGATCCTTCTGGAGGGCTATAAACACCAGAATGTACTAATCAATGTTATATATTTAAAAGTGAATACAGAATCAGATTAAATTATAAAACTAAATGATACTGTTATAAAATCTAAAGCAAAAAAAAAAAAAAAAAGGTGAGAGAAACATGAAAAGAACTCTTAGCTGGTCCCCTTAAGTTTAGCCCTACCTTCTGGCAGTCAACCCAGCCTTAAGAAGGATGTTCAAAGTAACTGTTTCTCACTCTCTTACTTCTGAGCAATAGAAGGCAAAAAGCAAGACGTTTAATTTTAATGCCGTCATTTTCCCACCAATCGTTCTATCTGCAGAAGCTGCAGAAAGGTGAAAACTTGAAATCGATGAACGTTTTATGAGAAACTTGGATAAGAATTTGTTCTAAAACTATGAGAACGAACACGGACCTGTGGCACAAACACAGAATATGCATGTCCCCAACTCCGGCGGTCTGGCAATGTCTGACGATAACAGCCCCATGACTCAGGTTTCCCATCTCTAAAATGGACTCTTTAACCAAATCCGGGGAAATTGAGAACAACTGGTTGTTAAACTCTTAGAGCCCTCTCTTTGCTATTACTTTTAACCTGGTTTTTAAAACACAATAATATTTATAACACATTTTCATTATGCAGAAACATTAAACTTTTCCTGGAAGAATCTGTCTCATTGGATGTTAAAAAAGAATGTTTCTTTCCTTCTAGGAACATAAGGAGTAAATTTGGCTATTTCATCAACGCCCGTAAAAGACACCTGAGTCATTGTTTTAACTGAATGATTTCTCCAAGAATTCCACCTAAGAGAGGAGGAAGACGACCGTCTGCAGTGTGTAGGGAAAAGCGTTGTGTTCTCCTGATTCCTCTCCTCTGTCCTTGGCAATCCAGTTACAATTTGACAGCATTTAAAGATGACAGTACTTGAGGTAATAGGACAATGCCATAACAGGATTACAGCAAATGTGAAAGAAAGGACACACGTAGGTACTGTCATTTAGGTAATGTCATCTATGATCAGTTTTTGTTTCATTTTTTGCTGACACAGAAGTCAGTATCACTTATACAATTCATTGTAAATCCAGTTATGGCTGTAAATAGTTTGCTTCCCCGATGAAAGGAAACGCTTGTTATACCACAGTGGGATTCGGTGAAAATTTCTACTTTTGGTTGATGTGAAAATAATAACAAAAAAAAAAAAAATCCAAACCAATAACCAAAGATTCAAATAGTACCCTGACTTCACTACGACCCCAAATGAATTTATCTTCTAAGAAAGAAGAAAATTTTCTGTTGGTCATAAACAATAGGTGGTCAACGGGTTTCTGAAGGATGTCTCAGACCCCAGTGAAACTGTTGCTTTAGAGAGTTTGAAGAAGATAAAGTGAAAACACCTAGGTTCACAGTCGGGGAGCCAGTCAGTCCTGGTTTATCCCCAACAGGGTCCTTGTCAGTCACTTACACTATTTCTCATTCCATTTTCTTTATGTTATTTTGCTCACAGCACATCCAAATCCATACAATACAAGCTTTCATAAGTAGTTCTGCCCTACTTGCTAATGAATTTCTGCCACCTGTGAGTTTTCCCCTAAAGCCACCACATCTCCTAGAAGCTGTTATTCCTTTGCAGTGAACACACAGCTGTCCTGCCTTCCATTAAAATGGCTTCCTTATTGTCCGGGACAAGGAGCCATGTCTATGCCAAATGACCCACCACAAACAAAAGCTGGTCTCAAACCAACACTTGTCTCAATAGAAAATTCTGGCTAGAGGAGGAAAGACCACAAAGGAAGCCGAAGAGATGTTCTGACCATTTCAAACCCTAATGGAAACTAGTTCTCCTGTAGAACATTCTGAGCGCATTAAGGTTTTTGCTTTCCTTTTGACTTTCTCTACTTCCCTGGCTAATCTCCTGAGACCCCAGACCTTTCCTCCAAATGTCTACCTACTACCCTTCTGCCCAACAATCTTCCTACCCCATCCAGAAAAGTTCATTCAATTTCAGGCTAGGCTAGTAACCCCCAAGTTCTATTAAAGAGAGTTCATAAGGACGTGAATTTTGTTGCTTGCCTTGTTTCATCACATGGCTTCTGAATAATAACTGCCGTCGTGAAAACTGTCCACACCCTGAACAATTTCCCAATGTCCCTGTGGATGGCCCAGACGAGAGGGACAAGGGAACAACAGGGAGCCTAACGGACTCCTGCTTCCTAACTTCATTCTTGTCCACTCCCCATCTGCAACATAGGCAAAATGAAAACTTTCCAAGACTAAAAATTCCCTCTACGTTACTAACAGACCCATTTTTGCTGGTCCCCTGCAAAGTCTGGCTCCATTCTGCTTGTGCAAGGAAACCATGCAGTCACCCATCTCCATTCTCTGAAACATGCAGATCGACAGAGGGGAGAACACAGCATGAAGAAACTTACAGACAGAATTCCAATGATCCGACCCACCCCACGCCTGGACAGAGCCTTCGGTTTACGTCTTTCATCCTCTGCTCACCGCATTTCAACAGCCTCCTATGATGTACAACATACAGTCCAACTCCTTACGCTGCCTTTCCAGAGCTCCATAATCTAGCACCAAATATCTATCCCAGGCTTAGCTCCCTCTATGGACCAATGAAAATATTCTGTTCAAGTAAAAACCTTCCCATTCTCTTTCCCATTCTGGCTTTTATTCTTCCTCTCTGACTTCCTGGGATTCTGTTCATATTTGAGGGCCCAGCTAAAGGTCTGCTAGTTACCTTGGCATGCAGGCTCAATCTCTCCCTTCTCCAACTTCACAGAGTACTCATTTCCTGCGCCACTCTGGTCTCATACCCAATTCTTACCCCACCGGTTACCTCTTTAGGCCTCCATTTAATTTGATGTCTTCCCAATGTTTCTTAAGTACAGGAACTCTGTCCTCTACTTATTTTTATTTTATTTCAAAGTACCCAGCGTAGCATGTGATATGATATAGATATAACCTAGGAATTCAACAAATAGTGGTTATATGACTGCTTTTCCTTCCTAAAAGGGAAGTTATTTTGCCAAATACAATTTCTGTTTATAATGGTAATTTAAACCATCTCTGTACCCACAAACAGTTCCCTTCTGATATCTGCTTGAACTTCTAGATAAAAAAGGCAAGTAGCAGTAGCTCGTTATGCTACCCAAAGATTAGCATTCATATCCACCCTTTTTAAACAGCCATCCCACACCCCGGGGAAGAGCAGAAGTGAAGTATATGTGCCAACCAGAGCATGTGCTAAATTGATCAAGTCTGGCTGTCAGAGTTACCAAAAAACAATAACATCTTCTCTATGTGAAACCCAGCTTCAAGGTTGAGCAACTCTCTCACTGTATTTCAACCATAGTCATCTGCAAAAAAATTAGGCTCGGCAGGAGCACATCCTGAATGCAAAAAGCTAAGTTCTAAAAACATATTTTTAATATTCTTTTACATTCAGCACCACTAAAAAGGATTTTGTTCTGATGCCAGAGAGTTGCAAACATGGACATCGTTGGCTACCTGTAGCAATTGGGTGTGGTAAAGGGAAGGCCTAGCAAAAACTAAGGTAGCAGTTAATTGGACTACTATTTGAAATGTTGTCTGTATTCTCCAGACTGGGACTGACTGTTCATATCAAAGCGCCCTGGGCATCCTCACTCTACCGTGCCAGCCAAGACCTGGAGTTAGGCCACATGGCCAGGTAGGACCCAACACTGTGCACACATGGAGGTCTTCCACGGTAAGGATGCAAAGCTACATAGCCTTAGCACTGAGCTGGGGTCAGAAAAAGGCATTCGATGCAAGTCTGCCAAATAAATAAGCAAAGTTCAGATATCACGTTTATGCTGACTACCTTGGAAACTCTGCATGAGACAACTGAGAGAGGAAGATGGATGTGAAAAACAAGCAAAACCTCCCACTTTACAAGAATTCACTGACAGTTACACAGTTACAAGGAAAAGATATATCAGTGAATAAGACTGACTTGGGCACCCTCTCCCATTTCTGTTTTTTTTTAAAGCCCACTGGAATTCTATGAAATAACCCTTACTTTCCCATTCCCTCACACACTCTCAAGTGCTCACACATTTCTCACACAGATACACATGCTCTGTTCACGGTGGATAACACCATCTCAGTCCGTTTCTACCTCTCTCCCAGTTGATACCAACTTCTATGAAATCTCCTAAATCCACAGAGCATTCTGATTTCCCTGAAATGTACTTCGGTACCGCCCACCCAAAGTCAACTGGAGCCTTGAGAAGTCGCAAACGGTTAAAGGCTAGAGATAGACAGACAGCCTTCCATGATGGTCCAACCCAAGTGGTTGGTTGGTTTTTATTTTTTAGCTTTATTGAGGCATAATTTACATACAATAAAAGCCACTCATTTTAAGTATACAGTTTGATGAATTTTGCTAATTGTGTACAGTTGTATAACCTCCACCAAAATCAGTATGAAGAACATTTCCATTACTCTAAAAAGTTTTCTCACACTCCTTTGCAGCCAGTCCCCTCCCCGTCCTCTCACCCCTTTTAGTCGTTGATCCACTTCTCATAGTTTTGATTTTTCTAGAATTTCAGGTATGTGGACTCATACAGTATGTCCCCTTTTGTGTCTAATTGCTTTCACCAAGCAGAATGATTTGGAGGTCCACCCATGTTGTCGAGTGTATTACTCTTTCATTCTTATGTTGCGTATTCCATTGTATGGCTATACTGCAATTTGTTTAACCATTCACCTATTGATTGATGTTTGGATTGTCACTACTTTTTGACTATTATGAACAATGATAAAATGAATATTTGCATACATGTGTTTATTTGAATGCATGTCTTCATTAATCTCAGGTAAATATCTAGGGCAATCCAAGTTTTGAGAACACAAAGCATTTTGAGTTTGAGAGTCCAGGGAACTCCCATTCTGTCAACCTCCAGTGTGTCCCACTTCTTCCCCATTCCCCTGGCGGTTCATCTCCAAGGCCTGTATACTAGCCATCTGTTTGGCTCAATTACCAAATGCCATCTTATTCCATACAGAACCCTCTCCACTACTCTAAGCAAGTGATGGGAAGAGACCTCAACACTATTTTATAAGGGGCATTCATTTGGACTGAGGCCCCTTCTGAGTCAGAGTTAACTATTACATGTGCTGAGAGCCAGCCCTAAGAGCCCCCGATAGGTCGGAGAGGGGGGTGGTTGACCTCCCCTATTAGCCGTATAGTTGAATGGCAGTCAAGGGCCCCAGAGATAACTTCTACTTTACCAAAAGGCCTTGGAAAGAAAGACAACATCAAGGGCTCACTCATACAACACCACCTCAGGGGGCACAGCTGCTGCCTAGAGCGGTGGACAGAGGAGAATCGGGGAAAGAAAGGAAGATTTGCCCTCCTGTCCCCTGCCCCACCCTCAGGGCTGGAAGACAGGGGTGAACAGGAAGCAGAGCCTGGAGACTAGAGCTGCAGTGGCCCCGGGGCAGAAGTGGATAAAGGAAGACATGAGGAGTGGAGGGGGAGTGGACGAAAGAGGGGGACACCATTTTAAATAAAGAGACAGTAACTGTGGGGAAGAAGCTCAATAAAACAGAATAAAGAGCTGCTACTGGCAATATACTGAGACAAAGAAAGTAAAGCCCTCTGAGTGAGGCATGCCTACATTAATTCAGACCCCTGAGCAGATTCTTATTCCTGAGGTAATAGATCTTTTAGCTAAATAGACTGAAGAAGTGTGAGGAGGGAAGAGGATGGTGCCTCTGGAGTGGTGTGGGAGACTGGAAAGATATGGGGCTGGGACCTGGGAGTGAGTCCTGCTTCCCACCTGCGCACTGCCACCAATAGGATGGGAGACAATGCTAGGTCTTATCACTGGTCTGGACCTCAGCCGCCCTGCTGTAAACAAGGAGTTTGGAATAAATGATCTCTGATATCCTAACAACTTATAAACACTGCGTGACTTTTGCAGAGATGGGAGTATGGGAGAGTGGAAACGGCTCAGAGAGAGCTGAAGGGGAGGGAAAGTATGCTCATTCCTACTACTTAATCTCCAGTTGGCAAAGCCAGACCTGGAGAGATGAAGACTGGGACTGTGATGACAAATAATTGCTGGCTTACTCCTAATTTTTCACCACCAAGCTTTATCTCTTCAGCTGGAACAAAAAAATGGACTCATCTGTAAAATGGGAATAATAATAGTGTCTGCTTTATATTAATATTTATGAAGTACTTAGAACAGCAGAAGTGCTCTGTTTGTGAAATAAAACACATGCCTCCTGGTGTTTATTAGTTATAACTCAGAAGAAATGATGTCATCAGCCCCTTTCCAGAAAGTAAGTTTGGATCAATAGAAAAGAGGGAGAAGAGAAAGGAAAGAATGTGAGTGGGGCGAGGGGAGTGTCAATTGGGAACACATTCTAGGATACTAGCTGGTACCTGATTGGTGCCTATATATGACAGATGGATGGACAAATGGATAGTGGATAATGAATGAAAATGGATAGATGGTGAGCAATGAGGTGGGGAGAGTGCAGAGAGGGAAGCCCGCACTTCCTTTACAATTTTGGGAGGGAATGGTCTAGTCCACCAGGCATGGCATACAGATAATTTTATTCTCGTTGAGAAATAAAATCAGCTCTCCACCGACAAGAGAGCCTTCTGAAAGAGGCCACCTGAGCAAACAGCCACAGACAAGAGATCTACCACTCCTCTTCCACCCCACCCCAATCAGAGGCCAAACCCTTCCGTGGAGTCTTTGATAAAAGTAACTGTAAGTTTGCACCAGACCAATGTGTTGACCCTGGTGTGTTAGGTCTGAGAGTGGACTTTCTATCTCTTTTCTGGCCAATGTTGAGACTCCGTGCTGGAAGCATCTACCTTCTCTTACTTGTACACCCCTGGGGCACTGGCCTGGGCCTGTGTCTCTCCTCAGCCATATCACTCTGGATAACTCCCAACCCCTGCCCAGCTTCCTTTCTTCTCCAGGGATAGTCCATCAGCACCTCAGGGCAAAAACCCTTAGGAATGGGTCTAGTGGAGGCAGTTTAGGTTGTTTTCCTGATTGGGGCACAGACATTATGTGTCTGTTGTGGTCCTTGTGACTTAAGAGTTTGAGGCTTTCCTGAAAGTCAAATTGTTCCAAAGGGATCCTCAATCTGCACATATACATACATTACTCCAATTCCCTTCCTGCTCACAAATGGGCAGTTCAACACCCCTCACCCAACCTGAACCTCCTGCCACCATGGGGCCTGGGCAGACATGCCACACTCGGGGCGAACTGGAACTCCAGGCTCAGAACAATGCTGCTGTTTCTCCAAGTCTCTAAACTACAAGGATGTTTTTATTCTTCTTAGAATGTTTTTTAAAACACCTAAAAACATACTACTGATCTGGGAAAGATTACCAGAAAAGGGGGGAACAAACTAAAGGGAAGGGGGCCAGGGCCACCCTCATATATGAAAATTCAAATGATGATGAAGGCTTTTAGGCTAACGAGAAGGGAGATCATTGAAAGCTATGCACACACAGCAGAAAGAGATTAGGGGAACATGGACTTACACATAAAATCCCAGAACACTAGGATCCGGGAGGGTCCCTGGAAGCTAGAAAAACAAATTCTGACCTATATAATTAAAGTTCAATAAATGCATTTACAGAATGCCTTGCTCAGGAAGACGGTGTAGGCTGCCACAGAGGAAGAAGGTGCAAGTGACCATCCCAAAGTTGTGACTAGAGGGGCAGTGGCTAGTCCTCTGAGGCAGGTATCCAGTCCAGAACCAGGAACTTTTTAAAACCATTTCCCAGGCAGAGATAGGGCTGGTACCATCCATCTGCTAATAGGTCCACCATTGTTCGCTGGTTAGCTCTGGACACACAGCAAAAGTGAGCTCAAAGCAGCAGGCAGAAGGAAAGCAGAAAGACAGAAGGATGACATCCGTCTCCCACTTTGCCACTGGTTTGAGACATGAATTTTAGTCAGTTACCCCTTTCTGGAAGAGCTTGATGAGTACATCCCTCCCAACTTGTACAACTCCCTCTCCTCATCAACTTTTCTCTCCCAGCAGTCCAGGGGCCTGGGCCATTACTGGAGTACAGACCCTGATCACACAGAATTATATTCTAGGGATGGCCAACCCCCTGCATGCCGTTGTGAGCTCTCTCCACGCTCCGAAGAGGAGTCTAAGGCCAGCTCCTTCCTCATATCTCCCTCGGTGTATGCAGCAGTATATAGTAAAGCAACCTGAAAAGGAGCACGTAAACTGAATTTTTGTAAAGCAGGGCCCATTTTCCCATCAACAATAATAAGAAATGAGTGAACACAACTTAGCACTTAATTTCTGTCTTCATGATACTGTCTTCACAATTACTCCACAAGAAATCTTGATTCCAAAGGGCCCGTGAGTTCTCAGATGGAAGGAGGCTCACTCCTCACTTCTCTTTCAGCATTGAGTGCATAGAGGGCTTAGCAGAAACCTATTGGCCAATAGATTCTAATTCTTTTTAATTAGCATCCTTTAAGCTAGAGCTGTGAGTCCATTTCCTTGCAGCCTTCTTTTTCTCTAACAAAGTCCTTCCACGGAGTAGTTAATGACCCATAAACACTTATGAGCTAAGGAAACATTCCATTGAAAAGGAATAGCACCGTGGATCCTTTTTAAGTGAAAAAAAAAAAAAAATCTTTTGTAAAATGAAGCATCTCCTTTTTACTGCTGTTTGATAAATTCAAGATTTTTCAGTTTGGATAACTAGTATTCCAGGATATATAAAGTTGTCTTCAAGTAGAACCCTGGAAACTAGCCCTCAATTTAGTAAGCCAGGGAAACATCGGAAAGCCGTGAAGTGTAGACTAAAACTCCAGCTCTTGAATTGAAGTGGAATGTTCCAGGTAGACAAATTCATGGCCTCTAAAATCAGGAATCAGCTGGAAACTCGATCAGTGCTCGCCAGTTACCACCTACCTCATTGCCATAACCTATAATGGTGATGATAATGACCATTATGATGATAATAATAATAATAGCTTCCACTGAATGGTACTTTGCAGCTTACAGAGCAATTTAACAAACCTGACTTCCTTTGAAGGCCTTCCAGACCAGTCTCCTCCTCCCACTTTCTCTGCACTACCACCTTATCTTCAGCATTGCCCTCAGAGGACTTTGTGGCCTCTTTTGTCTCATTTCGCTCCTCACCAATGACGAGACAATGATTTGGTAGAGAAATGCTCACAAGGGTCCTGTGCATAATCCTAAAGCAAACCATGTTATCAGCCAACGGCTACCCTGAGATCCCACAAAAGTCTGGGTGTTGCAGAGGTTACTGTGCACAAAAGCCAGCAGGTCCAAAGAAGTGAAGGACTGAGGGACACAGAGGCAGGGAAGCCCCTAGAGAGCAGGGTCTGGTCCTTTGGAGAAGGACATTGCTCCGAGCACGGCTGGGCTGAATCAAAAGCCCCTGGAGGAGGTAGGGGAGGGCAGGATTGGGTCAGACTCTAAGCAAGAGGGGCCTCTGGGTAGATGAGTGTGTGGCTCTTCAAGGGGACACCAGAGCCCTGGGTGCAGAGTGGCGAGTGGAGATAATGCCCACAGTGATAATCAGCAGGGCCCTGGCAGAAGAGGCCCTGGACACTGAAGGCCGGGCACAGTCTCAGGGACAGCTCATGGGATGTGCAGCAGGGTGCTCCAAAGAGAACTCTTTCCCACCACTGACCCTGTTCAGTCCTGACCAAGCACACATAGATGCACACCCAGCCAGGGCTGGATGCAGGGGTCCCTACAAGGTTGCAGGGTGTGCACTGAGAAGGTGGGGAGGTGACAGCCTCCAAGCATGGCATCAGCCCGGTACCAAAAAGGCACCACGAAGCACTGAGCTACGCCATACCCATATCCCTTCCTAGAAGTGACCTGGGACATTCGTAACGGAGCAAACAAATTTAGTGTACTGAAGAGAAGTGAGCAGGGGTGACCTTGTCTACCCATCTATCATCAACACATATCATCAAGAAAGAGAGGGAAGCAGGCTGATGAAGGAGAAGCAGTCTAGAAGCCAGTGGAGCTGCTGGGGTCATCTGTAGGTCCAAGGTCACCCAGACCCACTCTATCGTTGGCCAGACTGCTGATTCTCCAAGGAGCTGAAGACTGTGCTGCTAGCAGAGGCCCCTCGGGTTTACGTACTAATACACATCCACCTTATCCATAAATTGGAAGTACCCATAAACCTAGATCAGACTCAGATGATCGTCCAACTCATGCAGAAACTATATTTCTCTAGCAGAAGAGAAAGCAGGCAGCGTGAGGGGTGTGGGGCAGGGGCAGTATCTCTTCCCCACTCTCCGCTCCTCTGACTCTCTCTGCACACTGGCAGCAAAAGGGAAGAATGCAACAATGACAAAACTTTTATCTTTGCCTTTTCTGAGAGGTGACCCTATGGCATGTCCCTGGAACTCAGGTTTCTAGGGGGGGCCATCATCTTCTCCCATTTTTTTGGCCAGAGCCAATGAGCTGGAGAACAATGTCTGGACAGAGAGCTTGGGGAGGCCCGGAGAAACTCGGGCTGGCCACATGCGCTGTGCAAGGGCAGCAGACAGCACCCTTCGGCAGGCCGTCAGGGGCCCCGGCACCCCTATCCCGCTGCCACGCACCCCCTGGCCCACGGTACTTGAGGTCGAAGTCAAAAGACCACCATGCCTTCTGCCTTCTAGAACGATACCCCTGGGAGAAAACACACATTCTGTAACACCTCTGAGTGATAGTCAAGTGGAACATTTCTTCCCAGTGGACAGGAAAGGCAATTAGCCCCATTCTACAGATAAGGAGCCTGAGGCTTGATGGGGTTGATCGGCTTGTTTCAGGCCACCCAGCCAGAAGGTACCTGGCTTTAGAGTCTGAGCTCCTTCAAAGTGCTGCCTTCTCAAGACAATGTTTGCCAACTGTCCCGCACCTACCCACCAGCCCCGGGCACAGGGGTCAGTGAGCCAGAGGGACCATGAGACCCCCAGGACCAAAGCGTGGGCTGTGGTGAAGAAAGCCACCCGGCCTTGCGGTGGTGGTGGGGGGGGGGTGGGGGGGGAATGTGCTATGAAACAGCACTGGGGCAGCACCCGGGCCATGGTGTGTGCTGGGGAAAAAGACAGATGCCCACGCTGTTTGGTGCTTTACCACCTTGGTTCTCTCTCCTCCTCCTCCTCCCAACTCATAACCTTCAATACTTCAAGACCCCGTGTCCTTGGCCCCACACACAGCTCAAGCCAGTGGCCAGCCGCCAGCAGAACTAACACGCCGAGAGCAGGTGCCAACCTGACCACTCCTAGGGCAGGCCGGCCCGGGCTGGCCCCTCCAGCCGGGGCACCCACGCCGCTGCCAGGCTATTTGCTCCTGAGCTGGCTTTTGTCTCTCGTCTGGTCTGCTGCAGCTCTCCTTCTCCTTTCCGTCCCCTGTCCAGGCCTGCCTGAGGCTGCTTGCCAGAGCAATTGCGTGTCAGGCCTGTGCCCGGGGCACTGAGGGTTGAGACTCTCATAGTCTTGCTGCTCTGCCCAGGATGGAAAACCCATAGGCTCAGGAAGGTCTGGGACAGGCGTGGGACAGCAGAGGGGCTACAGGTTAGAGGAGTGGTCCTAGGAGTGAAACTCCCCAAGTCCAACCCAGGTGGGGAGGAGAGAGGGAGCAGGTAAGGCTCCCTGGGACCAGTTCGCTCAGGCCAGCCACCTCTGACTTCTCCACCCAGTGAACCGCACCCCTACAGGCTGACAGACACGCCTTGAGAGAGGGGTGGGGAGTAGCCGTGACCTGGCCAGAGAAATAATTCCCGGCAGGAATGCTCATGGCAAAGAGTCTGCGGTAGGGAAGGAAGGTGAAGCCTGTGAAAGACGACGCGGGGCGGGGGGGAGGGGTGGGGACTGGAAAGAACGAGGTGTGCAAAGGACACACCATTCCTCCCAACCCCTCAGGACCATGTCCAGAGCCAGCCTGGCGGCTGCTACCCCCAAAACAACACCTGCCAGTAGTCGAAGTGTAAAGCTGACAGGCCTGGAACACAGACTCAGAGTACGTGGGTTCGAGCTCTGGTGGGTCAGCAGGGTGAGCACTCCGGCTTCATCTATCACCATTTCCTGGCCTTGTAATCCAGAGCAGCTCATTAACCTCTCTGAGCCTCAATTTCTTCATCAGTAAAATGTGCATGACCACACTGCATCGCCAGCCTCCTGGGGTCGCTGTGGAAACTGGTTAAAATAGTGTCTGTGAAGCACTCGGCCCAGTCAGGCGCTCAGGTCTGGCAGGAACTCAGGCACCTTGCCGGGCGAGTTCACAAGCCCTGGTGGAGCACCGCTTCCTCGTCTGTGACGTGGGGGAAGTCGCAACCACGTGGCCTCCTCACGGGTGACTGCACCAGCAGGAGGGTGCCAACGACCGCATGGGCCCCTCCCAAGCGAGAAGCCCTTGGCGCGTCCTCCAAAACAAGACCTGTTTCTGGAAAGGTGTCAGTAAACAACCACTTTCATACTTATTTTCATCATCTCTCCAGAAACACTACCTCCATTCCCCTTGATGTTCAATGGCGGCCAATTTCTTTCATTTGTTCCAAATAGGTGTTGTTAATGGCGAGGAGAACAAAATGAAATGAGCCTCATTCTTTGCCCTTAAGGAGCTGACAGTCTAACAGCTCTAATCCTTAATGATCTGTATGTAAATGGACATGTAAGTGTCCCAGGAAGCCATGGATCCTTCAGGGACGGGAACACTTCTGTAATATGATTAGTCACTTCCAAATGGTTCCTCAGGTGCTCACCTGACTGGCAAGAGATAAAGGCTTTTCAAAAGTACTGCATTGCTTCCTGAATCACAGCAGTGTGCTCATCTAACGTGAAAAGTTAGGAAGGGGGAACAGGAAGCCACATTCTGAGAAGTTATACCAGACTCTCTGCATTCCGGGATGGCCTCCTCTTCTAGTTATTTTACTAGTGAATGACGGAACAAGGTAATGTTTTTTTCGACACAACTTGTGTTGCATCAGGTGAAATCTCAGGATAACAGGGGTTCAGAGAGGAAAGGCCAGACTGAAAGTAATCCTCACTGCACCAAGAAGCTCTGCCACCAGAAGTCCAAACCCGACGGCTTTGTGTGTCATAACGATACACTCAGGACTCTCGGAATCACACAAATACCTGTAGATACTTATCTAAGCGACAATCGGATATCAGATCCCTCGAAGTGAGCTGAGGTGCTTACAGTTTATTGTCCTGAATTGTGTAAGTCAGTGCGACAACGCGATGCACGGCAGAGTTTCTGAGTTCCAAAGTCAGAGAAAGTAGGTAAATCGTGCAAACGCGTTGGCTTCCTTCCCTCCCTGGCTCTCTTCTATGGGCTGTGAGTGAACGGAAAAATAAACCATCGGAAAAAGTCTCAGCCCAATAAAATTACACAGACAGAATAACTTCTTCATGAAACTCAGAAGACAAGCCCCGTGGGTTCGTGCTAGCACGCATTTTCGCTCTGCCATCACAGGCTTTGTACATAGAGCTCCAGATCTCTATTGCCCCAGAATCGTCCCCACTCAGCTTCCTCCCCTGATCTTCCTCCTATATCAAAAGTATCATTCGCCCCCAACCCCGTGCTTTCTTATATTAAAATACGTGTTTAAGAAAGACCAAACAAAAAACATAGTTAGCTCTGATCATGTTAATATAGTAGAGCATAAAAAGCACTCCACTGGTAATCAATAAACACCGTTTCTAGTCCTGTCACGAAGAAGCTATGTGACCAGGAGAAGGCACTAGTCTCAAAGAGAGTCAAGTTTCTCATGGGGAAAATAAGACTGGGGAAGTGTTGGATGAGCGAGCGAGAGACGAGACAAAGATAGCGACAGAAAGAGAGAGAGAGAGAGAGAGAGAGAGAGAGAGAGAGAGAGAGAGAGAGAGAGAGAGAGAGAGAGAAGGCACGCTGGTCCATCAGAGGTTCCCAGAAGAAAAGGTGTGGTTTGTTGCATACTCTCTTGCAAACTCCTACCTGCCTTTAGGGCCCATGGCCCACCTAGGGTTGATGGCTACTTGCTTGGAGCAAAACTATTGTGTCTGTCATCTTAATATGCGTGGAATGTGTTTTAAATAAGGATCAAAGCCCATCCTGAAGTTATCTGTGGGGAAGCAGTAGACCCAGATCCACTCACTGCATTTGCCTTGGGGGTAGAGCAGGGGAGAAGCCCACCTCCCCCAAAACAGGTCACCCCCAGTCCCAGGAAGGAGGGGGCCACATCCCCTCCCAGAGTACGTCAGCCCCATTCTGAAACTGCAGCCATTTCAAAGCAGGGAGGACAGAGCAAGTCCAACCAGGAGACCCAAGACAGAAAAGTGGGCAGCGGCAAAGGAGCCTGACTTCTCCAGAGATCGGACTTCTTATTAAAACCCTCACCCACGCCACCACCCGCCAGCCTGGGCAGGCATTCCAGGACTCAGACTGCTCCCTGGGAGACAGCTGGCTCTTGCTTCCTAAGCACCATAACAATTTCCTCTGTACCTTCTCCTCCGTCTATTCCCAGGATGGGGCATAAGGCTCCCACCTACCAGGGAGACTTGCCATGCACGACCCAAAGCCGGGAAAGGAATCTGTGGAACTCAGGTCTGAGTGCCGTCCAAGTTCCCACACTAGGGGCTGTTTCGGGGCTTACAATTGGTGGTTTCCATACCCGGCAGTTCCTACCCAGGACTGAAAAGCCTTCATCAAATGCACAGGTGTCTCTGCCAGGAAAGTATGACATTTCGTGAGGACTAATTTAACCCATCTGGACAATTTGGGCAACAAGAGTAAACCCAATGCCCATTGAGAGGGACAGCACTCTGGATCTTTTGTCAGAGTTTAATTCTTTTTTGTAAAGTTTGTAAATTAAACAATAATTTGCATTCACTAAACCTTCTGAAAATTGATTTATCTGTTGATTCAAATATAAAGGAAGGAAAGACAGAAGGAAGGAAGAAAGGGAGGAGGCGGGGAGGAAAGAAGAGAGAAAGGAAGGAAAGAAAGAAGGAGAGAAATAAAAGACGCTGAGTGTTACGGTCCAATCAGACCAAAACTCTGAATTTCACACTGCCTGCTGGAAGCATTCGTGACGTCAGGTGGCACATTCTGCCAACTCTGAAAAGGATCACTCGGCCTATACCATCCCTGTGCCACAGGTCTCTGGTCCACTTTTCAACTCACACTCGCCTGGCAGAACTTCCCCACACAAAACAGAGATGCCCACTGAGCCTTCGCATGAGAGAACAGGGCCAGGCGCTCACCCCGCACATCAGTTTCCCCAGCCGTCCACGCACAGCTGCCCGCTGGCACACGTGTGGGAGGAACGATGAAGACGCACAGTCTTCCAGAGGTCTGCCTGGTCCACGCTTCCCCTTCTAACTTGCCTCGGGGCTTCACCAAGCCCAGGCACCTACTGCAAAGGTGGAGGAGGCCACCAACCTGAATGCCAGACTATTACACACACTTGAATCTTCCACCCTGCCAGCCCCGCGCTCCCCAAAAGGAAGGCATGATAAAACAAACAAGTCAACCTCTGACTACCTGTGGTTTTTGTATTTCACTCACGTTCTTCTTGAAATGGGAGCTGAGCATCCTGGAACCCAGGAAAAATCAAGTCTCAAGCAAAATGTGAATGGGAGGCAGAGTGTGCAGAAACAACAAACTCCACATGGGTCTCCCACAAGCCCTCCCCTCTGGAGCCTTCTGTCAGCATTGCAGAGAGTTAAGAATAAGCCCGAAGGCCAGGTGCTGCTGCTCACCAGGAAGTGCCCTGTAAGTACTTCCTGGGCAGCCTCTCCACGTTAACATTTACCCTGGTGCTTAGGGACAGTGCAATACTTTCTTGAAATTATTCGCAAAGGCAAACTGTCAAGCACATTTCTGCCCTGCAGACCCTAAAAGGATGGAACCAACTCCTATCACCTGCCTGCCACAGCATTGAGCGTCCCGCCGACTTCTCCCCTCCAAACTGTTCAAATAGGCCTTACCCCAAAACCTGCCTAAGGAGAAGCCCCAGAGATCTGCCCTGTGGGTGGGCTGAGGAACCACTGGAGGGCAAAGAGTGAGGAGGCATGCCCTTACCTCCCTGGGCTTCAGATACCAAGTCTCCCGCCTCTTCAATAGGTTACTCATGAAGGAGAGGCTCAAATGTGACAATGCTCATCAAAGGGCTTATTCAAGAACCATAAAAACATACTGTGATTTTAGCTCTATTCTCATTATTAATAGCATAATGGATGTTTGAAAGGGATGGGCCTGATTTTTCACAAACCAAAAAAGCTGGAGGGTTGGGAAGGAGGGAAGGAACAGATACTCAGAGATTGCTTCAAGGTTGTCCTTCGGAGCCCCATTCTTCCAGATTCTCCCAAATGCCTGATGCAGTAATAACAGTTCCAAAAGAACACACTACTTTGTCAGGACTTGTAGGTGAAATGGGATGGAGCAGCCGTCAGCTTGGGGAGAAATCACTCACTAGGTAGTCAACGGAGGAGGGCTGCTTTCAGCTGGACAAACACTAAATCTGCACTGGGAGTGAGAGCCTTCCTGTCTTTCCCTTGGAGGCCAAACCAATCCTCCTTGACCTTCTTGTACCAACCAGTAAGCCTCCTTTCCCTCAAAGGCACACCTCCCCACCCTTCCAGCTCCAAGAGATAGAGACTTTGGGGCCACCAAGGCAAGAGTGTTGTAAAGTGATCCTTCCTGCCTACCCCCACCTCCCAGAAGCAGGGGACACAAGCTGACTGCTCTGTGCTGAGGATGGGTGATTCTCCATCTGGGTCTTTAGTTTCAGACAGTCATTCATGGATGACTCCTAAAGGGAAGGGCCAATTGCAGATATCACTAAGAACAAACAACTTCACTTGAGGGAAGGGGATGGTATCCCCAAAAACAATGGTGGGCAGAAAAATTCACATGCAGCAAACACCAGGGAGTAACGGCACTCCCACCTGATTTACTGGCCAGACGCCGTGAGGGAGGCACAGTGGCACTTGGTAGGTGACCCACATAAGGTGCTGCAGGGTATGGGACACCACACAAGGTTTTGCAGCCCAAGCGAAACCAGATGGTGTCAGAAGACAATGAATTACTCATAGGCGATGGAGCTGTTATTAGCACACCTAAAAACCCCTTTTTTCTAACCATTGTTTGACACCCACCACACTAAATCACAGAGAGGAGGGAAAGAACACCTGGGCCCCAAAAAGCTTGTCATATTAGCCAAATGCCAATGCTCCCCTTCTGTCCAAGGGCATCGGGGGAAGGCGGCTGGGCAGGGGCTGAGGCTCCAGCCCCCATCTTTAACTCCCTCTGCACCAGGGGAAAAGCCCCCGTCACAGGCAAGAGACTCTCCACATATTTTATGCCCCAGGATTCTGCCAGCAGCTTCCATCCTGGTCTGTAAAACCCTTTGGAACCCTGAGACAGCCTTCCTCAGATTCCAGACAGAGCTGGCTTGGAGTGCCACGGAGATAAACCCAAGTGTGCCAAGCCCTGACCCTCCAAGGTGACAAAGACCTCACTAGACTACATCTCGTCTTTTCAGGCTCGGTGAGCCAGCCCAAGCTGGCAGGCTGCCTCCCAGGAAAGCCCTGGCTATACAAAACACACCCAAGTGCCTTTGTGTGTCTCTGCTCTGAGGACTAATGATAAAGGCAGCTCATGAAGGAAATGGCCGTGCCCGCAGCCTCCTAAATTGCGAAGGCAGCATTTAATACTGATGAGAGAGCCCCCTCATGTCTCCTTCTAAATGCCTGATACACATCCATTTTTCTGTCAGCAACTTCAAATAATGTCTATAATGCTGAGATTTATACATGTGTACTTATAAATGCTATTTCATTATAGCCTCTGCAAAACTACCTTTCTGCCTAAACATTCAATTAATGTAATTAAATTGCTACCTGATGGCATTATCTAATTTTACGCGGGATCCAAACTATTGAAAAGCATGTGCCTTTTAACACTCTGACTGGTAAGGCATGTGATAAACAGAGCTATAAACATGTTGGCATAACTGAGCTGTTTAAAAATAAATTAGCAAACTATAAAAATAAACAGTTACATACACATGTACTCAATTATGAACTAACTCTAATTTTTGTTCTGAAATACTGTCTTTGACCTTAGTCATAAACAAGCACTATTAAAAAAACATAATATCTCAACAGACAGAAGGCCAAGGCTTAAATGCTCTCCAGTGCAGCAGAATGCAAAACAAAGCACCAAAAAAATAAAGGAAGGAAGGAAGGAAGGAAGGAAGGAAGGAAGGAAGGAAGGAAGGAAGGAAGGAAGGAAGGAAGGAAGGAAAAGAAAGAAAGAATAAAGAAAGGGCTTGCCTTTCTTTAAAAGCTGGAAAAATGTGTACTAAACATACAAAGACTGCTGTGCTCTTACTGATTTGAAGCTGCTTCTATTTGAGCCAGAAAAGTTGAAACCTGGCGAAGTGCTTTTGCATTCTCAGATGTTTTGGAGTCTCTCAAGACAAGAGGGCAGGCAAGGAGAAGCGCTATTTCCAAGTGCAGCTGTTTCAACAGCTCACTGTCTGCGTAACAGTCGCTGTCACACAGGGCCGCCTCCCCACCTGAACTAAGTAGGCTTGCTGTCCTAAGTCTGCTACCGCCGCTAAGTCCTGAGCTTTTCTAAGACGTGCGGCAGATATGTGGAAATTGTCTTCCAAATAGTACAAGACAGAAAAGGGGGGGTGGGGGGAAGAAGAAGCAAAATCAAGCTGTTGAAACTGTATACAGGACACGTTTTCACACTAATCCAGTGCCCCTGTAACAAAGGACAGCACACTATGGGATAATTACTATGGATTATTATTATAGTTCCTAAAGCAAAAGAACAACAACGAAATGACAAAAGGCATATTACACACACAGATTTCTAAAGCCTTAAAATCACATGGTCTTTGGTGTGGGTTCCTATGGGGTTGCGGGTAATGCCCTAAGCGAGCAGGACAGATGCAAACACACACACAAAAATCACAATAAACCTGAAATTCTCTCCTGTCGTGGTGCTTACTGTCCTTTATTTCACAAACAAAAGTAGTTGAGAAACAGCTAAGTAGTTATTCATCTCGAAGAGTCATCCTAAAATGCTGACTGCCCCAGGGCTGTCTACCCTTTCCCCCGGAACAACAACTATAAAAAAACTACATAAATAAAGAATAGCAAGAAACTCAAACTCGGCCACACTTGTTTTAGAATGTGGCAGAGAAGGCTCGATGGGAAAGAGGAGCCAGAGAAAAACTTCTTGGGGACACAGATTTACACCCCAGGCCACTGTCCCTGCAGTGGGGAAAGGGGCCAGCACAGCAGCCCAGTCATTGAGTCTGAAGTTTACAGAAACAAGGAGTGTGGGTGGCTGCAAGAAAACATCCCCCCAAAACACATTTTTACAGGAATGCGGCTATAAGGTTATGGAACAGCCAGAGTGGATTGTGCTGTGCTTTTTGCCTTTCGAAGAAGACAGTACTTTCCTCCAGGATGAAAGGGCAGATGGATACTGGTCTCAGGCACTTCAGCAAACTGGTCAAGGAGGGCCATAGCTATGAGAATGCAGGTATCAGGAATCTGGCTCAGCTTGCATTAGGAAGAGGCTGGTGCTTACCTATCTGGGACAATGGCAATGGCTGGAGACCCTGGGATTTCCCTGAGAGTTTCCTAGACAATAAGGCTGGACCTCTGAGCTGGCAGAGAGGGGTTCTTCCCTTGAATCACCTATGATTCCAGAATAATTTGTTCTACATGTGGCAAAGCCAGTACGAGAGAGAGAGAGAGAGAGAGAGAGAGAGAGAGAGAGAGAGAGAGAGAGAACAACTAAGGCCTAACTTGAGGAATGTTAAATTTGTGCTCTAAATGCTGCTGTTTTAAGGTCTTTCTTGAGATGTGAAGGCCAAGCACGATGAGGAGCCTGGAGCTGGCAAAAGATGTTCAGCCATGAGCCCTAAACCCAAGACCCCTTAAAACAAAAGTGACCCAGAAAGAAACTACTGACTCCTGTTTCTCATCAGACTCCTAAAATTGCCGGTTTCTGGACTAAAGATTCAAGCTGAGGTCAGGGCAAGAAAGCAATTCGTTTGACTCAAGCCCTTGCAAATTACCCCCAAATAATTTACTTGGTCTCAGCTTTGGCTGCCTTAGGTATTATGAGGATTCCAAGAATTATTTTACTTTTCCATTAGAGGGCTCTCCACTCTCCTTTCAAGGAAAAACACTTTATCTGCCAGCCACCTTCTTTCCAGGAATGGGAAAGAGAGGAGGAGGACCTGTGGAAAGGAGGACAACTTATTTCCAGAAGGAATTCCAAACCCCCAGGGCTGACTGGCATATCAGAGCACAGCAGAGCCACAGACACATCTTAAGAAAAGGGCCCTTCAGGGCCACAAGACAGTGGATTCCTGAGAAGCCTCAGGCACCAGAGGAGAGAGTGCAGTCCAGGGAAGGACGCAGCTAATATACCCATTTCCCGAACCCATGGTCCACCAGCAGCCCACCGAGGTTTACCTTAGCTAGAGAAAACAAGCTAAGAAAAAACTGCAAGGCACAAAGCACATATTTCTGTGGTTTTGGTATCTAATGAACAATAGAGAAAGAAGCCGAATAACATGGTTCAAAATAACGCCTTCCTAAAAGAACTACAAGTTAGAGTTTGATTTAAATCGCCTCAGCTACAAGCAGTCTACCAGAGTTCTTGCTGCCCCATTCGAGGGCCACACTCTCCTCCCTCCCAATCCTTTCTGAACAGGCCAATCTAACAGGCACTGATGGCCCTAAGATGAGGAGGGGCCCAAAAATGAGGAGGGGCCCGCGGCTTGGGCTGAGCACTCCCATCCTCTCCAGCACCTCCCAATACCTTCCCCATCCCAGCAGACAGCAAATCCATTCTTCCAGTCACCAAGCCAAACATCGTAGGGTCCACCTTGACCACTCCCTTCCACTCATTAAACCACATCCAATCTGTCAGCAAGTCCTCTCGGTCTTATCTGTAAAATATGTCCCAAACCTGGCCCCTTCTCACATCCCCACTACCCTGGTCCGAGCTGCCATCATCTTGCCTGGATTTGGGCAAGAGCGTCCTGATGGTTTCTGCCTCACCTCCCTACACTCAAGTCTCAAGAAGCAGCCAAAGTGACTTTCTGGAAACCCAGCTCGCATTACGCCACTCCTCCAGTGACTTCCATCTCTCTTGGAATCAAAGCTAAAGTCTGCATGACGGCCTACAAGGTGCTGGTTTCCTATCTTTGGACCTCAGCTCCTACTCACCACCTTTATTCCCTCCTGAAAGGGCCCCTCGCTCCTCCTCCAACAACCAGGCAGATTATGCATTTTCTGTTCATTCCCCTCGGAGCCTTCTTCCTCCACAAATCCACACAACAGATATTTCCCTTCCTCGGAGCTTTTGCTTCTCGGCGGGGCCCTTCCTAACCATTCTGTTTAAAGTGTGCCCATCACACATCTCCTATCCTTTGTCTCTACCTTATTTTTCTCCAAAGCAGTTTTGATCATCTTCTGACACACTACATAATTCACATATTTATTTATTGTCTTTCTCCCCAGCTCGAATGGGAGTGCCACAAGATCAGGGACTTTTGAATGCTTTGATGATCATTATGTGCCCAATATCAAGAGCAGTTCCTAGCACAGGGCAAGCATCCAAAAAATTTATTGAAAATGAGTGAGTGAACCTTCAGATTCCTAACTGCCAGGAGGCTCATCAACGCCACATCTATAAAATCTGAACCTTCAGATTCCTAACTGCCAGGAGGCTCATCAACACCACACCTATAAAATCATCCGGCTGCCTGACCTGTGGTCACTTTGGCTTTGGAGTTTGAGTTTCAGCCGAATTCCATTTCCCCCACAGGTCCTGAGGCCCAGAAGGAACAGTATTTTGCATTATAATATAAATGGAAGAGTTTGGCTAGTTTGGGGAGAGGGGTCAGTCAAGACCAAATTAGAGTCTTTTCTCTAAGGCTTAGGAGGCTAAGAGCCTGGGAAGTGCCATCCACAGGCAGCTCTCTTCAGAGCTCCTCTCCCTTGGCATCCCCCCCCCCCCCACACACACACCCCTTGCAGCCAGCCACGTGTCTGGGGAAACTGAGATGAGCACAGTCACACCCAACACTGTGCAGGGGCACTGGGCAGGCACGAAGCCCAGAGATGCCGGCTTCCTCCAGGCGTTACTCCTTCTCCATGTCCACTGTTCAGATTCTCCCTCCTCCTGGGGGCGGCGGTGGAGCGGGAGCGGGGGATTAACCTGGGGAAGGGACAAATCCCTTACACCTAAGAGCCCAGGATCAGCCAGAAACGCTAAAGTACCTTTTCCCACCCTGGCGTACATTTTGACAAGCGAATAAATGCTCCCCAGTAGGCAATAACAAGGAGAAGTCTGAATTAAAAGAACTTGCCAATTTGAAAAGAAATGCCATTCTATGTGACTCCACTCTATTCTGTTACCAATAAAACACTTAAAGATGCTATTCATGCAGACATAAAGTGCTAATGGCCACTTGTTAACATGTTTCATAATGCTAATATTTCCCTCTGATTTCCGACAGTTCTTTTTTTTCCTTTCTCCTTTTTTGGAGCTATTTTAAGTTAACAGAGCACTAATCTGATTTGAAACTGAAGGCTTAAAGAGCTACACTCTACATAACTGCACTATTAATGACAACCATTGCTTTACATGTTGCACCGTTTCATGAAAACAATCATCACTCAGTCAACGGATTTTCCAAGCCATATAAAAGCTGTAATAAGTTGAAAATGCAGTAGGCATAGAAGAAGCTCATAACGTAAGACAATGGTGGGGAAGGGTGCCATCAATTCTTCTCTAAGCTTTGTGCACTTTGTTCCCATGAAGGCAAGAAGAAAAGGTAAGGCGAATGAGATTTTTTTTTTTCAAAACAAACAAATAAATAAGAATGTGAGGTGCTTCGCCTGCTACACTCAACTGACCAAGTTGGCCTTCTAGTAACTGGGATGAGTGTTCAAAGGCAAAAGAAAGAATATAGCTCAGTGTTTAGTACTAACTGGGCCAAAGATAGAGTAACTCTTCCCAGGAAACACAGTGTCTTAGTGACTCCAAAATGAATATGTATGCAGACCTGGCCCTGCAACTTTATCCAAACAACTAGAAGGCTAAAAAACCACAAAGTGGGAAACTGCAAAGGAAGCTTTGTGCTCACCTTCCCTGGAGAGGAAGCCTGCTCACCTAGGATGCTTTAAAGAGGGCAATTCGGAAGGCAACTAGAGGCCCACCTATAATGCTGTTGAGTTGCCAAGGGTGGCTGCCTGGTGTGCTAGAAAATACATGGGTTTGAGACTCAGAAAAGCCTACTTGGGTTCGTGGCTGAGCTCTGCCAGGTAGCTGGGTGGCACTGGCAAGTCATTTCACCTCTCCTAGACTGTGTACTTCAGATTTTCTGGCTCTCAGGTATAAGAATTTGCACATGCCCCCACCCCCCGACACACACACCTTTCTCCCCGTGGACCTCTCTCCCAAATAATAAAGTCAGCTTCACAACAGAGGATGTGCCTGGTCTTGTTCAACTCTGCATCTCCAGAACCCGACACAGTGCTGGGCATAAAGTAAGTGCTCAGTAAACATGTGTTGAATAAAACAATGAGATTAGATGGCATCTGCTTCTCCTCTCAGCTCTAATGCTTTAGTCCTATAAAAATGAAAGCCCCCAATAACTTCATGTTGCTTATCTAATCTAAGAGGCATCAATAATGTAGGCGTCTGGGCAGCCTTAGGTTACTTGAAATTGGTTCAGAGCCTGGAGAGGATCACAGCCTGCTGAAGACAGTTTATTTTCTTTCGGTTTCTCAACTATGAGTCCCCTTTAACAGGGGCAGGAGAGCAGGTAGGTTTTACTGCAACACACATCTAAAGTGAAGAAATAAATGTGATCATGTTGCTCACCCACATGACATATATTTGGATGATACAAGGAGAAAGAGGTTTTATCCATTGGCCATCTCAGAGATGAATCACACAAAAACACCCAGGGCAGAGCTGACAAGTTACACTTGACCACACCAGCACCTCTGGTTATCCCTAAGGAAGGAAGAGAAAGGACAGCCCACAAAACAGTCACCTTTGGGAAGAGCTTTGGGGACAGGCAGGACTCGCCCCCATCCCGCCCCCACCATAATCCACTGGCTGTAGTGTCTCTGAGGGGAAGTGAATTACTTTCTCTCTCTCACCCTCATAACTCTTTGAAGGGCTCTCTCCTGGGAGGAGGATGACAAGAGTCAGGGACTCACGTGCTAGTTAGGTTTGAGGCACACCTCTATCATGCCCCAGTCCCCAATCTACGCAGTTAATACCACTCCAGAGGGCAGAATGTTGGACAAAGTGTAGGTGATGAATTTAGTCCTAAGATGGCACTAGATGAAGTTCCTGCCCTGAGAGGCCCACTTCTCAGGGGCATTTGCTGCCAGATGGTAAGGGTGATGCTGCTTCTCTGCTCCCCCGAAGCCACTCTGCAGTAGAAGCCACTGCCCAATGCCCTAAAACCAAGCATCCTATGCGAGTGGGTGCTGGGTGCCTTACAAGGGATGGGTGCTGGCTCAGCCTCTGGCCAGAGCTCCTGCTTCTTCTCTCTTGGTGAAGCATATCTTCAAGTCCTGCCAGGATCTTCCCTGTCCTGCCCTCTCCCTGGGAGCTGGCTTGCTCACTCCCACCCACAACAGAAAAGGCTCTTCCTGGGCCAGGATAGAAAGTCTCCACCACAGCCGGTACTCCCCTAATGCCGGCATCAGAGAAATTAGAAGTGAGGGCCTGCCCTGCAACTGAGCACAGCTGGATCAGCACATACACAGGGATGCTGTGGGCGCTACAAATACCTGGGCGTTCAGAGGATGGGTGGTGGGTCTTCTCAACAAGCCAAAGACTCACTGCTTTCCACAGACAGGCACCTGCAGGGAAGAGAAGGTGTTCCCTGGCCTGTGGTAGGAAAAACACTCTAGATTGAGTCAGGAGACTTGGATTCAAGAGCCACTATCCTGAATTCTCTAGGATGCTAAAGAAAGAGGAGAGAATGGAAAAGGAGGGGAGGGGAGAAAGTTTAGAAGGAAGGCTGGCCTGAGGGAAGGCAGGTGGGTGGGTGGGCAGACTGATCTAGGCTGGGGCTGAGGTGGTCACAGGGACCTCTGGGCACACAAGCCATTTCTTCCCAGACTTCCCTAAAGCATTTCCAGCCAGCAGAGCTCCCCAAGGCTCTCCAAGGGGAGTGCTTTTGTGCTGGATCACCTCTGGTTATACAGGTGGGAGCAGGTAAGAAGCAAAGACGAGAAAGGTCACAAATGAGCTAGAAGGCTATGGACTCCCGTGGCCACTAATGAAACAGCAGCTCTGAGCCTGGCCCTACTGCACAACCCGCTCCTGGACAGTCCTGGGACTTGGAGAGCAGGAAGTCTAAACACGAAATTAAATTGTTTTTTTTCTTTTTTCTTATGAAAGAAATCAGAGTTGTACAAGTAAATCTAGTTGGTCTGGATGATTCTTCACAACACATTGGAAAAGGTTATACTGTAAGAGTCAGTGAATTCCACTGATTAGAAAGGATTTCCCTTCTCAAATATCCAAGGTCTTATATACACATACACCAGAGAGAGAGAGGAGAGAATGAATCACCATTTAAACTCAACCCAGCATCAGCCAAAGCTATCAGGAAGAAAGCAGGGCTCAGTCCCTTCTGAACACAGGCTGTGCTCTCTTTGGTATGTTCTGGGTTGATTACACGATGTTACTCCCAGCTTCCCACACCCCCAGGTGACCCCCTAGCTGCCCTCCCTGTTGTTTGTCCAGGCCCGAGGAGCCTCCCCAACACCAACTTCCAGGTGAGAATGGACAGAAGCCGAAAGCAGAGAGCTCACTGCTTGGCCCCGAGAAAAGTCACTCAGGGAGGGAAAGCCACGAAGACACCAACCCCCTTTCTCATCTTGTCCAGAGGAAGAAAGGGGGGAAATAAACTCACCCAGCCTTGGCACCTTCTCCACTATAGGGAGCCAAGGAATCCAATTCAAAGCCTAGCCTTTTCATTTTCAATCAATCGGCCTGACTGAAGTATGAATTAAATACCACATATAAACCACCATTCTTTGGGGGCATGAAGATATAAAAAGCAAAACGCAATCCCTGCCCTCAGAAAGGTTATAATTTGGGGAGGAGGGAATACCGACACCCTGGAGGGAACGTGAAGAGCACGCATGCCCTCTCACAGAGCAACACTCTGCCAAAGGAGCACAGGAGGGGAAGCCACCACCCGATGGAGTCGAGCCTCTGTCAGGTCCCCGCTCAGACACCCTTGGTAACCTGGAAGAGTGGCCTTGGAGACCCGGCCCGGGGGAGGCGCCACGGAAACAAGCGCTCAGGAGGTGCACATGGGAACAAACTACCTCTTTCTTCCTTGAAACACGGCCCAGGGCTTTCAGGCCAGGAGGCTGTGGGGGTGAATGAGGGGCAGATGGAAGCAGGCCTGACAAAGACAGCTGGAGCTTCCAGCTCGCTCTCGATCCCCCAACTTCCCAGCTTCCCCATTTCTGCTCCCGACTTGAGACTGGAGGCAGAAGTTCCCAAGCCACTTAGCCCACTGTGAGGTCATACGGCGGGGATTACCGAGTCACCTCTGGGCAGGGCAGAACAGAAAGTACGCGAGTCAGTCCAAGAAAGTTCCAATCGAGGGATGTTCTCTGGGCTGCACTGGGCCAACACCCACGAAGGGGTCACGGGCTACAAAGAGCCTGGAGTCTGAAGGGCAGGTGGCGTCTCCTCTCCCCAATTCACTTATGTCTCAACTGATTGAACTGGGGTACAAAAAAAAGAAGGCAAGGATTGAAAATCGAGCCTTGTGGCTATAAGCCTGCTATTACTCATGCCATGTTTGTGTGCTCCGAAATGCTTTCCCATGCCTGTAATGCTTTTCCTATCATCCTACACACTCACTGTCACCTCTCCTCACCCCAGCACACAGAAAAGATGTGCTTATTATGTAGACTTAAGTTTTGTTTTACTATTAAGCACAATGACCCGCTCCTACTATAATAACACAAGTTGTGCAGGAGACTCAAAAAAGACTTGGCTCTGCTGGCTTAAGAGGAATTTGGGCTCTACTCCTGCAAAACCTATATTCTCCAGATGTCACTGGAAAGTTAGGAACAACTCTCTCCCCAGCAGTAAGTGAGGCAAGAAAGGCCACTCACTGTATTCCTCAGCCTCCATGAAGTTGTCACTGGGAGAGGAGCCAAGAGGGAGGAGGCACCTTCAGAGACAGGATCATAACTCTCCATCACCTGGTGAAGCAGAGAGGTGGTCAGGAAACTTGGGATAAGAGTGGAAAATAAAGTTCAGTATGAACAAGGACAGGGAGGGTGGTCTAGGCGGAGAGAGATGTGGCATCAATATGGTTGAGAGTGAAAGTTTAATTGCACTCAAAGATGGCCGACAAAGATCTAGGAGTCCTGGTGGACCTCAAGCTGAGCATGAGTCATCGAGGAAGTGCTGTTTTTTTAAAGAGCAAGCAAGATACCCAGGTGCAGATCTATGAGTAAGGAGTGTAGACAACACGAAGGTATCTTGCCGTAGTACTCTGCAGTAATCGAACTAGTGTTTGAGTAAAAGATCTAGAGAACCAGGAGGTTCTAAGGAGAGGTACTAAAATAATAAGATAAGCGATCTATGAGTTCAAGTTCAGGGAATCGAGATTATTTAGAAAGGAGCAGTGGTAGGGAGTAGAGGAAAGAATTCTAAAATATGAGGGGTTTTAGCCCAAAGCTGCTAATAAGATACTCTGTCTTCTCTAGACCGAAGAGGAAATGGGTCTAAACCAAAACATAAGGGATTTAAGGTAGACAAAAAGAAGGACTTCCTGCTATTGAGAGATGTCTTTAAAATTGGAACCCATGTGGGGCGAAGAGGTTGGGCTGGCTAGTTCACAAGACCATCTGCCCCTAAGAGGTATGGGTTCCACCATCGCCCCAACTCCATCACCCCATACGTTCACTAATCTGGATAAAGACACCAACCTGTTCCATGTGCGCCCAGTGCAGACCTCAGAACTGTCACACTGTGGGGCCCTATCAGGAAACAGGGCAAAGGACACAGGTACGGAAAAAGGTGCAATGAAAGGAGAGGCAATACGACCATGCTCTGCAATGGCCGGGTGGTTCAGTATTTCATTGTTTGGGTTTTTACCACAGAATCCCTAGGTTAACATTGCCCAGAAAGTTCCAGAATCCACATCAGCAAAGCTCCAGTTCAAAAAAGTAATCCAGCTGTCACAATAACAGCACTGAGAGTAGCATAAGTTTCTCGGCAGAGACACAGGAAG
Source organism: Rousettus aegyptiacus (assembly GCF_014176215.1). Lineage (NCBI taxonomy): Eukaryota > Metazoa > Chordata > Mammalia > Chiroptera > Pteropodidae > Rousettus > Rousettus aegyptiacus. The sequence continues at coordinate 38,285,677 of NW_023416310.1, forward strand.
CGACCCCATGTCTTGCTGGGCAAGGAGAGGCTGTAAGAGCTGGTACAGTGAGCCAGGATACTCATGTGAGACCTCGGCTCTAAGCCACTTCTGTTACTGCCTAGTGAGTGGCCTCAGGCACATCATACTCCTCTCAGCCTCAACCTTTCTCATCTGTAAAATGAGAGTGAACAATAGGACTCCATAAACCTATGTCTACACAGGCAACAGTAAATACCGACTTCCCCTTTCACGAAGGAAAATGCCTATGCTCAAAGACCTGTATTGTCTTCTGTGATTCCTCAGATACTCTGGTCAACAAAGAACAAGAGGCTTGTCCAAAAGTCAATGTTAAGGGAAGAGAGAACTTCTTTTAGAATACTTTAAAACAACTACTGGGACCTAGCTCTCTTAATTTAAGAAAATAGGAGATTAAGCCAAATTTAGACTCCCTATGACAGGGCTGGGCCTGAAATCACCTGGTCCCATTCCCTCCTCTGCATCTGCTGAGCTCCCTCTCACACTACACATGGCATCGGAAAACTGGAACAGACCTTCAGTTCTGCATGGGTGTGTTGTAGCCCATCGTAAAGTGAGTCCAAAGAATTTTGTTACTACTTAGTACTAATAAAATTTACTCTTGTTAAAGCAGACTCAAGATTGTGACTGTAAAATGATATTTCAACTCACCTGAATTTTAATATGCTTACTCAAGTGGAGAGTAAGAGGTAAGGCCCAGCCAGAAGTTGCACGTGGGAGGCCATCACACATGAAAATGTCAGTTTCTCACATGCACAGACATGGGGGGAACAAGGCAAAAAGCATCTAGATCAGTCTGAGAATTACCACACACCAGAGGTGAGTGAGCCCATCAGAGTGTGTTGAGGAAATTTTAGGAGACTATTTACCATTATAAAGTTCCCTTAAAAGTCCATCCAGAACCAGAATGTAAGAAGGGGTGCCACAGGGCATCCTGAGGACCCAGCAATTACTATTCAGGTTCAAGAAAGGCTGGACAGACCCCATCAACATGCTGTGGTTTGAGGAGCAAAGATGAAGACACAGTCGTTCACAGTAGCTCATGAGGCCACTTACAGACGTGCTGTCATTCGAGTTGAGACCTAAAGCCACAGGACGCGCCAAGTCTTTCTCCCTACAATCCACAGCAAAAGGAGAGTCCACTCTTCAAAAGAGCTTTGGTGTACATCTCTCAACCTTTGAGAGAAAATGAAGAGACTTGGGATTCCTCAATCCTGGTAGGTTACACCTAGCCAAGAAGTTTCTTGTTTTCCAAATATACCAAGGGCCCCTTTCAAATACAGGCTACCAAAAAAGAAGTAGGTGTGAAAGTGGAGCCAGAAAGAGAAACTAAGGCTGACTGTGCTCAGTATGCGGGGATCAACATTTTTAAGGCATTTGAGGCCTTTTTTATTCTATAACTTCCATTTTGAGAGACATAAAACACAAAACATTACACCTGTCAGGTGCTGTGCCCCGGAGTATCTCCAAGCTGCTGAGAGTCAGTACATCAGACTTTTAACAACGTGAAATTTAAAGATTAAAAACATGTTGGAACACTGACTTTATGCAGCGCCAAAAATGTGTCTATAACCTGTTAGGGGAGATGGGTGTGGTGCATCGTAAGAGAAAAATGACAGCACTCATGCCTCCGAGAAAAAACTGCTTACTTTCTCCCCTTCCGTCTGTCCTTCCTTCTTCCTGAGAGAAGTTCCTCCTGCAATCTGACATGCTTTGCAACGGCAGTAAGTTAGCTGCCGCAGAGAGTGAGGTTGGAACCAGTGGAATCTGAGGCCAATTCTGTCCTGACACATGAGGTCAAAGCCACTGGGTTAGACATTCCCGTGGGCATGGGAACGTGCTTATTCAGACAAAGGTTTCAGGTCACATCCTGTATTCTCCTGAATTACTCCAAAGATGACAAAACCCACTGAAAGCAAAGAGATGCTTTTCATAGGGCACTGCCATTTGCTAATCTATAACTTAAGCATTCATGGCTATGCTTAATTAACTCTCCCTTGAAATGGAGTATTAAAAGTTTGCATCTACTTACTCTCCTCTCTCTCTGGCAGAAAAATCATGTCACCAATAAGCAATTATTGTACCTCCTTCAAATAACTCAGCTTCAATTTTCATTTATGGCTGTATGTACATATGCACAAATGTGTATCTGATGTAGTATTATGGCTTTTTCTTTCCAAAAATCGAAAAATTCAGAAAGCCAAAGATCACATAATATACCTTGAATGGTGTGTCCTATGGGTAGAAGCAAAAAAAAAAAAAAAAAAAAAAAAAAAACCTCGCAAAATTTCCGATGCGGGAATATTAAAAATTTCCTCAAAAGTTCCCTGGCAAATGGGTGCCTCTTTAATTTTCGCCCTTACAATAAATTCTTCTGCAGGTTTTGTTTATTTTGAGGAAACATTTCACTTATTTTTTCAAGACATGAGGTGTGAATGATGCAAAACAGTATTTGGATATGTAAACTGAATTATTTGCATAATGTATTACTAATCAGTGAGTATAAATTCTAGAGTCTGAGGAATAGAAATCAAGTGCCACAGATTTTTTAAAATCTAGATTAAAAAGTAAAGAGCATCGCCCTTTGGTGAAATAAAGTACACATTTGCATTCGGGTTATAAGAAAGAAACTAGTACTACAGAATTTTCTGAAGAATTTTAAATACGTGATGTTGATGTACACTGCTTTGCTCTGACGCAACAATGTGAGGCATAAAGTCCTAAATTCACAGGCACAACTACACCCTGCACCAAGCACCAAGCACCAAGAAGAGTGAAGATATTTGCATCTAAAACAGCAGACCTGATCCGCATCCGAGTGACAGTCAGCCTGCTGGGCCCACAGAAATCTGAGATATAAAGCAGGATGGGGTGCAGCCAGACATTCTGCCTTCAATACCCCTTAGATCAACTTGGTCACCACACTGCAATGAGGCCAAAAATCATCGGTGCCGTTCTGTTGGTTTCCATTGGTGTTTTTATGCAAGCTTAGCCCCTTCTTTGCAGAAAAACACTGACATGAATGTGCAAACAGTAGAAAGAGTAGTTCAGGTTTGAACATTCCTTTCATCAATCAAACACAGTAAAACCAAGTTGGAGGAACTATTTATCTGAACACATTCCTTTGGGAAGGGATGAAGTACGGAGAAGAGAAAAAGGAAGGGTATCCCCATGGTCGGCCTCAGACAATGACACCTTCTCTATCCCCACAATAGTAGCCTGTCAGGTCACTAATCACTCAAGAATCACCTGCACGCTCAGAACTCCCAAAGGTGCACATGTGAGCACACACACACGGGCACACATTCTCATGCACATGCACGCGCGCGCACACACACACACAGGTCCTTGAGGGTGCCGGGTTAGATTTCTACAACAGCTGGTCCTATTGTGTACTGCCAGTGAAGCCAAACCAGCCTAAAATTTAATTTAATCTGCCGTAAACCCAAGTGTCATGCACTTAGATGGCAGCTAAAAGCGCCACTCTCAGATAACTGAGTGACACTTGCTAATAATAGCCTCTGCATGAAATGAGCAGGAGCGGACATTTTGTAAAACCAGAGGGACCTGTGCCTGGGAATGGCTCACTGAGGCTGGTCTCGGCTTCCAGGCAGCAGATACGGCAGAAGCAGGCCCACCCTGGCTCTGAAGTGACTGGTTGCAGTGACCTCGCTTTCGAGCTATTCAGTGATAGCCCTGCCTTTTGCTAAAGAGAACAAAATGCCCCTTTACAGCTGTGCAATCATTGCACTGCTCCCTTTCATCTTTGGGAGGCTGTGCCCCAGTCCTCCCTTGACCGTGTGCTGGCCCCTTCTTCCTTAGCATGTGGTCAGCCTCCTCTCAGGCAAACCATCTTTCTCAAAAAGCCAGGCTCGAACGGCCACAGAAGGCCCAAGAGCTTTGTCTTCCTCAGCACTACTAGTAAGTGAGCACTGTCCCCCTATTTCTTCCCAACACCCACCGGAGGAAAAGAGGCACCCGTGCTGAAACTCAATCAAGCTCCACCTCCAACTCTTCTTCATGCACTGAAAAACGAAATCATGGGACCTCTTTTCTTCCAGGAGGATGGAACACGGTACACAGTGCAGACGCGAAGACTACCCCTTAACAGTGAACTTTCCAGATACTAGACAGACTCAAGCTCACAAGTAATTTCTTCCCCTCACTACCTGAGTCAAACCCTTGGTGAGGAAATAACACCCACTGAATAATGCCATTTTGCTCTTTACCAGTCAGGTGGCATCTTTATTTTGGAGAAACTCTTATACACACAAAAGTAGAAAGAATGATATAATTCAACTCCCAAGTATAAATCACTCAGCTTCCACCACTAGCCATTCATGACCAATCTTGTTTTATCTATAACGCTACCACCAACCCTGACTACTAGATTATTTACACTGATTCCAGATATCCTATCATTTCATCAGTAAATACTTCGACATGTATTTTTAAAAGATAAAAGATTTTTTAACCACAAACCATGATCACAGCTGAAAAAAATTAAGTGACAATAATTCCTTATCATTAAATAGGGGAGTTACTTTAGACTCAGAAATACTTCTTTCCATTCAAGTCATGTTTCGGAGGATCCCCTCCATCAAGTCTCAAGACTGAGGCTGCCAAGAAAACCATTTGGAGAATCACACTCTCTAACAAGGGTCACAAAACCCTGTTTAAAGCCACCATGCACTTCAGCCCAAACTCCTGCCCCTGTATTCCCTTGCATTATTGGAGGTTGCATGCACCCTCCAGGAGTTCCCTGTGAGGGTTCTCGCTCCTCTCAATGGCCCCCTAAGCCCAGAGCCTCCCCTACTCCCCACCATGTGTCCCATCACCCCATCAGGCAAGCAGGTGCACTCCCAGTGTTCAGAACTTGTATTCATTTTCCTTCAAAGAAAGCGTTCTCCTGGACGGTTCTACACAGAATTCATTCACAGAGCATGTCTTGGATACACAGCTGACTAGCTATGTCAGTTATGTTCCAAATGGGTTTTCACAGGTCAAGGTTCTGCAGGCAAGAGCAAATACTATTTTTAAACAGGATAAGGTCACTATGCTTTTAGAGACAGTGAGGTCTACAATAAAACCTATTGATCAGCCTCTGGAACTAGTGCTCCAGAGAGACACGAAGATTGAAACAAAAATTGCCTGGCTGTTTTCTCTGTAGACTTGGTGGTTAAAAGCTTGTTGGTTTAATATCTTTCAGGATATAAAATAAGTAAGAAGTAACTGTGTACAGATTACTGAAGTCAATTTAACCAGATGCAGAGGCAGGTCACAGGAAATATACTCATGGCAGAACTCCGAAGAAGCAGACTTCAAGGCAACAAGTGTTAGACCTCCAAGAGAGACCAAGATCAGCTTCCTCAGCCCAGTGAAGGCAAAGGCACAGGCTGCCTGCCATCCATGAAGAGGCTTCAGACTGCTGTCCTTAAATCTGCAACACTGCCCTCCAGTCCAGGGCTACGTGAAAAACAGACTCTCAGAGACAAATAACATGATAAAAAGAGGTATGGATAACTTTTAAAACTATAATGAAAATGGAATCATGATAAATCTAAAAATCTTCCTACTCTTTATATATATGTATAGATATATATACACATATATATAGTGTATATATGTATAGATAAATTACACAGTACATATATGTATGTATGTATGTATGTATATTTCTATATATGTGCTATATCTTACAACAATAGTGTTGCTGTATTTGGAAATTTTTTTTCAAAAGAGAAAACAAGTCTTTTACAGGTGCACCACATGAGACTCCACTAAGAAACATCATTTCTTGCCAGTGAAAACTGGAGAAAAAATTTAGGAATCATACCAACACACATGAGCCCAAGTAAATGAATTGTCAAGGCATTAGAAAGTTATTTAACTAAACTGAAGTTTCACAGATTTACTCAGGTTTCAGCAGCAAACCCTAAATAATTTATTTAAGTCAAACAAGAGCTTTAAGTAAAGACATTAACATAATGGACTATCACATCTTAAACTTCAGCCAAAGATCTAAAACTTTGAAATCAATTATGGCCCCATAAATACCTCTCCTTTATCAGCGGTGCTTGATTGTTTTGGAGACTCGGAACCACAGGAACTAGTGTGAACACTGTAGGGTATCTTCATTTATCATCTGCTCCCATCTCACAGCCCAGCTCGAAAACAAAATATGCCATGGTAAACATAATCCATATATCACATTGTGACACAGCTGACCCCATTAGTGAGCCAAGACTGTCCTAGCAGCAGCATCCTATCATACATTAAGAATACAACGGCTGATACATTTGCACAATACAATGAGGTGAGGGGGGAGGAATACTGGGCTATGGAATCCTAAACTTCATATCTGAATACATATTTTGTCGCCTCTTTGGCATGAATGTTTTCGTGGTTTCCCTTCAGGTAATAACCGAAGAGGAAAGTGGTACCTCTGGGTGGCTCCCATTCATTCTGTCTGTCCGTTATCTTCCTTTGGTTTGTATTTGAACTAAACTTCTTCTTTTCCTTGTTGTTTTTTTTTTTCTCCCTAACACTTGTTTTTTTGTGTGGGGTGGGTTTTCTTGCCAGAGATGAAGAGCATGCAAAATCTGCAATAGTTGATCATCAGTGCCCAAATATAACACTCCTAATAAAAATCCCCAAAACATTATAAATTAAAGAGGCAGTAATTTAAATAAATTACTTTTCTACTGAAGCTATAGATCTCAAGAGCGCCTCTGTCCTACAAGGAATAAGTATTTCACAACTGGTCCATTTCCCCTTTATTCTCAGCACATGGGATAATAAAAGAAAGTTTTAAATAATCATTATCCAAAAACTAACTTTGAACACTGTTTATCAGAATCCTTCTGAAAACATCATCATTTTCTATCTAATTTAACGCCAGATATAAGTGGTATCTGCTGGACAGAGTGGAAAACAGAAACATCCGTGCTAAAAGTCAATGATAAACACCACGTTTAGAAAAATAGATTGCAAACATCACATGTTCCAGAACAGGCCATATGCTTTTACCTACATGACGAATAAAAAAAGAACATTTTCCCTCAATTTATGCTGTCTTCAACACTAACAGAGGGAGAGTTCTTCTAAACATGTTGCATAGAATGCCTCTAACAAGCAAGAACTTGTAACTCCAAGAACTCAGCATATGTAGGCTATGTCCATACAGAGAAACCAGCTTTTGGGGGTGGAAGAAGGAAAATATCACTGAATTCAGTCAGTTAATTGAATTTAAAATACCTGGTTGTTTGAGTTCAACTGATTTCTTTGTCAAACGTATTTCCATTTTAACATAGCTAGAGTTGCCCAAAAAAGCAAGCTTGGAGAAAATACACATTACACTTCTTAGAGTTTATCAAAAAAAAAAAAAAAAAAAAAAAAAACCGGCTTGTAACAATTAAAAGATGAAGAAATCTTATATGGCTGGAAAATTCTGTGAATTGTCACCATTCCATTATACAATGCTTCAATTTTGCTTCCAGCAATTTGAAAGTTGCAAGTTGCTCTTAAGCTTTCTGCTGAGGGGTCATGAGCTCCAACCTTAATGTCCACCACAGCTCTATCTTTGAGGCAAATCAAGAAAATATTCTGCCCTCTTTGCAGGTGAGCGCCATTCAGCAGCTAAATTCCAGAAAGGGCAGGAAATTAATCCACCTGCCTATGTGTCCAGAGTATGCTAGGACATGGCAGAAGCTCAGAGACCCGCCCTGTCCAAACTACCCATTTTATAAATGAGGAAGCTAAGATGCCAAGAGGTGAAGGCAACCCAAGGTTTCACAGCTCAGAGTCACAACCTGGTTCCCAGACCAGTGTCCTTCCACAATCATTAAAAGTCTAGGTTTGGTTCTAGAAAAATCCCTAAAGACCTCAATTCTTCCCCTCACCCCCAAACCAGTCTTGGTAATTTTTTCACTGCCTTCAAGGAAGAGCAAGTGTCTAGCTTTAAGGACTTTACAAATGTTTATTTCTCTTTTTACTTTTTACTTTATTGTTTGATAATCAAAAATTATTTATCAGGGATGGCTCCATAGTGTAGTGGTTAGCTCATCTGCTTTTCACACCCCAGGTGGAGCCACGGACCATACCCCGATGTGCTAAGGCCTCAGGTGCACGCCGTGAGGTGTGGTAGGAGATGCCCCGCCTTCAGAGATCTAGTTCTTAAGGGGAAACGGCAACATCCATAGGTCAGGGGTAGAAGTGTGTGTGTGTGGGGGGGGCGGGTTAAAGAGGGGAAAAAAAATGTATTTATCACCACACTCTCAATTAGATTGTCTTCCCATCTCAGGCAGATACTGTTATTTCCTAGAGGAGAATGGCAGCAGGTTTGGAAATAATGTTTATAATAATGTTTATAATAAACATTAATGTTTTAAATAAATATTATGGTTTCTTCTGTAACAAAAATTATTTCACATTCTAGATACAAAACAGGTACCGTTTCTCTCACCCTCAACTTCTGCAAAATCTAGATTGGATCGAATTCAGAATCTGGTGAAAATTTTACATTTCAAGATGATGTGTTCTAGCAGAACGCTCTTGGTTGGCTATAGTTTGCTTTTTCCTTCCCAAAAGATTTTTAAATAGTTTTCATTTCTAAAAGAATCTCAAGTTCGGATTATACCGATGCCAAAGTCTCTATACATCTAATCGATCAATAAATAAGACAAACAAAGCAGCATACGTTTATCTTTCACCATTTGGGAGGTGTATACTAATTACCGCAGATTGTCTCCTATGTGTTTGCCCCCGTAGCAGACAGCAGTGCTCAAAAGGGTCCGCAAAATAAAAATGTATGGGGTAATTAAATGGATATTTATAATTAGAACTTAATAATTTGCATCAGGAACAAATGAGCTCTGGTTTTAATCTGCAGTGCATTTAGATTAGCCCGAAGATACTGTAATTTGATGGTTTACAGGCCTCCTCTCAGATTATGAAATACCAAGCCTTCCAAGACAGCGCATCTGTGTCAGGAGTGTGTTAAAGAAGAAGATGCAATGAAAATGTTTGACAACGTGAAAGCAGCCATAAATTACATGACAACTGTGTAAAAGTCATGATGAAACAAATAAAGGGCTGACCTATAATGCGTCTGATTCATTGTGACACACAGAACTCCCTGCACTAATCTCTGCCCAGCCAACGCATTCTTAAGCGGGGAACTACTTAGCACCGGGAACGCTGTAAATTATCACTAGTCAACAGCATTGATTTTTAGTCGACATTTCAATCAGGTTGAAGTAGAAATACTACCCAGCTCATCTAACAGCCTCTTAACCAGTCCACTGCCCCTCTGCGGTCTCCTCAGTTATGGCTTTGTTAAATTTCCATTGCTCTCACCATTCAATATTTATTATAGTGTCGCCACATCCAGGCACTTGGCCTGTAGGGTCGCCGGCCTGCCTCTTGGGACATTAAATTCGTGCTTACCTTAACGAAGGCAGAACCAAAATAGAAAAAGAAACAAAAGACCACCGTCAGAGAGCTGGCCTGATTTTTCAAGAGAATGGAGAGAAAGCTGGGGAAAGGGGTTGGGATGGGGCTCTAAGACAATGGTATTCCTTTTATCATTTCAGCTTTTCAGTCTAGGAGTCCCAGCAACCAAAATTCTGAACTTCTCTTCTGGGGCAATCATGGCCTACCTACCACCTGCAGTCTTGACCCTGAGATATGGAGAGGCAATGTGGGAAGTCGGGAGAAGAGGTGAGGGGAAAGGAAGCAAGGATGCCAGTCCCAGGGCAGAGTAAACGTTGCAATGGAAGGTTTGGAGTTCTTTACCCACATGTTTTCTCAGCAGCCACCTCACCCCCAGCCCCAACTCAGAAGACTGTCTGGACCCAAGCAAGTGAAAACTTCCCTTGGTCCAAACAGACAGGCTTACCAAGTGAGCAGAGCTCCCAGCTGACACTTGTCAGTCCTCGGGACAACTCTTCAGCTACCCCATGGGGTCTTCACACACAGTAGGTGCCTCCTAACTACCGACTGACTCTGAGATTACATAAATGGAGGTCTATGGTGGCCCAGCCAATTCAAAATAATGGGTAATAAAAGGAAAACATTGACATTTGGTTTTGGAATACATTACATAATCCCTCTGCAATGAACCTCAGGTCTTGCTTCAGCAAATATTAATGGTGTCAGAGCAGCCTGCGGAGTGACTGGAGGAGGCCACCATGCAGTTGAAAACTTGCCTCAGGGAAAGCCACATGTGGATCATATGGAGTTGTTGACTGTAGTTTCCATTCAAATGTTCCCTCAAGTCTCCTCGCATGCCTTCTAGACTTGCCTTACCACAGCACTGGCGCCTCCAGAAACAAAAACCGTGATGCAGACTGTTACTCCTCAGCACCCATCGTCCCCAGCACCCCCTACACACACTTACACACACACATACTCACACATATACACACACTCACACGTTCTCTCTCTCTCTCTCATGCACACACAGAAAAATTCTGATTTCCCCCACCCTTTAAAGGTGTGGTCGGTGATGCGAATACCAGAGACAATAGGACAGAACTGCTGAAAGCCAGGCTTCACCAACCCTTAAAAGTCTGAGCTTCCTTTCCTGGTCAGCCTATTGCTGTCTCAGAACCAAGTCACACAAATAGTAAAACCTCCTCCCTCTTCTTCACAGGACCCTGGCCTCATTTCTGTCTCACTCGATGGAGAAGTGACTACTAACAAAGCAGAATTCCTTACATCGCAACTCTTTCCAACAGCTCCAAGGCTCCTCCAGTATGCCCAGGACAGCCGCGCAGAGCCTGGATGGGAACATTCCTCTCTTTCCCAAAAGACTGGAAACACTTGACCACAGATCCCGCAGGAGGGCCACCATCCAGCACCAGAACTTCCGCCCAACTGGTGCCCAGCCTCACAGCAGAAAGCTGCAGACCTTTTGAGGCAGTGGCAGAGGGTAATGACTGGAAGCCAAATGATTGAATCCTTAATAACTATGAACCCTCGGGGAACCATTTAACCCTTGGTGAGCCCCAATTTCCTGCTCTATCAAATGGGGCTATTAGGACTTCCCTTCTGGGGTTGATGTGGGATGGGGTAACAATGCGTAGGATATATAGTAAGGCAGTAACGACTCTTGGAATGCATCCTATGTGGCAAGTAATTAATGTGCTTTCTTTTACTCCTTACATCCACCCTATAAGGGAGGTACTGTGGGTTGTCTCCACTTCATAGAGGCTAAATGATTTGCCCAAACTCTCCCAACCAGTCAGTGGAGAAGTAGGAATCTGAGCCCAAAGTGACTATGTCACACACCCAAGCACTCTCCTGGTGATATAGCACATGTCTGTAGGAAGAGAGATCCAAGCACTGAGGAAGCTTCCAATGAGAAGAAGCCCCCAGTCACCCCATTTCACCAGATCTGCAATGGCTACTGAACCGTCTCCACCCGACAACCCCTCCCCACAGGCTCCCACAGGAGCCCACCCTGAGGCAGAAAAAGGCTCTGAGCACATCAGAACCCTCCCTACTCTGCTCTCCTCTCATCCCAACCAGCTCGCTCCCATCTAGTGAGGAACTACGTGAACCCCAGTTCCAACAGGAGAAAAAAGTTCCCAGCCATGAGTCATAATCATAATAGTAACTGGTTTTTCTCTAGTCCTTACCACGTGCCAGGCAAGCATTCTCATATAATGCTCACAACATCCACGAGGTGGGTCCTGTGACTCCCCCAACGTTACAGATGAGGAAACTGGAGCTTAGAGACATGAAGAAATCTGCCCAAGCTCACTCAACTAGAAATGGCAGCACTTCTTCACCATTTTATTTCACGTACTCACAGAAGCCGAAGAGGACAAAGAAGGAGATAAAAACATATTTTAAGGGCCTTTTCCCCTCTTCCCTCTTCCTTTCCTTACCATGCCGGTTACAAAACATCTAAGTGGGAGAGAAGACAGCACCCAAGGGCTTGGCTGAGTTTTGGGGGTTATTTGTGGGATAAGCCCAGATACCTCAAAATTCTCCCAGTTTCTATTTGTTATTTAATAAAGAGAGAGAAAAATTCACTGCCCTTCCTGAGGCTTTAGCCTGGGGAAGGAAACATGATTTTATCATATTTTATATGGATGTTCACAAAAGTGATTTTTCAAGTCTATGGTGGGAAAAAAAATAGCTTTCATTGCATGAACTGGGGTTCAGGCAGCCCCCTCCCAAACCACTTGGAAGCCCTGGTGTCCCCCAGGTGGAATTCTATGAACCCAACTTTAGCCCCAGCAGCCCCTCTGGTGGGAACCAGAACATGCCTCCTGCCAGTAAGTAACAGAGAAATTCAATTACCTCGCCACTTGTGGCAGGAGGGCAAAGACTACACACATTCAAGGAGCTAAAAATGTCAGGAAGTTATTGGGCTGATGACTCTTGCTTGCCAACCCTCATAACTGAATGTGTAATGTCACAATGAACCAAAAAACACAGAAACAGACCAAAGAAGATAAGATAATCGAGAACAAAACAAGCCCAGACACATGGGTTTGCCATCAGTGCTGCACAGGAAATACTGTACTTCCAACAAGGGCACTTTCCCCCCACCCCTGGCCTTTCCTGGGCCTTGCTTGTGTATAATCTTTCTCATCCACCAACAGATTACAACAGATTAATTCACAGGTCCTTTCCAACAAAAAGTTTAAGTTCAGTCATTTAAAAAAATTAGTTTCCACTGATTTCCTATGTGTACATGTGGGTCCACTCGCCACGCCCCATGCCAGCTTTGAACTCGCACTCACACATGCTGGTCTCCTGCACACACCAAACCCTTCCGATCCCAGGCCCTCAGGTTACTGGCGTTATCACCACTCTTTCTTTCCCAATGGCAAGCCGGGAAAGATGATAGAACCTGTGCGTGTAGCCAAAAGACTGGCCTCAACTGGTTCAGAGAGGGAAAAAATTAAATTGAATTGTGTCTTTTTTTCATCTTGCCTTTAGCCAAAGACCTGAGAGCATTCGATATACAGGCAGCAGGTATGAAAAGAAAGAAAGAAAGAAAGAATAAGAAGAGAAGAGAAGAGAAGAGAAGAGAAGAGAAGAGAAGAGAAGAAAGAAGAAGAGAGAGAGAGAGCGATATAGAGAAAGAAAAGGAAGGAAGAATTAGTATGACTGAAGGAAGGAATTCTTACACTACATCTACCCCACACCCCTCACCCAAACAACTAAAAAAGAGGTATGAAGTAGGAAAAAAAAAAAACCACTGAAAAGGCTTGGCTGCACTGGGGCCCTGACACGCTCTCATCTAAAGCTTGGCTCTCGGCCAAGTTCATCTGTTAATGGACAGCCACAACCAAGGGCCTGCACCTCCCCCACCTCCCTGACTCTTCTCTGTTCTCCTACCTCTTTCGAGCTCCTAAAAACTAGACATCGATTATGTCTGTGCTTTTCCCTTTCTATTCAAGATAAACAAAGTGCTTCAAGTTCAGGGCACACCCTGGGACCCTTGACAAAACAATCTATCATTCTGTCTGCTAAACCAGTCTGGCTACACCACGGCGGGGAGAGCAACGCTCCCAATGTACAATTTTCCCTTTGTGCTCCTTCCCTCTTGCCACTAACCTCTTTTCTTTACCACCTTCTCTGGAGCAGATGGACTTGACCACTTTGCTAAGCCTCCCCGCCTTGTAACCTCAGAAATTAAAGAAAAGAACAGAGTTCCTCGCTGCCCCTCCTCCCGCGCAGGTTTCCCCCTCCCCCTCTGGGCCTCCACATGCCTTGGACACGTAACGGACGTGAATCCCGTTAGACACACGCGATTTTTTCGACCCTCTCACCACTGGACACTCACCCAGAAAGTAAATTAAATGCAGGGACTGCCCCCTCTTTTGCTCCCTGCAAGAATATTTTAAGTGAGTTTTGTTTTAAATCATATCCATTAATTTATCCTGACTTGCAATTAAATGCGAGTACACTTTTTACAACCGGCACGGAATGTATTAATTATTACTACAAATGGTCAAATGAGAGCACATTCCCTCCTAAAAATATTAATAAAATACATAATAAATAATATTAATGAAACAAAAATAGATTCATAAGCCTTGGCCAGGGCTTTTATTATTTCACTCAAGAGGAAATCCAGCCAGTGAAACTTGCTACACATACTTTGGCAGACCTCTGACCAGCCACTACCACTGAACTCTAACGAGCGTGTTTGTGGGGGGTCAGGGGTGGTGGTGCCCTGGTGTTGGGGGCTCAGTGCAGACATGACCTTGAGAAGCTGATTGATGGCCACAGTGCACCAGCAGAGCCCACAATGTCTCACACAGTTTTCCCATGTGGTCAGAAAAAGTTACCCAACAGGCTGCTTCCCCTTCCTAAAGCAGTCAGGGCTCTTATTTCAGTGCCCACCCCTTCCCTCAAAGGACAAACAAAAACCCCCAGAACTAGAGGGAAATGAGCCCAGTTGAATTAAGGGCTCAGGATTCCGGCCCCAGCAGCACCACTTACTGCACCAGTGCTGGAAGCCACCTTTCTTTCTTCTTGCCGTATCACCAGGCCCGGGCTAACCTGTCTCCACATCACAGAGGCCCTTGCTTCACCCCCAGCACTCCCTGCCCCCTCCCCCCCCTCCCAAATCCAACACACCCACCACACAATCGAATCTAATTAAGATCAGGAAGAAATTTGCATTTTCTTTTCACTGTACCCCCAGTAATCACAGAAGTTCTTCAAATTTTGAGAATTTTGTTCCTCTGCTAATTATTTCCCTCATTTTGCATTTCAAGGCACAAAGACAGTCTATCTCACTGGTGGTCTATTAATAGTTTGAAGTTTTGAGCATCAGAAGGTGGGGTGGGTTTTTTTTTTTTATCCTTTTAAAACTATTCTGTCATTTCCAGTTTTGAAAAAGGTTTTTGTTGTTGTTAGTAGTGGTGATGTTAACATTTCTTCCAAAAGACAGCTTAGCCGTGCCGTTCAGTGTATTATGATTTGGTCTCCCCCTTACAATAGTTATTCTCTGCCTGGTTTACTGATTTACAGAACGTTGGTATGTGAATGGCAAAAAAAGAAAGAGAGAGAGAGAGAAATTCCTTGGCATAAGTATATGTTTGCTGATCAAATTTCAGATCATGTGTTGTTCATTATTATGACTTTACTTGAAAAACAGTTTGCCACAGTGAGATGGGTTCACTTTATATGCTTTCTACCCCTCCACTCCCTTTAAATACTTTGAAAAAAAAAAAAAAGCAGTACAATTTTTTTAACGTACATTTAAAGCATGAACTGGTTTGGATTAAAACAATGTTTCAGTGTCCGTAAATTGCCTCAAAATACATTTTTAAAAGACATATGCAAAGACGCACATGATTTTGAAGGAGCAAATGAGATTGTCCAACCAACAAAATTTAATGTCGATTTAAGAAATTCTAATACTTTTCGTTTACTTCCTGCAGAATTATTTGTGTGCTTGACATTTATGCAGTTTCTCTATTACATAATAATCTACTCTGAGTACACTAGATTATGCCAATCTATTAGAATGAAATTTGTACTCCATATAAGCAGAAGTTCCCAGTTGGTTTTGACTTACCATTATGTTTCGATGTAAAGTGTTATTGTGGCTAAGTATAAAGCAAACCTATCTATGCTCATGGTTTTTAACTCTAATACTGTAATCTTTCTTGCTGCTTCTAGGGCTGTGTCAGTGTTTACATTCCTGGAAGTTAAATAAACCTACATGGCAAAACTCCTGGATAGACTGAATAATAAGGTTTGTGATGACTAAATTGTTTACCTTTTACCTTGTTAGGATCCCTTTCTTGTAAAGTTTGAGAAAGAGATGGAGAGAGAAGGAATGAAAGGGGGGGAGGATGATATGAGATAGAAAGAGAGAGATTTACGCACTGGCCTCCATATGTCACGAAGGCCTTCCTACCCACAACCAATGCGATTGAAGCAGCTTCCATAAGTTAGTTTTGCCTTTTTCGTTTTGTTTTGTTTTCTTACATACTGGGTCATCTGAACATCTCCTTCTCTACCACACTCCCCCCAATAAAAAAGTATGAACCTTTTTTTTGCCCGTTTTCAAATAGCAAATTATCCATTAGATTTCATCATATCTTAGTAAAGCAATTACATCAAGAAAATGATAGTGCGTGTGGAATCAATTATGCATGCAGTTGGCCGGAGACCAAAGGCTGTGAAGTCGGAGAGGGCAGAATCGCTCGACACACACAAATAAAAAGCCCCTGGATCTCACAGATGGACCCCATCAGTTCATCTTACTGCCTAAAAAGTTCATGCACTTAATAATTTATTTGTGTTCTGGATACTGTTTCCCAGCTGAATATTAACAACTTTGAACTGAAGCATGCTTTTAGCATGGTATGGATGGAAGTCACGGTAGGGCAGTGCTAGGGTCCCTCAGAGGTTAAAATTGTAGCTATGTTTCTTACACACTGTTCATTTTCCATCACAATTTATTTTCTTTCATTACACATTCCTTTTAATCAGAATATCAGTTTCAGTGTTCCGATTCTGCTTGTTAACCAGTGATAAACTCATAAACCAAAGATGAACATCAATAATACAGCACAGGCAGTTCAATAGCAAAGGCAAACACCAAAATCACAGGCTCTCAAAAATCAGAAACCATTAGTTAGCACCTTGTTTCCACAGCCAGGGCACTTGTACACCTGGAAGGAGGCACCCAGGAGCCCAGAGACCACGGTTTACTTTAGTGTCTAGGGAAAGACACAGAGAGAGCAACTTGAGATGAGAAGCTGAACAAGCCCACAGGAAAACTTACTTTAGCTAAAAGGTAAAGAAGCCATCCAAACCCAGGCCCAAGACATGTAGGTGCCAGTCATATATTTAAAGAAGAAATCCAACGCATTGTTAGAAAGGTCTGTAGTTTGTAGCCGTCTCTCTTCCAAAGGATTCTGATGTCTTAATACACTGGAACAGTCAAGCCTCCCTGACATCAAACTGCTAACAATAAAATTGCCCGACAACTTTCACGGGGGGACAGGGACAGGCAATACATATTTCTGTACATGTCTGGATGTGCCTCAATCACACACTGAAATTCATAGTCTTCCCCCCAAATGAGAAGGATTTCCAGCCAATACTTCCACAAACTGTACTTAACATTAAAAGAAAACGGATAAAACATATGTAATTACTCAAGGTTAGACTTCTAATTCCTCAATTCACTAAAGGAAACTTGGCAAGAAGATGCATCATTTTGCTCCTTTCTACTGGGGCATCCGAGGAGGAGAGCCACTGAGGCAGCTAATACACAAAACATGATCAAAAGTGATTAACAACAGCTTCATATGCAAATTGCATTAATGAAGGAGTGCAAAGTCATCATGTAAATTAAATATGTCAAATCTCTTGGTGAACTTTCAATCTTGAGAAGAAAAAACACTGCTTTAATTTTTTTACATCATCAATTTTGCAAGATTGAAAATCTAAGAATCTTGGTGCTATAAACAATTTTCACCTTTTTTTTCTCCTTCAGCAGGCTGACAGGCCAGCCTGATGTGCACCGAATGTACATGTTAATAGGCCAATCAAAAATGCAAAACAATTCGCAATTACTGGAAGGACCTAATGGTCATTAGAATTTACAACTAGGTAATGAACTGAAGTCTGCCCACACCATGCATATTCATAAAGCAATTTAGCCTTTGAAGATTAAAGAAGTGCTTAAAATTCAAATGAGCTTTAGCAAATTATCAGTAAGATTCATCCAAAAAGCAAAGGGTTTTTCTTCCTATGATTTCCTCATTTTTTTAATGCAAAATTGTTATATCTTCCAGACTGAGCTTAAACTAAACATTGAGCTTCTAGTGAAGCCGAAGGGGCTAAGAGACAAACAGAGGCAGCAAACATCGTTACGGACTTTGTTCATAAAACCAAGCCCTTAAGAGCCAAACCTATCTCTAAACATGGTAATTTATCAAAAACAGCCCAGAGTTGCTCATAGGCAATACTGCACAGTCCTCCAACAAAACAGATTAACACGAGTCCCACCACCCTCCCAAAAAGCCTTTTTCCCCTCAAGTTGAGTCTCCTGTGTAAACATCCACTGTGGTATAAAAACAGCTTTTTCATCGGCTGAGAGTGACATTCATTTTAGAAGTTTCTGCTTCCAAAGGGAAAAGAGCAAGAAAGAAGAGTATATGAGGCAGAGGGGCGAGATCTGGTTTACTCCTGAGGAGTGAAAATCCTGTCGTTGGATATTATCTTCCTGGGGGTTCCCCCATCCTGCCATGGCAGCATTTGATCCAAGAGCAGGTCATGCAGACATGAGCTGACATTCAGAAAGTCGCAGCGTCCACCCATCACCACCACCCCACCCACCCCAGTTATTAGAGAGTGTCGTGGGAATTCGGACTTTCATGTTTCCCGATTGCCAACTAGTCTGGAGAAGAATCTAACTCATCCTTTGACTGCTAACTCACACCTCATGACATCTAAGAAATACTAGTGATAGAATTCCCAGTGAAGGCCTCCTCTTCCCCCTCCCCAAACAGCGACCAGGTCAAAGCACCAAAGTTATGTAAATCCTATCTCTACTAGTATACAAGTCAGACTAAGAACAACAGCTTCGAAAGGACCACGTGCCCATGCCTACTGCTCTCCTGCTGGATCCGTGGGGCTCTCTGTTTTGGTGACTGCGCTCAAACCCCTACTTAACATATTCTACTAACTTCTCTCTGCCACCCTTCTCCCTGTGCACCCCATAGCCTCGGATGTTTTCCTAAAGTTGATCTTACCTGAAATGTAGGTGTATCAAGAAGTGGGAAAGAGAAGGAGAGAGAAGGGAGAAAACCTCAGGTACCCTCCCAGATTCTTCGACTCTCTTATCCATGGGCCCTGCTCAGAAACGTGCCACATTTTAACACATATTAGAAAGAATAGGATGCAGAGCTGCATGTAACCCACATCCACAACCATCTGTATGAGCCACAGGTCCACGGTCCTGACCAATTCCGTTTGACACTAATGTTACCCTACATGAGTAGAGTTCAATGAGGGTTGATATGGGATGTGACAGAGTAAATCAGAATTAGATTAAAAACAAAAGTTTAGAAACCGATGCCACACTGCGGAGCAAATGGGACTTGAAGGCCAAATTTCCCCTAACTGCCTTCAAGTCATTTTCCCTATTAGAGCGTTTGCCTGCCACCCCCCTGCTGGCAATGCCGCAGTCACATCAGAAAGTAGAGTGAAATGCATATAAGAAGGCTTGAGATATTACTCTTTAGATACAATACCTATATATTTAATATATAGCAATTAACTTCTGGTCAGGAGTCTGCAGGCAGCAAGCTGCCCCAAGCAGATAGGGGGGGAGGGGGCCCAGAGCTGGGACAAGCACAAAAGACAGGTCCAACAACAATGCCTGCTGTCAGCGGCTGAATTATTTTTATACAGGAATTTTTATCTCTATTGTACAAACAAGTACGTGTCTGTGCAGACTTGTTAAGCAATCCACTTGTATGTAGAATAAGATTTTTTTTTCTTTCTTGCTACCAGTCACACAGCTCCAAGATCAGAAGAAATACATAGTCTTTGAAGCTGCTCAAATGTTTTAGTTAAAAGGACAGCAGTTGTTTTCAAAGATCCAAGAGTATCTTTATCAGAATTAAATTTTTCCTTATTGATTTTTCCCCTTAACATAACAAAAACATAACATGAGAAGGTTACGATTTATTATTAAAATTTTTCTCAGCCTTTAAATCATTCTTCAGTAGCCAATGTTCACTTTTAAACGTAAAAGAATAATTTTTTTTTAATCTTAGGATGAGATGGAGCAGGAGAAAAAATCATGAGATTTGAAATTTAACATTGGTTAATGCATTGTTTTAACTGTGAACTCGAAGATTTGGGGGAGGGGGGCTAAAATGAGCAGTAAATGCTTCATTGTGAGCTGCCCTCTAAATGTAAATAAATCGTGAAATCATAGTTATCCCTTGAGTTGGTTAAAGGAAATGCTTCAGATTTTTTTTTCTGGCCCGAAGAGAAACTCCACGTTTAAAACATAAAAGATCAGATGTGGCATGTAGTGCATTGTGCTCCAGCTAAGGTAAGAACCCAAGCTACACCTTTATTTCCCTAAAAATTAACAGACATGATTTTTTTTTTTGCAGCTTTTTTTAATGCATAATTTCATATCAAGAAAATGAACAACTGATGAATAAATTTAAATGCCCTGATGCTTAGCAGAAGGCTTGTTTTTTAGAAAGTTCAAAAAGAAAACAGAAAAGGCAGGGAACACAACAGCACCTGTGTTCTTTTTGAAAGCACCTTTGCAGGTTTCACAATAATTCCATTCTTCATTTTAATGGGAGTTTTTAATCAGTGGACTCACCTCTATCTAAAACTAAGATCAAATTGTAGGTGTAATTGTTCATCGCCAGTGCTAACAAGAATGAAGATACAAACAGAAACTCATTGTGAGTGACCAAAGGTCCCCAGGTATCCCCTTCATCAACATGCCTGCTCCAGGTTCCCACTGGGAATTCCCTGGCGGCCCAATTCAATTCTGAATAACACGCTGCCAATCCTATCTGGAAAAGGGTATGCAAGGCGCCTTCTCGCCTCTTTTACAGTAAGTTTAAACCCGATCATCTCACCTTTAGTGGATATAATTTGTTGTTGAGCACTCTAAGAACTTGGTATTTTATCTGTCTAAAGAGATCAAAAAGGAAAAAGGGAGGGCAGAAGAGGGAGCGAGCCTAGTCCTGTGCACAGCACACTGGCTCAGAGCAGCAACCTGTTCAGGTAAACCTTCCAGCGGCATTGCATCAGATCCACTCAGATCAGTCTCTAGGGTGAACTCAGGGATGAAACACTCCGGTTCCCTGTCTGCAAACTTCTCATTCGCCAGTTCTTGGCAGCTTATTTTTCCAAGTGTTTTGTTTCAGGAAATGTGTGTATTTTTCTTTGTATGTTTTGTGGATTTACCACAACTGGTTCTGACAGCTGTTGATTCTGTTAAATGAACACATTATAAAAATCCTCTTTAAAACCTCAAGCACCAGCAGACTCAAAAATAATGGTAAAATATTTTAATGGAGTTCCAGTTGAGAGTTGGTTAAAAAAAAAAATACAAATAAAGGTACAGAAGTCCTTCAAGTCAGCACTAGATTTAAACTGAATGTCTGTGTGTTTAATGGAGTAAGAGGAGTGTTGCAAACTACCACAAATATTTACACTGTACTCCCTTTGTTCAAATCACATACTTTTAACAGGAAAAGCTGGAACTGTGGCTATTTAAAATTTTAAATATTCAAACGCCCGTAATTAACCATATGAAACAAATTATGTCACATTTCTCTATACCAGCACATGCAAAAAATTCTGGTGGTGGACTGGGAGGTGGCAGAGCTGGGGAGACAACTCCAAGAGGAGGAAAGGATGATGTTTTCATTTTGCTACAGATCAAAGGAGAACAAGAGTGGAAACTGTGGCACATCGAGCATTTTTACATCGCTGTCTTTCACACTGGGCTCTCTAAGTTTACACAATTCCCCAGACTAGCTGCATATTAAGCTGGCTGTGTACAGCTTTATTATGGTGCGGTGGTGGAAGAAGCATTAATATTCTAGCTCCGCATCTGACAGGGCATTTACATGCGCCCATCTGAGCGGCACCTGAGAGCTCCTCCAAGGTGCAGTGACTGTGTGCCTATTGTAAAGGCAAATGAAGCTCACCTATTCCCTGCTGGGGTCAGAAGTGACCTCACCAGCCCCCATGCTTCAAATCCTTCCCTTGCCAACCTAACTCAATGCCATCGCAGAATGACGAATGAGCTCAGAAATAGACCCCAAGTTACAAACCCTGCTAAGAACAGTGAAAGCCTTTGCTGAAATGTTTTAAAAATGCATAGGGAGTGCAGCTGGCCAGTAAAAAAGCAGGGAGACAAATTCCAGTGAACCCAACATGGACTACGTTACATTCAAAAACTGATTAGAAATACAGCCTGATGTTTACTGGCTTCAAATTGAGTTTGGCATCAAGCATACTGGCTTTAATAATGCTGGCATTTTTTTTATTATTATTTTAAATCTGCCTCTGGTCTCTAGGAGCACATGTGGAGAGCTAAAGTATTCTTATTCGTCAGGTTACATTTCCTGGAAATTAAGTTTGTGACAGAAAATGACTCTAGTAGCAATAATATGGTTCATGCTCAAATTAATTAGGTCATTGTTGTAAAAACTACACGGCAAATTACAAAGGTAAATTTACTGATATTGGCCAAAGCTCTATGCCCCAGAAGTAAAGGGGGGAAGCAGCTAAAGAATGCTTATTTATCTGGGTAGGAGGAAAAAACAGAGGAGGGAGGAATATGATGGCCAATTTTCTATTTGCATTACAAATAAAAATACAAGTCATTATCCATTAAATAATATAGTCTAAACATTATTTTATGAACTTTATTAATGTCCTCCAAATTGACACATAAAATAAAACCCTGCTTGATTTGGGACAATGTTAAAAAATGAGCACTAAGTTAAAAAAAAATTTTTTTTAATCCTTGTAATAACAACACTGCTGACACAACCACGACCCAAATGAAATCTGAACAAGCAGAAAGGTACTAAAGATCCTTGGTGATTAAATCTCTTGCTAAAAAAGTGGCAAAGTGCCAGGCTGGGTCCAGCTTGATGCTGAGTGCTTTTTATTGCACAAAGCTGGTACTACTGTACGCACACAGACTTGGGCTTGGGGTAAATTTTGTCAAATGATTTCTTTGTGCAATAAAGGGAGTGAACAGATCAACCAAAGTAGATTAAATTAACATCAAATGACACAATCTCAGTGCATCTCCCAAGCTGTGCTGCTTCGGTTAAATTTCAGATTTCCCCCTGAAGGAAAGCCAAACTTTCTTCCTTTCTCACTGACCAATGTGGGAAGCCACCATTCATCTATTCTCCTTTATTTGACACTTCTAAGAAATCATGAAATTCTGAAAAATGCTTCCCTACGATTTGCATGTTTGTTATATACTCCAGTTTAGTCCTCCCACATTAGCCAAACAACATTGATGTTGCTGTGTGAAACCGATGATTTTCCAGGACTCTAAAATGTGCCATTAATGTGCATCCAACTCGCCTCTTCCCTGAGCTTAAGGTTCGCTGTCCTGCCATCATTGCCTGCACATTTATACACCCAGTTGCATTTTCCAGCCCATGGGCAGTTCCACAATTAAATGCCACATTCACTAGAAGAAAGGTGTGCAAAACAGATTTCAGATCCTTTAAAGTAAAAAGCACAACTTGCAACACAACAAGCAATGGGGTGATTTAAGAAATTACAGCACTGTTTTTTTAAGCTTTCATAGAATAAACACAGAGAATGAGAAGGAAACTTTCTCCCTCTGCTCCTGTCCTTGAAGTGAATACATATTTGTGTTTCCAATAAAAGGCCATTTTTACATTAACTGTCTGTAACAGCAGGAGACAGAAAAACTAACACAATCACCACATCACACACAGGATGATCTTCATATCACGTGGCCCTATTCTCAAAACTATTATTTATAAAAGACAACTAGGAAAATGCACAATGCATCTTTTCTGTGTCACTGAAAGGGTAAAGTCTGAAGAACTTAGAATCTTTCGGATCTTCCACATTTTAGATTTTTTTTTTCTTTTTGGCTTTCTGAAGTAAATTTAGCAGCCATGTGGGCCACTGTGTTTAATTAAGCTTTCAAAAGTCCTCTGACAATGCCAACAATTGTAAGACACTTCTGCGGCTCAATCATGCAATCACTGTGACAGTTCTATTTACAATTTGTCTTAGAAAGAGTTTCTCTGACATTGCACTTTGACAAAACATCCAAGCTGCCAGTTCACAACCTTTCTCTGTCTTATTTACAAATACAGCTTGTATATAGGACTCCCAGTCTCATGAACATGAGTCTTTGGGTAGTGGCCTCACAAACATGGGCACCAAATGAAAATCCTAAGTATTTATTAGGAAACAATATTCTCTAGTCTCTGGGTTCTGAAGGTAAATAAAATGTTAATCGGTATATTGGGTTTTGTTGTTGTTGGTTAGCTGCCATGCTAAAAATTCACTTTAGCAGTCAGTAGTTTTTATTCAGAATCACACAAATAAAGAAAAATGAAAAATAGTAGTCATAATAGAATGCTATAATTTATAGTCTCATTTACAATTACCCCATAAAATATACAAATACATCCTCCAGTTCAGTCTGAGCTAGAAAAGAATTAGAATGGATCAAAGAGAAACGGCAAGTTGATTTTCTAAATTCTGAAAAGCATAAGTATGCTATACCTGATTTGCCATTAAGTAACATGCTAACGTATTTCTGTTTTGGATTAGTATATCTCCCTTCATTAGAGTATCTCTTACATATTATTATCTAGATATAGGGTGTAGTATCGAGGCAAATAATTTTTAAATACCCTGATATAATTGTCCATGATCATGATTTTAAGGAGAAAATGTTACATATTAATAGTAGTAGACTTCACAACATTTTATAGAACTTGTCATATTTTCTCCCATTCTCTCAAAAAGCTAACTTTATGATAGCCCTACCCTAATTTAAAGATGTCTATGTGCAATAGCCAAAACCTGAAATCTGATAATATGGGATAATATTTTTTGGCCTTTTGTATAAGAGAACAGCAGTTTTACATTCACTAATCTTCAATAAATATCCCACCCATCATAAATATGAGACTTGAAAACCAAACCAAATCTCCATTAAAAGCCTTGATTGCCAGTCAAAAACTGCTGATATCTGATGGTGGCTATTTGACACACAAATTGATGTACTGAGCCCCGCACAGTATAACCTGCTCATTTCCAGGTAAATTGATACTATTTCAATGGTCTCAATGGATTGCAGTCACACAATATTTTGACTATTTGAATAAAAAGAAAAAAGCAACCTGATCAACATATGTGTGGTAACACTCGTACAAGGGTAAAGTGATGGAGCACACACTCATCTATTCACCAGATAAAAATCGTCCATTTTCATTAATACTCAGCATTGAGAGGCCTACATACAGTTAAAATGCATACATTTTACTGAAAATTTAAAGAACTCTCCCTCATTCTCCTATTTGAAAGCCCCGAAATCTAAGCTTTATCTATCTCAGAAAGATCTGTCACTGTTTTATTCCTGCTTCTTGCCTATAAAATGGCACAGAGCACACAGTGAGCTCAAATCCAACTTACATCACTTTAATAAAGACTTTCCTACACACCGCACTTAAATGTCTACCTTTTATGTGGTTGCCAAACACATTCTTCTGGAGATTCATCAATATATCTCTTTCCTAATACAGAGCATTGCTTCTCCTTTCTTTTTGTGACACGATTAAATATCCACTGAATGATTACTCTTATTGTTTCTGTCCTCACCATAGAAAAAGCAGACTTGGAATTGTGAAGACATGCTTGAGAGAAATGGGCTGGGATACACAGCCGTCTTCCAGAACTTTGCTTCAGAGACACCTCAGGGCCAGGGCATCTTAATTTATGTGCAATGGTAGAATGTTAATTTCACCATAGGAAACTCTTAATTCATTACTGTGAATTATGAGAAGTCGTGATGCTAGTTACTGACATCTCGCTTTGAGATGTGATCATGCTATTTATGTGCAGCCAATTCCAGGGTGGGAACAGGTGATTAAACACAATGAAAGGAATCAAGGCTTTGTAGTTATTCGTGCATGCAAGATTTACCTCACCTGGGTCGCAGCATTTGTGCACCCATTGAATATCTTGGATATCGTAGCTAGCTTTTCATCTCAGGGAAATTATTTATTTAGTATTACAAAATATATTTTAAAGTTGCCTTTAAAAAACAATAGCTTATGTTATCGTACTAGTTATTAAAAAAAAAAAAAACAGTAATAATAGAGCCTTTATGACAGCCAGAGAGTTAAGGAAAATATCTTTTCTTTCCCTACAGATTCACAACTGTAACAGTAAAAGGCCTTTACTATAGGGCCTCCCCCACACCCCAAGCTTTTAGATTCCTCCTCTAAGTACAGAAGCATAGAATTTTCGAGCTGGTTAATCTGAGACTGAATAACCTATCTAGGACCTCAGTAAGAAGTGTGGCTTTAATTCTTGCTTGACAGACACTGTGTTTTGTCTTTTAAACGAGCAGCTCGATATGTAAATACGATGTTACATCACGCAAGTGTTACTCCATATTTGGTGATTTAGAAAGGCTTTGGATCTCTGAAGATGACAAATCCCCTTCCGTTTGCTCCTGCTTCATTAATCATGCCTTACACTTCTGTTCATTTTCCTTCCAGCCACAAGACAGTACATGGAAATGGCCATTCCCATATCCTACTGGGGAGGGCTGGGCAGGGGGAGATAAAATCTTAACTTACTTGTCACATAAGCTAAATGTGGTGGATTCAAGCAAAATATTTTGTAAATTAAATGCAGCTTCCCTGGGAGCAAATTTCTCACTTCACTAAAGGAGAAGTATCTGAGTGTTTTTGCAAGAAGTATCTGAGTGTTTTTTAAAAAAGAAAATGCCGCGTTTGATTTTAATGATCAAATTCCAGAGGGGGAGAGGAGAAATAATACGACATTTAATCCCCTCTGGACCACTGACCTACTGCAGTTCAACTTTGTGGTCAAACTAGGTCGGAGAGGCAAGTTCCAGTGAATCAATTGATTATATACACTTCCTTACCTAAAACTGAACAAATCTTCGACTTCAGGGGTGGGGGTAGAGAAAAATAGAGGAAAGGGATCTACTAACAGACAAGCCATTTTTGTCACCACAGAATCTGCAATCACTTTGTCTTATGTGTTAAATCACTTTTGTTTCATTTTTAAAAAATGTTTTAATGGCTACTATATAGTGATGCTGTTTATCACTTAAAATAAGAATTTAAGTCCCTCTGTTAGCCATTAATTTCCTTTCCTTAGAGCTGCTGAGAAACCCACACACCTACCTACCTCTCTGCTTAAAATTAACCGAAGGAAGGAAAGCTGTTGAATATATTTTATGTACTTTTCCAAGAGAATTTTTACATTGTATTATAGCAGAAACAATGGAAGTCTGGACTGGACATTTGTAAGGGTGACATGTGGTTGTGTAAACCACAAACAAAATCAAGATACATCTGTCAAAACCACATCAGAGACAAGAGAGAGCACAGAGAAGCATTTATCATTTAGCTGAGGAGGCAGGCTGCAGGGAGCAGCCGTTCCTGTCAAACCAACCTTTTGAAATTTCCAACATGCCCTTAAACTTTTCGAGTAAGCATGTCTGTGCGCTTCAGCAACTGCCCTCTCTACTCTGGCCGGACCAGTCGAAAATGGCATCTTAAAGTCAAGGTCATGGTGTCATCCCACCACGGGGCTGTGTTTAATTACAGCCCCATACAGGCTGACAGCCAATATGGATCCGAGGCTAGCCCTGAAGCTCAGTTAACTCTTTCCACTTCTTCCAAAACAGCCTGCCAGTCCAGCCCACTTCCAGGAAGCCTTGAGAATAACTGCCCCCTGACCCCAGGGAGGCCTGACTCAAACAGGTCATTGGCTGAACTACAAATGCCTATATGGCCACTTTGCCTCTGACTTGTCTCCAAGGCTAGAAATGGACATTGGAAACTGGGCTGGATGTATTAACATTCAACACTTAAAAATAAGAAGGGGAGAAAAAAGGAAAGAAATTCAGAATCAGCAAATCCAGAAAGAGGGTATCAGGTGCGTGTACCTATTCCACCTACATCTGACTCAGTGAAGTGAAAAATATTTGTGTGTGTGTGTGTGTGTGTGTGTGTGTGTGTGTGTGTTCGTTCTGGACATAGGTATTAGGAACGATTGTTTTAACATTACAAGCTGTCATGGACAGTCACATGGAGAAACACAGAAAGCACTTCACTCCTTAGTGCTTGGCTACGGCACCTCTGAAAATGAAAAGAAAACATGCAAAAAGCTTTCTCCTTGCTTCTCATTTACCTGCTATGTGTTCCTGTTTGGGGCAAATTCCTCTAGATGACGTTGATAAACAATCGTCATCCTCTGGCGTGACCTGGATGCCAACCTCCACGGGATTGGATGCTTTTTTCATCTCGATTGGTGAAGGGGAAGGTGGCTTATCCACAGCTTTTTCTAAGCAGAGGCTGCCATTGCATTGTTTCCGTTTGTGCTCGATAAAAATAAGAATGTCCCCCAATGGGAAGTTCATCTGGCACTGCCCACACGTGAGGAGGTCATGGTCCCCTTCTGGAGCTCCCAAAGGGCCGTGGTCTGGTTCATCATCTGTAAGAATGGCTTCAAGAGGTTCGGCTGTGATTGGAGAAACAAAAGCATAATTATTAGAGTGCCAAAAAGGAGAGAAAAAGGGAGAAATACATTCTCAACCCCATTCCATCCCACTACATTATGTAAAGTGTTTCTAGGCTCCTCCATATAATACCAGAAAACAAGAGCACCTAAAATGTAGAAGGCTGTGGAGATAATCAACAAAAAAGCAAATTTATCAATGAGGCAAATCATCATATATTTAAAGAAAACTGTCTGACTTGCATAATTCCAGACACATATACACACACTACATATGTTTCTGGTTTGTGAGTTTGGAAAGAATGTGACTGTTAAATAAATAGTCAATGCAGGGGGCATAAAGAAAACTTAAATAATAACTACCTGCCCCCCCCCCCAAAATAGATGAAAACATGAATTGAAACCAAGTTTCTTTTTTACTATAGAATAAGTACCAAAGAATAAAAGGAAGGGTGAATAAACCCACACATCCTTTGTGTGTGAATGTATGTACTCCTAAGTATACAGTGACATGGCTTCATAAATTAGAAAGCTACTACATCACATAGAAAAGGTGCCACATTTACACCGCCATAATAAGAAAACGACTGCATTCACCTGTGAAACAGATCTAAATAATAATCATAAGGCAGCATAATTCACACTGCCAAAAACCTTTCTGATCTCCCTTTCAGCAGTGCCACAAAATCAAAGAAATATCAAATTCACTGGCAATTCTTCTCAGACACATTAGCTAAATGGGATACTTTTGAGTACTTAAGAAAATAAGCCAATTAGTCATTTTTTCATTCTGAAGAAAGAAAGCCTAAAATATTCCAAACATGTTTGCACTTGGTGGCCCCCATCATAAAAATCAGAATGGTCAAGCAAACGCCGCATTTCAGAACAAGGCAGAGAAGTCCTTTCTCTAGACTTGAAATACTTTGCCTTATGTTGTTAAAGTTGACTAATTTTCTGAATGAGCTCTAAAACACTTCATTATGGGACTATTTCTGCACATGTAATCACCAGCGGATGGTATAACAAGGTAGATATGTCTTGCATTCCTGTTTCCTTTTTTTTTTTTTAACTTTGCACCAAAATACTCCAGCATCCATTTGAACAACTTCTATCATTTTTTGACCTTCCAAAGAGGAAAAGAGATTTGGTAAAACTCTGCTCTTGAAATCTTATGCTTATTCTATGAAAAAAAAAATCACAAAATACAAAACACATCTAGGATGCTACCAGTTAATAAAACTGAAGCAGAAAATGTACAAGTCTTAAACAGTTAATCAGTCTGACCTTCTTTAGCAAGCTGCCAATTTCACATTTAATGAACTTAAAGCCATAGAGAATCAAAAAATAGATTTTAATTTGAGTGTAGAATATTGGAACAGATTTTGATAAAGTGCAAAAATCCAGTGAACTCAGGTTAAATTTATTTCAACCCTACCCAGGCTGAATATTGAGGGGGAAGATCTGGAGTAACTCCCAGATGTGCTGGGTGAAATAATATTGAGAGAGCCCTGCCTAGCTGCACCTGTGCTCAAGTAGGACATGTCATAATTTCTAGCCTCTGGTACTCCTCCTAATTTAACATAAGGTCACCACAGGAATATGAAGGTTATATTCTTACTAATAAAGACAGCGAGGTATGCACTTAGGTTTCTTTGCCCAACATATTGACCAAAAGATAAATACAGAATTACACATGCATACTTTTCAAATAAAAGGAGACGAACAGAAGTGCTTGTGCTTTACGCCTCTATGTCATTTTTATCCTACATTTGTTTTCGTTTTGACCAGTCAGAAACTAAGTGGGGAAGTCATTCTCCAAGATCCCTGCTTTCTGATTTAATGATTTTAAGTACACGTTAACAAATGTGGTTTTTTGTTGCTGTTGTTGCTGCTGCTTAGCATTAACTATGAGTTCTGAGTTTCACTGACTGAAGAAAGACTCCGGAGAAATATTTTATTTTACTAAAGTTAGTAGTACATAGACCTATCTCAAAAAAATGTTTTTTAAAACTCCGTCGTTAAAATTCGTATTTTATTCCTGAGGCCTGACACATTTCTGAAAGTGGAAATATTATCAGGAGTAAATGAAATATTCTCCTAGGTATCAAATAGTTAAAGGTAGTATGGTATAAAACAGACTTGGTTAAAGTCTTCTAAATGTAGTGACTGAACTGATTTACAATCAAAACCAGGAAATGAAGTGGTAATTCAGAGGTTGCTGATTACACCTCCACATTTCACCTAATTAATTTTATAGGAGGCAAAGTTCTTGAAAATAACAAGATGATCAAATGTACAGATATAAAACCTGTAACCTCAACATTTTCTATGCTCTTAACGTAAATTATTGCTAATTAACAAGAATTATATCCTAATGTATGAAATACATTTAACATCAGGCTCCCTGCAAAACATTTGGCTGGTGATGTTCAGAGAAATACCAAAACGTGTTCTTATTATTGCTGCTATATTATTAAAAATCAGACGAAATGGGGCACAAAGAAAATATGAAAATACAATTCTCTTGGTGTAGTCTACTGATTTGCATTGACATCTTTTCTCAGTGGCAATCAACATTTCCTTTCTGGGCATCTGATAATTTCTCTGTATTTTAATGCAAATTCCTCTTTCCCTAAAAATATTCCTAACCTCAGCCATTTTACCCCCTCCTTCAACTCCATCCTCCTTCGCCCCCACAAATACCATCGTTTCTAAGCTCTGGCTACAAAGCGGGGAGTCCAGGACTGAAGTGGAAGGGAGTGGGCAAATAATCATAATAATTAGCGGCGCATTCTCTATAAGGGGAGAAAGAAATAGAAAATGCTTCTGCGTTCGAACAGCAAGACAGACTGAAATGTCTCAATGCCCCAGCGGCTGACTGAGATCTCTTTCCTCCCTTTGCAGTCGCAAAGGAATTAAAAAAAAAAAAAAAAAAAAACCCTTAGAAGAAATGTAGGGAAGGAGGAAGGGAAACGAGGGCTCCTGAGGGAGGGGGAGGGGGAAAGAGCTCTGTCTTCAAGTTTGCTTTCCAAGTCTTTCCCTTTGATTGTCTTAACAGGGTAGGGAAGCAAACCGAGGCTGAAATGCAGAGAGGAAAAGCAAAGAAACAAAAGCGAAGGCAGGGGCGACAGGAGCGGGGCAGGGGGCCCGGCGGGGGCGGGCTGTTTAGAAAGTGAAGTTGGGCGCGGGGACTGTGAGGCACAAAGCGAGCAGCGTGCTGGCTGTAGGTTCCGGCCGCGCTCGCCGCGAACACGTGCAGCAGCAGCCGCGGGGCCGTGGGGCCGGGGGCCGGGAGGTGGCCGGCGGCCAGGGGCCCCGACTGCGGTCTCCAAGTCCATCCAGCCCCGCCGCCGGGTAACGAGGTTCCCTGGGCCCGCCAATTGGGAGAAGTGGCTCACGAAGCTTAAAAATCTCTTCTGGTTAACATGGTGGAGTCTCGGTATCACCGCACACACCTCAAGCGCGGTTCCTGAAATTCATTCTGTGTCCACAGGCTCGCAGTTTACTGTGGAGAATCTCTGC